>NC_140592.1:31183477-31721184 GCF_964204655.1 Triturus cristatus | reverse complement strand
GAAGGTGCGGTTTTGTTTGCAACTTAAGTGTGTCCACTGAACCCTACCAATGACTGCTCAAGGCTCCAGGCTCCGTCTCCATGCCCATCTGTCATTTCTAGCACCACAATGGCGCCCGTGCAACCAGTACTTGTGATGGGCAAAGGCTCACAAGCAGGCCCGTCCCCTCAGCCATGCGCCCTGAAAACCCATGCAGATAGCACATGATGGCAAATGTTTGTCCTCCACAGGGTCGCTTTCAGGTATTACCGTTCACACTCTTAGCACCAAACCAATAATAGCAGATGCTGAATGAAAAATGTAGGGCAGAAGCAAAAATCCATCCCTGACATATGATTCAGGTAGCTCAACCAATCACGAAACCCACAATTTCACTTACCACAGCACTAGATGCACCAGTAGACGCAGCACTAGAACAAGCACTACACGCAACACTAGAATCAGCCCTAGATGCAGCACTAGAATCAGCTCTAGATGCAGCACTAGAATCAGCACTAGATGCATAACTAGATCCGTCACTAGAATCAGCACTAGATGCATCACTAGAATCAGTACTACATGCAACACTAGATGCAGCACTAGAACAGCACTACATGCATCACTAGATGCATCACTCGAATCAGCACTAGATGCAACACTAGAAGCAGCACTAGAATCAGTACTACATGCATCACTAGATGCATCACTAGAGTCAGCACTAGACGCAGCACTAGAATCAGCACTAGATGCATCACTAGATTGCATCACTCGAATCAGCACTAGATGGAACACTAGATGCATCACTAAAATCAGTACTACATGCAACACTAGATGCGTCACTAGAATAAGCACTAGATGCAACACTAGAATCAGCACTAGAATCAGCACTAGATGCATCATTAGATGTGTCACTCAAATCAGCACTAGATGCAACACTAGAAGCAGCACTAGAATCAGCACTAGATGCATCACTAGAATCAGCACTACATGCAACACTAGATGCAGCACTAGAATCAGCACTACATGCATCACTAGATGCATCACTCGAATCAGCACTAGAATCAGCACTAGATGCAGCACTAGAATCAGCACTAGATGCAGCACTAGAATCAGCACTAGATGAATAACTAGATGCGTCACTAGAATCAGCACTAGATGCATCACTAGAATCAGTACTACATGCAACACTCGATGCAGCACTAGAACAGCACTACATGCATCACTAGATGCATCACTCGAATCAGCACTAGATGCAACACTAGAAGCAGCACTAGAATCAGTACTACATGCATCACTAGATGCGTCACTCGAATCAGCAGTAGATGCAACACTAGAAGCAGCACTAGAATCAGCACTAGATGCATCACTAGAATCAGCACTACATGCAACACTAGATGCAGCACTACATGCATCACTAGAATCAGCACTAGATGCAGCACTAGAATCAGCACTAGATGCATCACTAGAATCAGCACTAGATGCAACACTAGATGCTGCACTAGAATCAGCACTACATTCATCACTAGATGCATCACTCGAATCAGCACTAGATGCAACACTAGAAGCAGCACTAGAATCAGCACTAGAATCAGCACTACATGCAACACTAGATGCATCACTAGAATCAGTACTAGATGCAGCACAAGATGCATCACTAGAATCAGCACAAGATGCATCACTAGAATCAGCACTACGTGCAACACTAGATGCAGCACTAGAATCAGCACTAGATGTATCACTCGAATCAGCTCTAGATGCAACACTAGATGCATCACTAGAATCAGCACTAGATGCAACACTAGATGCAGCCCTAGAATCAGCACCAGATGCAACGCTAGATGCAGCACTAGATGCAGTACTTGGGGCCTAATTACGAGCTCGGCTGTCCTTTGACCACCGTATTCATCGATGGTGGTCCGACTACAGCCTTTGCGTCGGGCCTCCTGCCCGATTACGATGGTGGTGGTGGGATCGCCAACACCGCCAGGATCCTCGGGTGGCAGCAGTGGGGAAAGCAGGTGGGAATTACGACGGAGCCGATGTCGACAACCCTGAGCAGATTACAACCTGCCTTTCCACCAAGCATTTCATGGCAGGGACCCGCCATGAAATGCATGGCAGAAAAGCATGTAAAGGCCCCCCCAACTGGGCCCCCGGGTGAATCTGCACTTGGGAGTGTGTGTGGGGGACACATGATGTGCCTCTCAAAAGTGCACGGTCGTGCGTGCACTGTGTGACATGCATGACATGGTGCATACCACACAGTGCACAGATGGACTGGAGTTAGGCTTTTTAGGCTCTCCTATGAGCCAGACATTCCTGCTGCCGTGACACTGCCGTTGCCACGCCGCCAACCCTGGATTACCGTTGTAATCTGGTGGGCGGCAATGCCGATGGCTTGGTGGTCTTCCTGGGACCGCGGCGATCCTACAGGAAGACCAAGAATATAGTTTGTCAATAAATACACAGTTTAAAATAGGCAATCTTAAACATGCATAATATCAATATAATGTATAATAAATACATTTAAGTGATATATAATATAACAAAACAAATATCTATTTATATAAACATAAACACATAAATTCATGTGTGTATGTTTATATATACGTATATATAAAACATACCATTATTATTAAAATTTTATATTTTACATTATATTATTTTTTATGTTTACTAGAATAAAATGCACATATATACATATATATATATATATATATAAATATATAAAACATAAACAAATTAACAAATAAAAACTAGTAAAAAAGAAAGACATTCACTAAAAATATGAAATAAAAAATTATACACACATACACACACATATATATATATATATATATATATATATATATATATATATATATATATATATATATATATATATATATATATATATATATATATGTGAAGTAAAACAGGTTTTCCTGGGACCAGTCCCGCGTCAGGTGGAGCGTCAACCGGCAAAAGCCCTAAACCGGAAGTGAATAATCCAAAAATTCCAACAAGTAATGGACGCACTCTCGGGGGTCAAGTTGCTACACCAAGTTTAATTTCTTGTTAACCGCTACGCGTTTCGACACCAACAATGTGTCTTGATCACACGATAATACAGTTTCAAAGAAAGTGCATAAATAAGTATCGAACATGGACGAAGGACCAACAAATACACAGATGTGCAAAGTAAAGGTAGCGGCCATATTGTAAGAGGTTTGATTACATAGATTCATGGATATAATAACTTAATGTATCACATCGCGTCATATTGTCAAATGCATCATGAACTTCATTTCAAAAATTATAAAGCACACGTATCCTGAACGCGTGACAAAAACAATTTGAAGCAATTTAAAGCAAAAATCGCATTTCAATTCTCCATGTGGATATATTGTAAAACACTCCTGACTCAATCTAACTCTACATCAGTGTGCTGATTTAGTGAAACAGGAAGGAGCTCGTGTAATGATGCACAATGAGTGTCGTATGTGCAGCACTTGCATCTCTTAGGCGCCTTAGTCATTAAACAATACAATTCGAGAATATTGAAATTCACGTAATATAAACGCGTGGCAAAAATAATTAGAAGCAATTTAAAGCAAACAAATGACATTTCAATTCTCCAAGTGGATATAATGTAAGACAATCCTAAATTTCTCTAACTCTGAATCAGTGGACTGGTTACATGGAATGGAGAGAAGGTCATGTAAAGGTACACCGTATATATAGTGTAAATTCTCCATTACAAATTGCAAAAGTTGCAACTCTAAGGCGCGTAAGTCAATAATACGCTGCTATACAGTGACAAAAGAATCTTCAAACAATATAAGGTAATCTAATCGACAAGTGTCCATGGCCAGAAAACATTAATTGCTTTATAGTTGGGACGCCTCCCAGTTCAATCAAAAAGTGATAAATCCTACAAAAAACTACCAACATTTAGCATGTGAAAAGCCATACAAAAAAAAAGGGTTTTTTTTAAGTATATATATATATTTTTTTTATATATAAAAAAATAAATTCCATCCTTATCTCACAGTGAGTGCAGATATGTTGAAGAAAAGGGTGGGGAACCCGTGCAGAGTCCTGGAACATAACAGACTGGTCATGTGACTCATTGTTTTAAAGCATGCACATTTGCACCTTGCCTGTGATATTGCCTCCACCTGTAAGCAAGGCGGCATTGACCGCCGAAACGCGTAAGGTGACGGAGGCGTTTTCTGTGCTGCCAAGCCACGAATAAATGCAGTTGTTTCCAGCATCGGGCCTCTAATTTTGTTTTTTGGATTGTTTGGGTGGGCTGCTCCGTGTCCATCGCTTCTAGAGGCCGCCCTGACGGGTCGGGGGCTCCGGTAATCGGAGGATGTTTGTTGGATATATATATATATATATATATATATATATATATATATATATATATATATATATATATATATATATCATATATATATATATAACATGTGAGCAAGGGCCGAGTGGCTCGAAACGCGTCATGGACTAGGCATGCAAAGCAAATAAACAAGATTTGAAAGCATCGGCGAGTGAAGTTGTCCGTTCCTGCAGCTGTGCGCCATTGCACTTTGGGAAGTTTCTTCGATATATATATATATATATATACAGATAATATAAAATTAAACAAACTATTAATAATATCACATACATTTAAACAATATTAAAAAAAACAGTAAAGTCTGGGAAAAAAAGACATACTATTTACACTACAGTCCGTGCAACAGTAGGGAAAGTGTTGGTCTCAGGAGAGGTAAAATGTACTATTCTCACTGCAGTCTATGCAACAGTAGATAAAACATTGGACTCTGGAGGGGTAAAATGTACTATTCCCACTCCAGTCTGTGCAACAGTAGGGAAAGGGTCGGACTAAGGAGCGGTTAAATGTACTATTCCCACTACAGTCTGTGCAACAGAAGGGAAAACGTTGGACTACGGAGAGGTCAAATTTACTATCCCTACTCCACTCTGTGTAACAGTAAGGAAAACATTGGACTCCTGAGAGGTAAAATTTACTATTTCCACTGTTGTCTGTGCACCAGAAGGGAAAGCGTTGGATGCCGGAGGAGTAACATTTACTATTTCCACTCGTTTCTGTACAACAGTAGGGAAAGCATTGAACCCTGGAGGGGTCAAATTTACTATTCCCACTTCAGTCTGTACAACGGTAAGGAAAGCGTTGGACTTTGGAGGTGTTACATTTTCTACTCTCACTCCACTCTGTGCAACAGTAGGGAAAGTGTTGGACTCAGGAGGGGTAACATATCCTGTTCCCACTCTAGTTTGGCAACAGTAGGGAAAGCGTGGACTCCGAAGGTGTCAAATATACTATTCCCACTCCTCTCTGTGCAACAATTGAGAAAGTAGTTCACTTCAAACCCATAACATATTTGTAATAACTCTTTTAATTGACCAAAAATATGAAACCCTTAAATTAAAAATTATATATAGAGAAATTTAAAAAACAATTAAACACTTTAAACAATTATTACTTTTTAAATAATCAATATGAAATTTTGAAAAAAGTTATTTATTGATTATTTAATTAAATCCCCCAGTTTACTCCCACAGACCTATAAACACACAATTAAAATATAATTAAAATAAACAAGTATAACACAATTAACATATTAATTAATCAATAAAACATTTATTAATAATTAATTGATTAATTATTACTTAAATATCTTCCCACCCTATTTCCCTACACATACAACAGGCACCTGTTATACAATATAAAACATATAAATATAAAACAACTTACATAATTATACAAAAATAAATAATATTAATAAATATTCATAATGAATTGGCAATTGATTATTAATTAATTAGCTTCCCACGCTATACCCCTACAAACCCAACAACACACATTTAAAATATAACATATACACAATATAATATTTACATAATTTACATAACTAATTATCAATTAAATAATTAAGGCAAATGTATAATTAACTATTAATCAATTATTGCTTAATTGAGTTCCCACCCGAAATCCCAACAAACAACACCCACACCTAAAAAATAACTTAGAAATATAGTAATTACCCAATTTACATAATTAATTACAAATTAAATAATTAATATTAATTACAAATCTATTATTAATTAAAAATACTTAATTAACTTCCCTCTCGCTACCCCTGCAAACCTCACAACCGCTGCAATGCTATAAATTACTATTATTAATTAAGTAAAAGATTATAAATAACTTAAAATAGTTTAAAATATTAACAACAATTATGCAAACAATATATAACATATGTAATACAAATATGAACTAAAACACAGAAATATAATAAAAAAACAATATTTTTTAAATATGGTTGAAAACGTTATTAAAACTCAGATATCCTTGAAAACGATGGTAAAAACACATATTCTTGTAAACGATATTACTCACCTAAAAACCAATATTTTTGTCCACAATATTTCTACATCACGATATTAATGTGTCAGGATATAAAAAACTCGATATTTGTGCAGCTCGATATTAAGAATTCGATATTACGTTTAAATACCTTTTCCAGCACATGGGACCTGTTGCTGACTCGAGTTCAGCATATGTCCGGTGAGGCAAAAAAGGGCACGCAAATTACGTGCTCACTTTTGGAAGGTGTACATTGTCTTTGCTTCGGGACCCTAGAGAAATTTTAATTATGCAGCCATAAACTTGCGTATTTTCTTGTAGTCTGCATTATGCTTGTTATGTGAAATGCCTGAGATTACGCCATTACACCACGTCATAAATGAGATGGAATTTGGGTAACAAACCTATCACGGGAGCAAATGAACAGAACATGAGTGCTTGCTGTTCATGTCATGTGCGATTTTGCTCTTGTTTTTAGTACAAATGTGTCTTTGTATCTATAATGGATAAAAAAAGCACAAAATCATTAATTCATATAATTCCATGTAATTTTGGGGGAATTTTGACCTGTCCTCCTTATTAAGTTCTCAGTAAAAGTCAATCTGCTTCTTGTGTCAGTCTAGTAGATTTACACTCACAGGCTGCCTATTTTCAGGAGATAAACCTTCTATTTGAGGTACAGATGATGCTACCAACTGTTCTTTCCCCCGGGCATGTGTGTTCAGTTTTCTAAATTGCCAGTTCACCCCGCTGTGGATTTCAGCAGCTGAACTTTTCTTCTGCATTTTTAGATGTTTCCACTGTGCTCACTCTGGGTAACTGCTCATTTTAAAGAGCATTTTACTTCCTTCATTTGCAGTAAAAACACCATCAAGGGTAGAGATCCCGCAAAGAATTCACAAGAGTTTAAATTCAAATATTGAAATGCAAAGCGGCTATAACTGTGCACCCTAATCCCATTCTGCCTCCACCCGTCTTCCTCTGCCCACATTATCCTTGGACACCTTATCTCCAAACTCTTTTCAACCCCAACATTCACTGACCCCTTTCATTCCCTTACGCTCCCCTCAATGCTAGGCATCCTTGACATTAAACCTTAATATCCTAAGTCACCTTACCATCACCCCTTCCTCTCCTGCAACCTCTGCTGGTGTACACCTCCACTCCTTTCTCTCCTGCAACATCTGCTGGTGTACACCTCAACTCCTTCCTCTCTCACAACATATGCTGGGGTACACCTCCACCCCTTCCTCTCCCACAACCTCTACTGTTGTACACCTCCACCCCTTCTTGTCCCGCAACCTCTGCTGGTGTACACCTCCACCCCTTCCTCTCTTGCAACCTCTGATGGTGTACACCTACCACCCCTTCCTCTCTTGCAACCTCTGCTGGTGTACACCTCCACTCCTTCCTCTCCTGCAACCTCTGCTGGTGTACACCTCCACTCCTTCCTCTCCCACAACCTCTGCTGTTGTACACCTCCACGCCTTCTTGTCCCGCAACCTCTGCTGGTGTACACCTCCACTCCTTCCTCTCTTGCAACCTCTGATGGTGTACACCTCCACTCCTTCCTCTCTTGCAACCTCTGATGGTGTACACCTCCACCCCTTCCTCTCCCGCAACCTCTGCTGGTGTACAGTGTACACCTCCACCGCTTCTTCTCTCTCAACCTCTGCTGGTGTACACCACCACACCTTACTCTCCCGCAATCTCTGCTGGTCTACACCTACCACCCCTTCTTGTCCCGCAACCTCTGCTGGTGTACACCTCCACTCCTTCCTCTCTCACAACATCTGCTGGTGTACACCTCCACCCCTTCCTCTCTTGCAACCTCTGATGGTGTACACCTACCACCCCTTCCTCTCTTGCAACCTCTGCTGGTGTACACCTCCACCCCTTCCTCTACCGCATCCTCTGCTGGTGTACACCTCCACTCCTTCCTCTCCTGCAACCTCTGCTGGAGTACACATCCACTCCTTCCTCTCCTGCAACCTCTGCTGGTGCACACCATCACCCCTTCCTCTCTCACAACATCTGCTGGTGTACACCTCCACCCCTTCCTCTCCCGCAACCTCTGCTGGTGTACACTTACCACCCCTTTCTCTCCCTCAACCTCTGCTGCTGTACACCTCCACTCCTTCCTCTCCCATAACCTCTGCTGGTGTACACCTACCACCCCTTCCTCCCACACAACCTCTGCTGGTGTACACCTAACACCCCTTCCTCTCCCGCAACCTCTGCTGGTGTACACCTCCACTCCTTCCACCCCACAACCTCTTCTGGTGTACACCTACCACCCCTTCCTCTCCCTCAACCTCTACAGGTGTGTACCTACCACCATTTCACTTCCACAACCTCTGTGTATGTCTCCACCCCTTCCTCTCCCACAATCTCAGCTGGAGTACAGGGTACACCTCCAACCCTTTTCTCTTGCATTCTCTGCCGGTGTACACCTACCTCTCCTTCTTCTTTTACAATCTCAGCTGGTGTATACCTACCACCCCTTCCTCTTCCACAATCTCTTCTGGTGTACACCTACCACCCCTTCCTCTTCCGCAGCCTCTGCTGGTGTACACCTCCACTCCTTCCTCTCACGCAACCTCTGCTGGTTTACACCTACCACCCCTTCCTCCACCACAACCTCTTCTGACATACACCTTCACCCCTTCCTCTCCTGCAACCTCTGCTGGTGTACACCTCCACCCCTTCCTCTCCCTCAACCTCTGCTGGTGTACACCTCCACCCCTTCCTCTCCCTCAACCTCTGCTGAAGTACAGTGTACACCTCCCCCCTTTCCTCACCGTCAGCCTCTGCTGGTGTACACCCCCTCTCCTTCCTCTCATGAAACCTCTGCTGGTGTACACCTCCACCCCTTCCTCTCCCTCACCTCTGCTGGTGTACACCTCCCCCTTCCTCTCCCTAAACCTCTGCTGGTGTACACCTACCACCCCTTTCTCTCCCGCAACCTCTGCTGGTGTACACCTACCACTCCTTCCTCTTCCACAACCTCTGCTGGTGTACACCTACCACCCCTTCTTCTCTTGCAACCTATGCTGGTGTGCACCTCTACTCCTTCCTCTCCCACAACCTCTGCTGGTGTACACCGACCACTCCTTCCTCTCCCGCAACCTCTACTGGTGAACACCTACCACCCAATACTTACCGCAGCCTCTGCTGATTTACACCTACCACCCCTTCCTTACCCGCAACCTCTGCTGGTGTACATCTACCACCCCTTACTGACCGTAAGACCACTGGGATCTTAACTTCACCCATTTCTTACGCTAACATCTCCTGATGTTCTACCCAACTCAACCTATCTACCCCAAGCATTTTCCAAGATTATACCTCTGTACTTCAAACCCAGATACCCACCTCTTCTCCTTCACAACACTTCCTGATATACGGCCACAGCTTCTACCCTGTCAGATATGATTGCAAGATGGGTGCAAACGTCCTGTCTCCACTGAGTTCTCCAGTGCACAGTTTCAGTAATATCACTCTTTTGCTATACCCTCCCAATGTTTCACTATTGACATCTGGACCCAGATTTGCAAACACTTTGTCTTAGGTTTTAATTTCTTTGTTTATAATGACCTGATGCAAAGTATTGTGTTGCTATTAATAATCTAACGCATATCACAATTATGTGTTGGATTGTAACCTAAAGTAATGCAACGCAATGCACTGCCTTTCATTACTTTGCATCTAGGAGGTGTTCCATGGGTGGTGCGTGGGCGTTCTCGTGCATCCTCTCAAGGATTATGATGCAAATCTATAGCTACAGATGTATAGAAAATAATATTAGAAATGTTTTTATTGCTCCTAGTCTTTTCCTCTTTTCATGTGTGCTCAATTCTGTAGCCTGGATACAAAGAGGAAATTTCCTTTCATCATAGTTTTTGTATGAGAAGGGACTGCTTCCTTCACATAAACTAAGCTGACCACAACGCAGACACCCTTGCACTATGCTGCAAGGGTGTCCGTGTGTTGCAGAACAGCGCCACTTCTTTGTAGATATGTCGCTGTTCTACTGTCACCCGTTCACACAACGCAGAGCAGCAGCTTCACTTGCTGGGCTGTGTTGTGTATTTTATCTCTAAATCTGGACTCTGATATTTTGACTCCTGTGGTGGCTGCAACCTGATGAATAGTCCCAAAAGTGTAAGATCTACCTGCAAAGTTAGTTTTTTGTAATTTCTAAATTGGCACACATGTAAAAGTACAGATAGGTGAGTGGCAGTGAAGGATATAGTTGTCTCATCTTCTTCGATATCACAGTACAGAATTTTAGGTTACATGGTGTCTCTAGCAGCCACTTCTGTGGGGTATATTCCTCTCAAAAAACAAATTTGCATATCACTTTCCTAGGTTGAAACAACTAATGTTAAATTCCTGTTATCTACCAACTTAATAGCATCTATGGAATGTGAACTGTATTTTGCCTGAACTCAGCTGAAGTGAATTCCAAGAGGCATGCGCATTTCTGTCTTTGATTACACCTGATTCACACTTTTTAGGTCTTGGCTGTCGAAAGCAGCGCATACGCTACTCTCAGCATTGAGAGCTTCTTGGAATCAATACAGATTCGGAAGCTCTCGGAGGTGGAGTTGAAGCCCCGCCCATCTTTCTAATTGGTTTGCGTCATCTAGTATGCAAAACATAGGCTTTCCATTGTAAAGGAAGCTTCTTAGTCCCTCCTTGTTGCCGACTTGTCTCCTTTTGGCCACGCCCACCGGGATTTGATCTTTTGCCGGCGGTGTGACACTCTCCACTTTATTACTTCTTACGCACTTTTTTCTTTGTTCTTTGCATTCGGCTTTGGCAAAGTCAGCCGCGTGTTTACTTTCGCATTGCGCTTTCACTTAAAGTGAAAACGCGATGCAAAAGTAAACACGCAGTTGCCTTTGCGATACCGCCTTTGTTTATGAAAGTGATTTAGTTGATTTGCGGTACAACTGTGGTTTATTAAAGTGATTTAGTTGACATGTTGATCGACTTTGTACATCGTGCACAGACTAAACCTCCGAGCACAGTAGAGAACGCGAAAAGCAGACAGTTCTCATGTGAAAAGAGGCACAAGCAAAGTCTTGAAAAATAAAGGCATGTAGTGTCATGCGCAACAGCAGCCTCATGGCAGCGAAGCTCATGCTAACTTAGCAGTGTCGACAATAAACCCACCATCCATACTACACCCTCCCCCTGGTAAGTCCATAGAATGTAGACATAGGACGAAAACAGAGTTCAAAAGCGCGAGCAGAGTTCAAAAGCGCCTTCATTTGTAAAAAAATATATAAAGCAGAAGGAAAAGAAGGGGGGGGAAACCATTTAGGGTGAAAAAATATTGAAGAAATACATCTGAAATGTAAGAACCTGCGAGATGCCTGTGGTGCATTAGCAAGGTTAATCCTTCAGAGTATATGAGCAAAAGAATGCAACACCCTACAAAAGGACATCATTGTAGTTGGTAGAAAAAAAGGGATGCCATCCAATTCAGCAAGCTGAATGAACAAGTGTGCTCCTCACAGTCAGTTGCCTCCATCAGCATAGTCGGACAACTTGCGTGATTTTCGATGTAACTTTGAAGTAGGAGATTCTGTGCAGCCTCACAGATATCCCATTGAGCCAAAACTCCAAGTGCAGCCGCACGTGCCATAAGTCCAATCCCAGAACCATCCTGCTCATGGGCCACTAAGGGACCCATTAACTGGTCGAAATCCGGGTCAGAACAGGACGTATTAGAAAGGCATAAATCCAATGCCCATGTGAACGGACATCGTAAGCATGAAAAGACTGGTTGCACGCAAGTGAAGTACGCAAAGCGGAAGGATAACCCATAAGACACAATAGCCAGTGGTGGTGTACCGAAGCATCCATGCATACGGTCATGGAGCAATTGCAGCGGGCCGGTCTGTGCAGCACTAGTAGAGGAGCAGCCATTGCGCAGCAGGCATAGTAGAAGCAGAATTCCAGCAGCTAATGCTAGGATTAAAGGAGATCCTCCAAAGACGCTGGAAAAGATAGAATGAGTGAATGCTGGTATTACACCAAATTTTGTCCGAAAAGAAGCCACAAGACCAGAGCCGACAGCTTTAAAAAAAATGTGCAAGGCCTTGAGTATGAGACGCATTAAAAATGCGGTGTATAATCTCCCCAAAATGTAGTGGTGGGTTAGTGTTCAAAAGAGTTTGAATTTTGCTAGCAGTGCTAGCCACCTGCAGATTGAAGGTCTCGTGCGCAGAAGAAAGGGGGACTTCTAGTTGGAATAAAAGCGCTTTTAGTCTGTTCAACTTGTTGAAATCTGCCTTCAAAGTTGGTATGGAAGGCCAAATTGAGGTATCAAGCTTCCCATGCGGGGTGGAAAAAGCACATTTTTACAGCAAATAACGTGCTGTAAAACCGTTACAATGTACTGTATTCCAGCAAGCAAACTGCAGCATTCTTGGTTATTTAAAATAAGATATCTACCATTAGTAAGCAGAGTGAATGTGGGAGTTATTGCGGGAACTGGCTTACCTTTTAAAACACAAGCAAGTTTCGGAGAGGACACATTTCAAGGCCCGTACAACTCTATGTTTTTGCAAACAAGGGAATGACCTACTGTGTGAATCACAGTCCTCTCTGGTTAGGTATACCTCTTAGTCATCCCGTAAACATCTGTATGTGAAAGGCAAAGACCACAATTCATGCAGAAAAGCTCTTCCCAGGGGTTCAAAGCGGCCTAGCAGGTAATGTTTCATACAGGAGCTGAATTGAAACAAAGAGAAAGGTAAAGATATAACTCCATGGATGAGCCAAACAGCATCTTTCAAGGACATAAACAGCTGTTTGTTAGTTAAATTAAATGGCAACAACAAAGCAGACGCATTTAAATAATCCCATGGTACTTTTCCCATTTTTAGAGTTTGCAAAGTCCATGCAAATTGCATCACAGAATGCAATTGATTTTGACCATGATATAACAAGAACACACCTTCTTGTACAATATAAATAACAGAAGAAACAATATTATCCAATCTTATCCAGTGTGTTAATACTATTGTCGACAACAGCAAGAACCTTTTCTAAGTTCGCTTGGTCTATTTGCCGCAGACGGGACGCTGCTTCGATCTGTGAAAGTTTCCATGTCTCATTGCAAGCTGCATAAATGAATCTCTTTGATCTAGGAACCCTGGGTCACAAGACAAAGTTGGCAGAATTGATGTTACTCTATAACACAATAAGTGTTGTTTAACGGAAGGTAGTGTAGAGTGCTGCAACCACTATTGGCATAATTTACCCGCCGAATAAGTGGTTACCGAATGTGTATCTGGAAATCTTGGGTCGGGTCTGTCTTGCTTATAACCTGAAATAGTGTCATGAAAACGTAGTTGGCAGGCATTCAAAGTCGACTGCCAAACTAGCCAACCTAAAGGATCCATTTCAGACAAATTAAATATGTTATTTTGAAATAAAGATTGTAAAACCTCAATGGTATAATTTTTATACGTGCGCCAATTATTATACTCAGCTAAGGAGGGAATGGCAGGGGCGTTCAGCTTCTTTGCAGTTGCCAAACCAAAGCAAGTAGTTTGGTATACCGTATCATTTAAAAACAAAATTTGTGCCAGGATTAGGCAGGCATGATGTAAGGATTCAGTGCCTTGCACCTGCCATTTCTTAGAACCCCAGATAGATTTCAAATCAATGGTGGCTTTCCAGTGATCACAACCCCTGACCGACATATCATGTCTGAAAGAATTTGAATAAATTAATTTGGTATGGGTTAACATGACTTTGGGAGTTGAAGAAACATTTAATTTAAAGTAATAAGACTCAGGTGTTGACCTATCAAAATCAGTGAAGTATGTAAATTTATTCTTAAGTGTCTTCGAATTTCCTTTTAATTTTGGAGGGCAATGTTCCCACTGTGTATAATTAACAACAGGTCATAATGTATTAGTCCTATGTAGGAAAATATGCCCATAATGTTGATAACAGAATAAATCGGCACGATTGGCAGAATTTAAATATAAATCTTCAGCATTAAAAGCAGCATAATACTTCAAATCTGAAAAGAATGATTGTATTGCATGCACATCCCAGTCATCTGGATGTATGTCCGGTGTGACCACATCACCCATGGAGACACGAAAGACGTATGGAACGTTGATAATTTCCGTCAGGCCATGGACCTGAAAATCCACTTTATCCCAAATGATGCCATCCGCAACTGGGAATGCTGAAATGTTAACAAGAGTCTGGTCATGCTTCATGATGTGGGAAGATGAGTGGGGGGCTAAAATACCATCAACCAAGTTCACAGCAGAGCGTTCTGGTAAGTAGTGACCATTGATGAGTAGGAAAAACACCATCACAAATCCAATCGACATGAAGAGAAAAACCAGGATGAGGACCAACCAGATGTATGTCCAAGGAGGGACTAAGTAAGTCTGTTTAAACCAGGAGACAAAAATAGTCAATTTGGTAGGGCCAATTGAAGTGGTGGAAGATGAGTTATAAGAAAAGCTTCCATGGTGTAAAGGGCTTTCAGGCAATCCATGCAAAGACCCACTCATGGGATAAGTATACTCAACCTCCGCGTTGCAGGAGGAAGGAGGAGGGACAGGTAAATGGTCAACAACAGTATCATGTGGTGAGTTGAAAGATGCGCCAACCCCAGGATTCCTCCAAATTGTGGGGTACGTAACAGCAGGCGTCACACTATTCAGAATCAGCCAAAATGTAGCTTGACATTGTCTATGGAGATGTATCTGTTGTCCTTGCGGCCAGGAAGTGGTGGTAAAAGTACCCTTCAAGCCAATCATTGGAACCGGTGCACGATAAGAGGGACCAAATTCTTTTTTGTTCTCCAACTTCTCTCGGACCAGATCTCCAACTTTCGGAAGCCAGCCTGCCACCGGAATCAGCAGTGCAGCATCAGTGGCAGAGGGCAAATGTTCAGTTGCAAGATTGTCACAGGTCTCTTGTAGGTCCTGTAACATAGTAGAATGATTATCTACGTCAAAGGTTGCGGCAGCCGCCACAGTGTCTAGACCATCAAGGTCTGGCATAAGCATCTTGATGCCAAAGAGCATCTCGTATGGGGTCCGCCCACCCAGAGGTCTTCTAGGAAGATTATTAAGTGCACGTTGAACCCCATACAAATGGGCTAGCCAGTTCCTGCCAGTACCTAAGACTCTGGCTGTCAAAGATTGCTTTAAGTCACAGTTCATCCACTCCACAACTGAATTGCCCTCAGGCCTGTATGGAGACGAAAACTGCACCATCACCCTCAAAGACTTCATCTCATCCTTGTACGCCTTAGAGGCGAACGCTGGACCTTGGTCCGAATGAAAGGTGCCACAGGCAAAGATCCCTACAAAGACACGCAAATCTCTGATGACATTTCAAGCGTCAGCACTGCGTTGTGACCAAACCCAAAGGAATCTAGTGCACAAATCAACTGCAACCAAAATGTATTCATATGCAGTATCTGAAGAAAATGGACTGCAGTGATAAAGATATACATAACCAAATGGTCAGTTAGAAATGCATAGTTGTGTTTGTGGTGGACGTGTTACCGTAGAAGGCTTAATTTGCTGACTGATGTCACAAGAAAGTACATAATTACGGGTCTGTTTATATAAACCACGCCACCAGTAACATTGCTGCAAGATAGAGACTGTCACAGACATTCCGGCATGGGCCGAAGTCATGCCTTCGTGTGCGGCCTTGATCAAAGAGTACCTGCGGTCTGCGTTGGGAACCAGCCGATCACCAACATCCAGTAGTTTTGCAAAGGGAACTTGTTTGGGAGTTAACTGAAAAAAATACTTTGAAGGGAAACCCTGTGGGTAATTAGTGCCCTTCGTAGTAGCAGCTATAGCTGCCAAAATCTCAATATCAATCTTAGTCATGGACCTTGTAACAGCTGATACGGAACACCTGGCTACTGCTGATTTTGCTGCTTCATCAGCCAAAGAATTACCGAGCGCATGCGCTCCCACACACTGATGGCCAAAAGTATGTATAACATGTGTGAGGGGCAGACGTTGTTTAAAATCTGCCATTATAACCCAAAGCGTTTTATGCTCAATTGCGCTGCCTTTAGAATCTCAATAATCATTTTGAGACCAAAAGAATAAGTTGTCATTGAAAGACTGAACACAGAAATAAGATTCACAAACAATGAGCATAGCTACATATGGATCTGCAAACTCGAGAGCAAAAATAAGAGCATGCAGCTCAGCCAATTGGGCGGTACAGTCACCTAGCACCTGTGTATGCGATATATTAGACTTGAATTCTCCATTCACTATTGTACCAGCCACAATAGGATAAGCCGCTGAATAAGCATGTTTAGAACCGGTGGCCGGGTGCGCCAATCCATCGGTATAAATAATACATGTGTACTCCTCTAAAGGAAGCAAAGACAGAGGAGGAGGATGAACGTGTTCATTCTGCAAGAACTCCTGTGTCTGAAGCGAGGGGTCAGAGATAAACGTGACATCCGGAGACGTCAAAGAAGTAGTCCATTGTATCCAACGGGGATGTAATGCTTTAGAGTTTGGTACACTTGCCTTTGTCACTGCTTCTAAGGCAGGGTAAGGCGTGACCACCAAAATGCACTTCCCCTGCGCTAGTGCGCGTTCCTTCATGACCGCCATCTGCACAGCTGTTAAAACTTTTTCAACAGTGGAAAACCGCATTTTGGCTGAAGTGTACAAATGCGATTTGTATGCAATAGGTACTGTGTCACCTTCATTGTACATCAAGTAAGTGAAACCCACTGCGCCTGGCACGATTCGTATCACCAGGTTTATGTCGTTATCACGTGTCAACAAGTACTTAGATTCAAGTAGATCAGACTGCAAAGACTGCAGTATAGCGGAGTGTTCCGGAAGCCAGCTGGCTTTTGAAAATGTAGGCTGTATCAAAGCATAAAGAGGCTTGATACGCTGGGCATAATCGGGAATGTTGGACCGCCCAAAATTTAGAAATCCCAGCACAGACTGAAGTTTCTTCAGTGTAGATGGAGACTGTAAACTTGCGCATTTCTCCAGAAAGTGGGGTGCTAAGCCCCTACCTTCATTATTGAGCTCATAGCCCAAAAAGAGCACCGCATAGCAGAAGATGTGTGATTTGGCGAAGTTAAATTTGTAACCGTAGTCTGCAAACATAAGAATGATGCGGTCAACGCGGCATAGATGCGGCCAAAGTTTGTCGTCCGTCAGATAAATGTCGTCAACTTACGAGTATGCATCTGGGTCAGAGCTGCCTAACAAAGAGACAACCAGGCGATGAAAACCCCGGGGCTATTCTTATACCCCATAGGTAAACGCCAAAATTATTTCTGTTTTCCACCGCCGTGAATGCTGTCCATTGACTGTATTCAGGAGACAGGTTATGGCTATAGGAGCCATTGGAAATGTCAAGTGTTGTTTTGTATTTCTTACGAACACAAGAGCAGAGCTATGGGTATTCTGTACCGCAAAAGTACGATGACTAATTACTGTATGGAAAAATTGGATGTCTTTGAAAATATAAATAAAGTAAAAAAAATAAAAAAGTACGACAATGAGCGTTCAAATGCCGGTAATCTAAAACTATCCAATATGACCTATCAGGTTTGGATACAGTAAAAAGAGGATTATTCATCGGTGACACACACGTCTCAATCATACCTTGATACTCCAACTCGGTTAGAACATCAGAAACGGGACCTTTAGCTTCCCGCCGGATGGGATATTGGGGTTGAGGTTGTGGCATAGACCGTAATGGAATCTCATGTGGTGGAGAATCTTTATCCCAGCCCACCTGATTATGGTACACTGCCGGTGCAAGGGCCAAAGCCCACTCAGCTGCAAAGGCCTCTGCATGCTCCTTGGGGACATAACGTGAAAAACTCTGAAGTATCACGTCCTCCCCCTTCGATGCGGCCAGAACTAATGGTGGGGCCAATCCGCCTCCGCCAACAAAATGTCGTAAGAAGAGGTCAGATTCTCCCCAAAAATCCCTGTGATTACACGCTCAATGTCACCTTCATTTTGAAAAACTATATTATACAGTCTATCGGGGGGGCAACGCGGGTGTCAGCTGTCTCTCCAGTAATGAAAGTGTCAGTTGCAGTCGCCTCCAGACAAGGACGCAGTGCCTCCCGCACTATGGTAACTTCTGCTGCGCTGTCGAGCAGAGTCACCGCCCAAGTCCAATCTAGTAGCCGTGTTCTCACCGTCTGAGGCATACCTCGCTGTTAAAGCGGCATTTTTTTTCTTCTGAAACGGAGGACGAAAATGAGGGAGATCCTCTTGTTTCCCTTTGCCTTTAAACTGACATGGCTGATCTCATCCCTGTGTCGCAGTTTGTCTCTTGCCACGATCCTGGCGTTCCCCACCACCGACCTGGGAACCAGATGTGTCCTGTGAAGAACGTGGAGAACACTGATCTGTAACCTAAAATCTATCAGGAGACTTAATTTTAGCGCGGTTGCGCAAGTCATAAGTTTGCTCAGAAGACTCAGGTGTCGGTGAACCAGCATGCAAACCTTGATTCTGTTGTTGCTGCCCCTGGTTTTGTATTTTCCCAGTTCTTTTTAGAAAAGAACGGACAACTGTCTTTATCAGACTGAGCCTTCTGTTGTGTTTGTGTTTGCGTTTGAGTAAAAGGCTTAACCCCCAAACTTTTGCGGCCAATAGTTTTATGAGCCTTTGCAATAATCTTTGGTAATTTGTGTGGCTTGTCTGTATCTGGGACAGTCTCCAAGTTATTTGTCACTTGAAAGCTTACCGCATTGCCCTTGAGGTTAGCAAAGATCATATCAGCAACCACGTCTAACACCCCCACCAGTCTCATCCCCAGCTCTACAGCCGCCTCGTCTCCGTGTTCATCTTGATCACGTTTAATCACGGAAGGGAGTACGGTCATGGAGGGAGTGCCGGAGCACTTCAAATATACCGTTGCGAACACCTTACCCCAGGTGTTACAAGCAGTCAACTCAGGAAGTAAGGCATTTGGCAAACCAAAAGTCAATATCCTGTGTTTCTCCATAGGAGAGGTATTAGGGAAAACAGCTTCTAGCTGCCCAAATTTTTCAGCAAGCCAATAAGGCAATTCATCCTTATTCTGAGGTTGCTTGCCCATTACTGAATTAACCATAATGGGACTGATAGTCACGCCACCAGGTCACGAAGGATGCGCCGCAGTGCCAGGCTGTCTCACCTGGACATTGTGCGTCACGTATTGTATAACAGCTCTATGCACACGTATCAAAGATGGGTGCAAGACACGAAGGTCCCCAATTGCAAGTGTGAAATAACGTGGGTGTGGGGGGTACCCAGCCAAAATGGTCCAAGTGGCCCCATCAATTGATAAAGGACCTAAATGGACCAGTGATACTGGGTGAGGAAGGGCGCCATTAAACCAAATATGGTGTTGCCAAGCTGTAAGCGGAACTTCAAGAGCCCCATAAGGCTGATAATTGTGAGGAAGGGCCGTGGCGGTGTATGTATGAAATAGACCATCCGTTCCATCCACCACCGGAAAGGTGACCCAAGAATAAAACACTTCGAAGTGGTAAGCTTCCACCACGAATATGAACTCCGCTCCCTCATTAGGCACTCCATAATGAGCCAAATATGCATGGAGGGCTGTGCAGCTGTGAGGTGGAATATCAACTGCCATCATGGAAAGCAAAGAGTAACAAACTAAATGGCGGCAGTGCAATAAAGGGTTAAGAATAAAGAGGAAAACCTTCTTTTAAAAACTTCAAGCTTGAAATAACATATGAAAACATCAATATAGGAGGTTTACACCATCACAGCTGTCTCCAGAAACAGAAGTGAGGGTTTTTTGGACAAGCACAAGCACTACTCAAGCGTCTCGCAGATAAGAACCAGACCAAACGTTGGCGGCATCATGTTGCGGGGATTCTGCACCTACACAGAACTATGCGCAGGAAACCAGGACCTCAGAGTATAGTGGTGTACCAACCTATCACCTTAGTGCCCGAAAATCCCCTAAACCGACTAGCTGTAGTGTCTCATTCGTTCTCCAACATATCCACGGAGCTACCAATGATTAGACAACCCAGAACACGACATTCCCGACTCTCTCAGGAATCGCGGGAGCAAGACAACTCTTTCACTCACACTCATACTTGTCCACAATAAGAGTATTTAAAGTCACGATATAGTTTAAAATGTTTATTCTAACTAACGCGCTCTATGGTACAGTACACGTGCCATTCCTAGCAGCAAAATGCATAGAAAACAATATTGTCAGCATTGTCACAATTCCATAGAAAACAAACAGGGATATCATTTTAAAAAGACAGTGGAAAAGGGCTACAGTGCTGAACCACCCTCCCCGTGACAAGATATAGTTAATTATAAAAAAAGAAGACCTCTGGGCTTTGTCAGCAGACCCCATACCTCAAGGCCTAGATGAAAGGTTTACATCTCGGGACAAGCACATCTCTTCTCTCTGGAAAGGTCTCTTCAAGTGCGTTAACATGCTTTGCTTGCAATCTTAAAGCGTGCGACTTTCAGTAGTGCAGCTGTGTGTCATGTTATGTCTAAGTGCGAGGGACTGACCCAAACAGAATAACAAGGGGCATTGTTGATTGACCTTGTACATCGTGTGCAGAGTAAACCTCAGAGCACAGTAGAGAACGCGAAAAGCAGACAGTTCTCATGTGAAAAGGGGCACAAACAGACTCTTGCAAAATAAAGACATGTAGTGTGGTGCGCATAGCAGCCTCATGGCAGCAAAGCTCATGCTAACTTAGCAATGTCGACAATGAACCCACCATCCAAACTACAGGACCACTGTATTATGATTGCAGAGGTCGGAATTCAAGCCGGCCCCTGGCTTCCGACGGGCTCATGGAGCCTGTTGGCCAGTCGGAAACCAAACATAATCCCGTGCGGACAGCGTATCCGTGGTCGAGATTATGATGTCAGTTTCCAGCAGGCTTTCCATGTCGTACTTTGACATGGAAAGCCTGTCGGAAAGTGACTTTGGGGGCCCCAAGCAGGGCTCCCCTTCTTCCGCGGCCTCCAGAACTATGAACAGGAACTATGGAAATTGTAGTAAATTAGTCATCTTCTTCAACCTGCTGCTGCAATGCACCTCCATATTAACTGAGTTTTGGGGATACTTTTGTCTTCCCCTCTAGTTCAGTTGTAAGAGCACAGGACCTTATCAGCGTCCACAGAATTTATTTCCGTACGTGTACATTTATAAACTATTGTGCCCAAGAGGGGTTTGTCAGTCATCTCAGCATGTGGTGAAGCTGGGATTGCATTGCGTGTGGTCCGCCGTCTGACAAAGATCTGGTCTCATCCTCAGACCCACCTGATGATGCTCCTATTGCTTTGGCCAGGAACCATTGTATGAGCTGATACCCCATACCACTACTATGACCCCCAAAATAGCCCTTTCTAGACTCTACCCTACTCTACCCCTCCTTGCACCATCTGACACCTCTTTGTACTGTACTGATCCCCCTAAACAAGCATTTCTAAACTCTTCCCTCCAACTCTTCCCCTCCACAAACCTTTTTACTCATCCCAAGCCTCCCACTACAGCTATGACGTCCCAAAAAACAAAATTTAAATCCTTCACTCTTCTATCCCTCCACTATCCTTTTCAATCAAAATAACAGACTAACAAGTTCACTTATCAAATTTCATATGTTACTATACTAATTCACCACTAATCCTTTATGGGTTCAGAGTAGTGGGCTACTCGCTGAAAAAAACGCTTTAACACCTCCTTAGGGGTAGCAAGCACTATATAAATGCAACCATTTTTCCCTCTTCTATCCTTCTCAATCCAAACAAGTGACTAAGCTATCCATCACTCAAATTACTTTCATATTTCACTAAACTAACTCGACACTAATCGTTTATGTTCCGGAGTAGCGTGCTACTTGCCGAAAAAACGCTTTGACGCCTCGTTAGGGGTACTAAGCGCTATATAAATGCAATTACAATACAATACAATACCCGATGCCACCTTCCATGACAGCTCATTGGCCTTTTATAGTTTGAGGCACGTGATCGAGTGAGTGGCACATGTACAATCAGTGCAAGGTCTAAGTGGTAAATCCATTCCTAGAGGAAAGGCGACATCAAGCAGGAAGGAGTCTGCTGACTTCTGTCCTGGCATTGGTGCCCACAATGCTAACATAATTTACATTTTGACAATATTAATTTATCCAAGCAAAGCCTTAGATTCTGGAAAAAGCCGGTGCTGCCATAGATAACGAGATGCTCTACACGGTGTCAGAATGATCTCAGTGAGCGCATGAAGTCTTTCGTTTCCCGTTTACTGTAAGTGAGATGTATTTTAAGCAGGCACCCTAAAAATGCCATAAAGTGCTTCTTACCTTCTGTGGCATAGATGTTCTCTTTCACTTGTTATCACCAGTCTATGGCACTGCTAAACGTCGCTGTGGAAGATCAGTGCTGCCTATGGTAACACGTAACTCCACTAACTCTACCCCATGGGTGGATCAGAAGCACCAGCCATGTGGTATTTCATCACAGGTGGTATGTTCATGTACTTGGGTCTGTTGTTGATCAAATTGTCTTCCCAAACACATTTTAATATGGTTTATGGTGCTTATGTGAACACGAATGTAAAACAGCCTCAGTGATTTAAGGCCTGATTTATATTTTGGGGTTAAAAAATATCAATGGGGGGAATGGATCACTTGACCTGAGTACTCATTGGCGATACACAAGTTACGTAACCACCCGTTTGCATGTTCGGCTGTCTGCATAATTAACGAATACGGCACCAACACATTGCTGGCGTCATATTTTTCGATATTCCCCAGCTACTCCATATGGGCGTAACCGTCCACGATTCAATACCGTTACAGATAAGATTATTTTCATATGGAAATAAACACCACCGCCGCACAGCGCAACATCTCTGTTAGCGCAAGTACTGTGTAGTTCTGCCAACTAGGATCATGATTGTAGATATGGGATCGCGTATGATTTATTGATTCACCGCCACAACTCACGGCTAATACAATAAGCGGCTGCACTTCTAGTTCAGCACATTGACTTTAGCGAGACATTACTGTAACAAGGGCATGCTGAGCATAATTGAAGGCACATTGGTTTAATCATGAACACAGACCCGAAGTACTCGATTACCACATTGTCTTTGCTTTTGGTTTTTCTCCCCTAATACTTTCAATGATAAATATTTAATGGTTAACATTCAGTTGCAGAAGCACTATGAACTTCTATTCGTATGACAAAATGGATTTCACATGGGATATTTGACCATCACTATGAGACTCGAGTCTTATCTTGTGAAATGAGGGAAAGTTTGCCATAACATGATGACTATAATTGCCTTAAGAATTGGCATTTTTTAGTTGTTACATGCATTTGCATTTTTATTCTTCCAAAGAGAGACAGCACACCAGGAAAGAAGTACTTACTGTTCTTCTTTCTTTTCTTCTCCTCTTCTATCAATACAGGTTCTAATTGAACATATACCAATCGGGTCAATATACCCTATTATCTGGAGACTCCAACAAGAAGAAGCCTCCCTTTCTTTCACTTTTTAGGTCCTGAAGAAAGCCCACCTGACCCTCAGGGGCAACCGTAAGGGCTGAAACATGTCGACCTTTTTATGGACACCCTAAAGTGCACCAGATTAGTCTCCTAGTGCACAACAAGACCTTTTAAATATCTCGAATCCAGTGTGATTAAAATTGTTATCTGGCTGTACGAGATTTTAATATCACCTCCCTTCACTTCACTTTAACACTATCACTTATCTCTTGATCACTACTGCAATAACCAGTGGTTCAACCTCTTGGTGGAGGAAGCATGAAACTAACCCTATGATGATGCTGTCACGTAACCAATAGCAGAGCGGAGAATCAAGATATACCGCTTTTTCAACCTGCGTACGTGAATGAGGGTTTTTTATCGGTATACTATACGAATATCATAAACCCTGGTTACTCAGGTCAAGTGATCCATTGCCCCCATTGATATTTAGAATTCAAGTAAAGAAGCTGAGTGGATCACGGATCCTTCTTTCTCCCCCCTTGTTGATTATAATTGTATTTTGGGGTTACTCCATCATGACGGTGACGGATGAAATACAAAGTCCATTATATCCTATGGGATTCATATTTCGGCAAGGAGAATATCCGTCACTATTGTGACGGAGTAACCCGTCTGCTGAAATATAAGTCAGGCACTCAATGGGAAAATACTGTGGAAAATCTACAAACTATATGATCAACATCTTATCCTGTGATTTTACACCAAAACCTACATGCACTGCATATGCAAATTTTCACCAGGGTGTTTGCATCCTCAGGCTGTACTTGTAATTGGTGTCTGGAGTGAAAACTCTCCATAAAATGCTGCAGGGAGGATGTGTGGTGTAAGTGTATGGGAGGCACGTGGGATATATATCTTTAGTCATAGTCATAACCCACAGTTATCCAGGTCACGGCACAAGACTGACAGAATGACAGACAGACAGGCACCTCCCTCAACCCATCAGACAAACTAATATAGCAAGTTTTAACCCTGCCTGTGAACAAATTCATACCAGAGTTAAACTATATATCACTGTGCATGCCGGGAGTTTTAAACCAGTATTTGTAATGAGAAAAATTAAGCTAGAAGTTAAATAATGCTGTGCGATGTTAAACAGTTAGGATTGGGTGCTGACGATGCCTGGCAGCTAGTATTTCCACAGCTAAGCTGCCCTCCATGGCCTCGGCAACAAGAAACATGCGCACTCAAAAAGACTGTTTTATTGTCAGGAGAAGGTTTGGTAATACTTGAGGGACTTTGTGAGTGATACTCCGAGCTGACCTAAAAAGAAAACCTCAGCATTACGCAACATTTTGAGCTTCAGCAATATAGGAGAAGGGAGTGTGGACCGTATGCTGAATAGACTGTACCAGCTGAGTTACGCTGCATCGTCACAGAAGGGTACCCGCAGACGCCACAAGACGAAGTCTATACTGTAAGTAGGCCTGGGTGAAATCCCAATTACGCTATTGTAATTGGAGGAATTTTGGTAATTCCACCTTACTCTTTGATGCAGAATTACTGACAATAATGCTATTGTGCCCGTTGCGTAATAAAGGGCAATTTGGAGAGGAAACAAATCCTACCACAGGATCATATTTAACGAGTGAGTGGCTGCTCATGCTGTTGCATTAGCACCATTTTACTTGTATGAAAATGCAACCTTGGTTCCTTTTTCGACGAGAACGTGCATTGTGCGCTAAGAAACTAGCACTAAATGGTGGAAGTAAATTGGTGAAAATCCTACCCCAAGTGCACATTTAGCGAGCACGAGCGGCTGCTCATGCTGCTGTGATTGTGTTCTGTAGCATTTCCCTCTATCTTCTTAGTATAAAATGCATCTGTTAGAAATGGGGGTCTCTAGTTGGCCTTGGCTGGCGCCAATGTCCAAATAGGGACCCTTCTTCCTAAGTCAGGGCAAGTGGGCTACCCCCTTTGATAACCCCTGCTCAACCGTGTGGTAACGTAGCACGAGCAGTTAGGCTTATCTCAGAGGCAGTCTGTGAAGCGTTTATGGCCACGTACAATAAGGCAGTAATGACACCACAAAAGGACACAACTCAGGTAGATATAGAAAAATAATATCTTTATCCAACAGTTTAACTCAAAGACTTTCAAAGCGTTTCAACAACTACAATTCACGTCAACCTGTAGGGACTAAAAGAGACAACAACTTATTCACCCAAAGCGGGACACGGACTGAGTTCAGGGCCGGGGCCTTCGCAACTCATTGTGCACCAGGTACCTGTCGTTGGAAGGGACTAGAGCATGCAGCTTCTAGAAGAAGCGAAGACGGTGACAGGAGGACTCCCAGCGACCACAGGTCTTCGAGGCTGATGCCCGCAGTGTGCACTCACAGTGGTTCGGGCACTCATGGGCAGGCGGGCACTCAGTGGCTGCAGCGCGTGGCTGCGGTGGCCTGGCTGGTGGTGGCGATGACTCTCGTCGTGCAGCTCCGTGGTGGGCTCACAGCGGCACCAGCTCTCTCTTAGCTGCGGCAGCCCACAGAACAAATCCCAAGGATGCAAAGTTGTAAATGGTGCGGGCTCAGAGTGGCCACAGCTCTCTCTTAGCTGAGGCGGCCCACAGAACAAATCCCAAGGATGCATAGTTGTCAATGGTGCGGTCGCTCAGCGGCCACTGCTCTCTCCTAGCTGCAGAGGCCCGCGGGGCAAATCACGAGGAGGAAAAATAGCACAAGGGGTGGCACTCAGCAGCTACAGCTCTCTCTTGGCTGCGGCGGCCCACTGGACAAATCACGATGATGCACAGTAGCAACGGGTGTGGGCACTCAGCGGCTAAGGCTCTCTGTTGGCTGCAGCTGCCCACGGGAGAAATAAAGATGGTGCACAGTAGCAAAGGGTGCGGGCAATCAGCGGCAGCAGCTCTCTCTTGGCTGCGGCGGCCCGCTGGACGAGTCATGATGGTGCACAATAGCAAAGGGTGCGGGCACTCAGCAGCAGCAGCTCTCTCTTAGCTGTGGCGGCCCATGGGACAATTTAGGGTCTCGACCAGGCGGGCACCACAGTGGACGCTCAGTGGCCACAGCGCTGTCTTGACTGCAGCGCTCCACACAGATTCAGGGGAAGGTCCGAAGGTGCTGATTCAGGCGGGCTGTCAGCGGCGGCAGCTTTCTCTTAGCTGCAGCGGTCCACACGGATCCAGCGAAAGGTTTGAAGAAACAGATTTAGGCGGGCTCTCAGTGGCGGCAGCTCTCTCTTAGCTGCAGAAGCCGACACAGGTTTAGCAAGAAGGTTCAAGGGTTCAGAGACGGGCGGGCACTCAGCGGTGTCAGCTCTCCATTAGCTGCAGCAGCCCGCACAGGTTCAGCAAAAGTTTAGAAAGTCTCAATTACAATTCAGGCGGGCTCTCAGCGGTGGTAGCTCTCTCTTAGCTGCAGCGGCCCGCACAGGTCTAGCAAAAGTTCAGAAGCACCCAGTCCACAGTCCTCACAGTAGAACTAGAGGCTCCGTATTACTCGACGGAGGCCTCACCTCCAAGCAGAACTCCTCGCACAGGAATTCTGACGGCGGACGGGGTGAAGTCTAATGTCCCTGAGACTTCTTCAGGAGGCGCTCTCGATTTAGGCCCTCAGGTAGTTTCTTCGGCAAGCTTCATGAAAGTTGCGTCCTTTCCTCTGTTCACTCGGACAGAGTTTCATCTTGACATCCAGAAGGAACACACTTTGCCAAAGTTCCAGCGCAGCATTTTATACCTAAAAACGTCTTTGCTCTCTAAGGTTGGAAATCACTGACTCTGGTCAGAACCAGTTCGGTGGGGGAGCACTTGGTTTACGAGGCGAAATCCTGCCATTTCAGAATGAGGGCGTCTGCTATCAGACACCCAGTGGGAGGTGGAGTCATCATTCACTTTGCCAGGCATGGCCCTGCTCGGATCAAAGAGTCACCCCCCCCCCTCATGCTCTGAATACCGATCTCTCTCTCCAGCCAGGTCTGACCCATCTGGCCCTGCTGCTCCAAAACCAGATGGCCAATACACATACTAGCAAAGCCTACAGGAAAGCTTAGGTAAGAAACGACCACGTTTTCAGGAAAGGTATTTCAGCACATGCAATGTATAAACGGTCCTTACTAAAAGGTGCCCCTCAATGTCCTGAGCATATAAATATCAAACTCGAGGGTCCTATCAGGTTCCTAGGGCCCAACAGGATGATAGAAAGCAATCTTTAACCGGCACATCCTGGCCTATGAGAATGGATCGTTTCGCAGTAGCGACAGGGAAATGGAAGGTAACTCACTATTGAGCGATGTAGGTATTATAGTTATCCTTATTCATACAGTCGTTTATATATAGGGAGCATTTGCGCTGTGGCACTGAGTAGCAGTGGCACGGCACCCAGAACATCTAAATCCAGCCAATATAAAAGATGGGGAGAGTAGAGGGGAAGGGAGACCCACGCCAAGGACGCCTGGTCTACCAGCCTCCTTGCGCTCATTTTGGACGAGAGGGTGCATTTTATGCTAAGAAACTACCACTAAAGTCCAAAAGTGAATTGGGGGCAAATCCTACCCCAAGTGCCCATTTATAAAGTGTGAGCAGCTGTGTGCGCTAGCTGTTCATGTTCTGTTCCATTCAGCTCTGTTTCCTAGCTGGAAATGCACCCACACGTCCATTTTGGAACAGAGGGGGCATTTTTGAGTTAAGAAAATAGCATTAAATGCAGAGCTACTCTTCCTGTGTAATTCTGTGTCATCTTTAGTAATTTGGGGGTAATTCCGCATGATTATGCTACACGGAATTAAGCGAGTAACGCCGTGACGCCGTCCCATAAATGTAAGTCATGAACTTAAAAGACATTCACAGCAACATATTTCATACTATATACTTTTTTCAAGGGACCAGTTTTTTTTGCGTCTTTAAGAAACCCCATGTGCATGTCAACAACAAAAAAGTAAATCCAACAATATAATAAAATTAGCAAAATAAAACAAATGCATGATTGATTAGTAAGTAGAACTGTGTCCTTGAGACATGCTAAGGTGTCCAAACAGCACACACAAGTCTATAAACCATTAATCATATTGTCATAGTGTCAGCAAAGTAAATACCTCCGAGAACACACGCGCTGGCTCGCAAATACCAGCTCATGGCATGTTGCACCTACAGTCTAACAAAAGGAGTACTTGATGCCCACCAACGGGAACACAATGGGACAGTTTTACTATCCATGAAATGCAATGGCCTTGATGGACAGGTCATCCAAGCAGTGGCAAACCATGGAAAGCGATGGAACCCAGTGGCGGCTGAAGGGGCTAACCCAAAGCCCACCCTCTATATACTGCTTCCTATTGTACCTTTTTGAACAATTGATGATAAAGGTCGGCCACACATCTTAAGCTATCTGTAGCCAGACCTAAAAAAAGAGAGACAAAAAAGTGGAGGAAGGTTACAAACATAATACTAGTTTAACACAAGTGGGTATTAAACAGTGTTGACTGAAGTCATTTGAAGTGGTCTGGCAACATACCTGATGGTGGAAGAACTAGGGACATGATAACACCACTGCGTGAATCATTTCTTATATGATGCGGCTCAAGCTCAGCTCATCCAGCCCTTCTCTAAATTTCCCTGGGGTACTTTGCAGCTCTGTAGAATGATTGGAAGGGCAGGCAATAAACAAAGGTGTCTCTGCGTGGCCTTCCTCCCGGGTGCAAAATCCGATGTGCTGGCTGCAAGTCCCTCTAAAGCTTCGACTGGGGATCTCACAAAGCGGATAACGTGTTCTCAATGCGACTGATTTAAGCTCTAACCTTGGTCGCACTGTAACCATAATGTTTACTTTTTATCAATCTGAAACTCTACTAGGAATGAAAAAATGAAGTATAATGTATGTTTATCTTAGGTATAAGTATTTGTATGCCTTTCCCATAATGTACTCTTTCTCTGCTTGTCTGTTCACTGTCCATAAAGCAGCCTACATGATGTCCAGAAAAGAAAAAAGTTGACAATGTTTTTGTAAGGAAAGGGCTCTTTTTGTGTGGCCACCCCCAGGTTTTCTACTGATGCTGCTGGGATTTCCACCATGGGAGATCACTGAGTCCTGCTCACCAGACCTCAGTGCCAGTGCCCTGACCCTAAAACGTGTATGTTACATTGGCTATAACCAATTGGTAGAGGCAAAGTTACCCGTAAGTCCTTAGTGTATGGTACCCAGGGTACCTAGGGCCTGTAAGTTAGGGGGTTCCGCCCAGGGACTGCAGCACTGGTTGCACTGGTCGTCCTACAAAGAATAACAGCCACAATATCTTAAAAAGATTATACAGGGGCACTCCAACAATATCAATGTTTGAGGACAAATCACCAGAAAATTAAGTCCATAAGCCCAAGGGCATGTGATAACAGCAATTCAAATATATCACATGACCTTGGACTTATGGACTGATTTTTCAGGTTGTCTGCAAACATTGTCATTTATGTAAATTGTTGGAGTGGCCTGTATATTGTTTTAAAGTAATCGCAACGCCAATAGATTCCAAAGGTGAGACCGATTGACTTTGCCAATGCTTGTTTTGCTTTCCTGTTCAGGACCAACAGGCTTTCGTTGGTAGTCCAGAACCAGGAAAATACATGTTGGGACGTCCACCCTACATAGGGCTAACCGTCTGAGGTACTTTGACCAATGGCCTAATGTTCGGGCATTGAGCAAAGGCTTCGGCCTGAGAAGGCTCCGATTGCATAAACATGTCGGGTCACCCAACGCTAAATCGAGAGAGGAGTTGGTCTGCGAGTTTGGCAGTCATGGTACTCTGTTACATTTGAAAAGGAACAAGATTAAAACTTTTAGGGGCATACTTACCAGCCCCTATCGTCTCCACAACGCCACTTTTCACAATGTTGTGGTGGCGATAGGGACGTCGCCGTATTTACAAGGCATCCTTAAGCCACTTAACGTGGTTTAACGCTGCCTTGTAAATAAGGCACCCTTTCACGCTATACTTAGCGTGAAAGGGGAGAGCAATGTGTGTTGTGGAGGGTGTTCCACCACAACACCCATTGACTTTGACGCTGCCCCACATTCACAAGGGTGGCATAAATATGGGGCAGCGCCAAAATTAGGACCAGGGAAAACCTGGTCTTACCCTGGCGCAACGAGGAGAAATGTTTAAGTTCTCCTTGTGTTTGCTGTTTCCATGAGTGCTGTGTTGTGCTGCACACATAGAAACAAAAAAATACCATGGATTGTTTATGTGCAGGAAGGAGACCCTTCCTGCAAATAAACAATCATTAAAAACAATGACGTTTTGCAACTTTTATTTGTGCTGCATTAAGCAGCACACATAGAAGTTACAAAACACCATTCAAAGATTGTTTATGTGCAGGAATGGACAACTTTGTGCACATAAACAATCTTCCCCTGCAACGCAGACACCCTTGCACTATGGTGCAAGGGTGTCTGCATTGGTGCTAGGCAGGTGAATTTAGCACCAGAGCAGGGGGAAATGCAGGGCTGCGCTATATTGTTATAAATCTGGTGCAGCCTTGCGTTTCAGAAGTGGCAGAGCGCAGCATTAAGCAAAGGAGGCGAACTCTGCTCTCCGTCACTTCTATTGTAAATCTGCCCCTTAGTTTAAAGAGGTTAGTGTGAAAAGAAATTGCTTTAAAAATGAAATTTCAAATTAACCACATCTTATGATTCTCAAAACGTGGCAATATCAAACAAATCGATTAATACTGGAGATGAAATGGCAGGGCTAGGAAATGCCCAGGGATGAAGTGAGGGTCGAGTTTGTAAATAAAGATCATTTGAAATATTTTTCAAAGATTTTCAAAAATAACGTCTTTAAACTAAAGCTACACTACATAGATGGTTAATAATTTCGAAATACATGTTTATGACTAAATGTCTGAACACAGTTCTTTTTAAGCTAAAACTTTCAATCTATACCCCTAGGGTCCGTCATTGAAAGTTGCTGCCAGTAGAGGCAATAGATTCCCATTGTTTAGGCAGAATGGGATGTAGAATCATTTCAAGCACGTGGGCAGATATTCTTATCTTTTTTTTGGATGTCAAGAGTCCAGTTGCTAACTTAAAATACCTTAGGGTATACCGCAATGTATCCTTTTATTACTGTGGTACCCTGGGTAGAGACAAAAGGATTACCATAAGGTAATGGCGGGGTATGGAGGCAGATATTGCGATCCTAGCCTACCCCTGGTTTCCACCGACATGTTTCTGCCCTTTCCTAAAAGCCTAACAGGTCTTGGGCATTCATCAGGGTTAGTAACTGGCATTAGTAAACACAAAGAGGGCCTACTTTTCTGAGGTTAAACATCTGATTTAGATACCTATACTCTGGTAGCTATTTGCTTCATGGTCTGTTGAGGGGGGCACCTCCTGTAGTAACACATTCGTCAATGAGTGGTGCCCTCTTGGATCTTTCCTGTCCCCTTACCAACAAATCAAAACTCCTTTGACCAGACTCCAAAATAAAATCTGTCACCACAACTACTAGACTCCTGCACAATGGCCCCACACATCCACCTCATTATTGAACTATTCAGGTGACACAGGCACAACTCTCACACTTCCTTCATATTCGGCAACCAACAGACAACCCCAGAAAGACAACACAATCCACCACACACTTACACACAAAAGTGCATTCCAGCACCCTGAAACACCCCATCCCTAGTCACTCTAACTAGCCAACCCAACATGACCCCTTTACCCCCCACAGGCCCCCTTTTGTCTCTCTAACCTCTGAACCTATCATTGCCAATGTTGGCATTCCCATATTTGCTTAGTTTGATGTGGTTTATTTATGCATTGCAAATAATGCGAAAAGCAATATTTTTTTCCGATCTGAAGCTAGCATATATCACTGACTTGGGCTAGCATACATTTTGCAAGTGAAATCTGTATATAGTGAAAAATCTGAAAACAGTGCACCTCACAGTTTGACCTTTGTCATATTCAGCACGTGTTTCTGGATCAGTTGTTTGAAGGTGAGTTCATTTCAGGAGGATCAACCTTTCCAGATGCTGAGCAGGTAATACATGTGAAACAGAAGGTTTGAAGTTCTTGGCAGATGTCCTCAAAGGGATATTGCTGTCAGATTACAAATATGAAAACTGTGCTTGAAAGAATAGGCAAGCAGTGACAAGTTCCAAACAAGGGGAATGATTTAGAGTTTGGGAGACAGGGTACTCTGTGGCAAATGCAAGATATCCTGTCCACCATATCAGGGTTGGGAGGACAGTCAGCTTTCTGAGGAGGGGGTTTGGAGTCTGATGCTCCCGGTCTGGGTCCTAGTGATGTGCCGATGCACCCACAGCCTCTTCCGCAGCTCACGGGGGCAGGTCGGCTGCCGTCCTCGATACTTCCTTGAGCCTACTGGTTACATGACTTCACTGTCCTCGGGCAGCGCCAGATCCGGACAGCACTCTTAATACTGGCAGCCCCTTCTAGCATATGAGGTTGCTGCAACATTACCAACTAAATGCCATCCCTCACAGTCTCGCAATCCGCACCACAGTGGCCCTCCGGGCATACGAGGTCGCTGCAAGGTTCCGCTCAAGCTTCAGCTCTCGTTATTCAGCACTTTATTCCATGGCTGCCCCTCCTGGCATACTGTCCCGCTGCAATGTCTTTACTCTGCCCTCGTGGCACTCTAGTCATGGTTATCATCATGGTGGTCCTATCATGGAATATGGGAGTCACTGACTTGAATCTGCACACACGTAAGGACTAGGCCTGGGCTCGTGGAGTTTGTGGAGTTTTTCCCACGCTCCACTTAGTGGAGTGTAGTTTTTTTTTTGCTCATGCTTGCCAACGTTAAGTTGGTGATCATGAGCGAGGAAAATCTTACTCCAGACCCGCTCCTGGCGAGATTTCTCAATGTGGGCAGTGGCGGATGTCTGCTACATCTCACATTGAGAAACCATCCGTTCGCGTTGAGGAAGCTGCCGCTCGAGTGGAATATCTACTTAAGTGGCACAAAGATGCAGCACCCTCTTGTGCTGTGCATGGTGCCATTGACGCTTATTTTCCAGCGCGGGAAAAACACCCAGCACAAAAAAAATGACACAACCTAATGCACTCCACTGTTTGCAGAACTCCCCGTATCGCGGCAGAGTTTTTGGGTCTACGCTGAACTCTGCAAACTCTGCCCAGGCCTAGTAATGACCAGTGGCCATCTCCTCACATCTCACTCTGGGAGTCCACCCAACAGGGCTCCCCATAAACCTCACTACCTCCAACGCTCTCCTCTTCCTCACACGGAGCACTGGTCTCAGCAAGCAGGCAGGCGCTGGTGCTCCAGGCTGCAGAGCAGTGGTCTTGGTTTCCCTGGGTGTTGCCCCCTCACACAGCAGGGAGACTCGCAGGCCTTTGCCCCCAGTCCTGGTCACAGGCAGAAGTCTTGCAGAGATTCCGGTCCTCACACAGCCCATCTGGCTGCTTCCAGATGATAATTGTTTGGGGTCTCAACCTCCCTTTCCTATAGTCCATTTCCAGACACCAAATGTGATTTAGGGTCTGGATCTCTGAAGATTTTTGTTGGGGTTCTTCTTCTTTTGAATGGCATACATCTCCTCTCCCTCTTCCTCTCGAAAATCTGTCTGTCACAGCAGCAGAAACTCTGAAGCTGATAGACTCAAAACACAGTTCATGAGAGTTACTAGAGTTCACATCTGGTTGTCAGCCATATTGATATGTGCAACAAAGGTTAATTCTGGACTCCCACCCCTACTCTTTATGACTCCCTTATCAGCCCCATCTCCTTCCTGAGATGTGTCCAGGCCCTTTCCTTCTGATCTCTCTCTGAATCAAAGAGTACCCTTTGAAGTGTACAGGGAGAGCCTCCCTCTCCCTGCTCCAGTGTGCCCCAATCAGCTCACAGGCATGCAGCAATAAACAAATCTGTACAGGGGGATTCCTCTACCTCCTCAAGTCTTCACCGGGCTGGCCTGGGCTTCCCAAAATGGAACCCAGTGTCCTCCATGCTATGTACCATTGCAGCCTCACTTGCACTCAGTGTACATACACAGCACACGCACACTGTCCAGCACTGTTACTTCCATATATTGTGCCAACCCAGGCACCCATACTCACTCTGCATGCACTGCTCAGAACTGTAGCCTTTCTACATTGTGCCACTTTCAGGCACACAAGCAGCCAGCACACACATTCACCATGTGCGCACTATACCACACTGTAACCTTCTGTATTGTGCCTTTTGGCAAACATACACTTAACATGCACTAACTATACAGCATTTCACTGTTCATGTACTGTGTCACTTTCACGCACACATACACCGAGCACATGCATTCACCATGCACCCACTGCCTAGCGCTACATCCTTCATGTACTGTACTACTCACAGCTACACATACACCCAGCACATGCATTCACCATGCATCCACTGCCTAGCGCTGCATCCTTCATGTTCTGTACTACTCACAAATACACATACACCTAGCACATGCATTCACCATGCATGCACTGCTCAGCACTGCCCTATCCCTGTATTATACCCTTCCCAGGCACACACACATCCAGCGCATGATTCACCATGTGTGCACTGCACAGCACCACTCTATTCCTGTACTGTACCCTTCCCAGGCACACACACATCCAGTGCATGATTCACCATGTGTGCACTGCACTGCACCGCCCTATTCCTGTACTGTACCCTTCCAAGGCACACATACATCCAGTGCAGAGGCACCACCCCTGCGCCATGCAGTGCTTCACATCCAACTAATGTAGGCCAAGGAGCGAGTTAAGCACTCATCAGCGGAACTTTAAAAAGGTGATCGAGCCTGCAGGCCTCACCTGTGACACAGATTGAAAAGGTCCTGTTCAATCCTACTGATCGCTACATGGTACGCTGCCACCACCGCGCTTGTGCTGCTTAACCTCTGGTGAAGGCTGCAGCTGTTCACCACCATTAGGGTAGCGTTTAGGGCGCCCCTCCTGGTCCAACAAGGCCATCCAACTATCCATGAGCAGGCCCATGTCATGGCACACATGCATGATCCGCAATACAGCTGGGCACGCAGGGCACTGGTACACGTTACCATGCGGAGGGCTTTTCCGCAGCAACAAGGGGCCATTTGGTTTTGTTTTTTTAATATCTAACTCGTACTTTGTGAGTTTGTTGTTCGAAACAAAAAATGTTGAAGGGAACCGCTGTGACGGCATTACATACAGAGATGGCCACTAGGGCGGCGATCATCACTAACAAGCATTGGCATAGCCAATAGGTCTCGCCTTTGGGACCTTAGAGGGGTTTAGCCATGCAACAGTTGCATAACTAAACACTTATAAGGTCCCAAAAGCGAGACCTATTGGCTATGCAAAGCGTGAAAGTGAAAGTGATCGTGATCGCGATCAAACATCAAAGCGGCCTGTGCCCGCAAAAGTGAAAGTAATCGCGGGAAAGCTTGGCGCGCGCGCCCGCACACATGCACTGTAGCTAGGCTGGCCTGGTACCACTTTTTGGAGCCCTCTCAATAAGTCTCGCCAGACCAGTGCATGCGCTGGGTCAGGCGAGACCTAAAAAGGACGGACTGCCGTGTGCGGGTGGCGGACGTTACGTCCTCCATTAACCCGACAGACTGTACTCCAACTTCTAACCTAGGCCCAATGAATGTGTTTAATTTCTTTTGAAAAGAAAAAACATTGTTTTCTAAAGAAAATAGGTAAAAGAAAGATTGGGACTTATAGATTGAGAAGTAAAGTGTGATTCTATTTCTGTGGTCAAGATTTTGAAATAGATACTTGGTCATCACGGGTTGAGAACTTCTAGACTATGTGGTTACAGTGATCTTGTCATATATAAATCCCAGAATGCCAAGTGGAATTTTAATTTTTAATTTAGAATTTATCAATTCCTCTTCTGATTTGTACCCCAAATTAATATTGAGGAACCGAATATTGTGGGTGAAAGTTTTCCCTTTCTTTCCATTGTAGACCTGATCATGAGCTGTATAGCACCGCTAGGGGCAAACTCTGCATGCTAAATGTACGTTACAGTACAGTAAAAGCATGCCAGGACCATGCAATTATGAGTTGAACCCATGGAACCATGAGCAGCTAATAAATGTATGATGTGGCCTCTGTGTGGAGTATGGAAGCGGGGGCTGTGGGGAGTAGGGATGGAAGCGGGGGCTGTGGGGAGTAGGGATGGAAGCGGGGGCTGTGGGGAGTAGGGATGGAAGTGCAGGCTGTGGGGAGTAGGGATGGAAGCGGGGGCTGTGGGGAGTAGGGATGGAAGCGCAGGCTGTGGGGAGTAGGGATGGAAACGGGGGCTGTGGGGAGTAGGGATGGAAGCGGGGCTGTGGGGAGTAGGGATGGAAGCGCAGGCTGTGGGGAGTAGGGATGGAAGCGGGTGCTGTGGGGAGTAGGGATGGAAGCGGGGGCTGTGGGGAGTAGGGATGGAAGCGGTGCTGTGGGGAGTAGGGATGGAAGCGGGGGCTGTGGGGAGTAGGGATGGAAGCGGGGGCTGTGGGGAGTAGAGATGGAAGCGGGGGCTGTGGGGAGTAGGGATGGAAGCGCAGGCTGTGGGGAGTAGGGATGGAAGCGGGGGCTGTGGGGAGTAGGGATGGAAGCGTAGGCTGTGGGGAGTAGAGATGGAAGCGGGGGCTGTGGGGAGTAGAGATGGAAGCGCAGGCTGTGGGGAGTAGGGATGGAAGCGGGGGCTGTGGGGAGTAGGGATGGAAGCGGGGGCTGTGGGGAGTAGGGATGGAAGCGGGGGCTGTGGGGAGTAGGGGCTGAAGGGGAAACTCTGTTCCGGCAGTATGCCCCCCGCCAGAAAACAAGAACAGTGAAAGAGGCGTGGCTGCTGTTACGGCCAATGCTGCACGCGATTATCATGGGTGGAGCCACTGCCTGGTACAATAAGATCTGAAGTTCTCACACACGGAAAAAGCGGGTGCGCCAACACCCAGCCAATCAGAATCAGGCGGAGCAAATTTGAATATGGTGATTAGTTCGCCGGGGAGTATGTGTTTCTTTGTATTTCTTTCTCATTTCATTCAGCAGTGGCTTGAACATTGCAGTACAAGCAGGTAATACTTAGTTTGTGAGTGAAATATGTCTTTTTTCAGAATATTTCTTTAGTGGCTTTTTTGAAGCGTTCTGATTCATGTATAAATCCACATTAATATAAATAATACATGGGGATTTGGAGCTGGGAATGTATATGCCTTACAGATTTATTCATGATGCAAAATCTATTTGAATTTCCAAACATTTTGGCTGCACAAAGTGCTGTGCGGCTTACTTTAGAGTTTAATGTTTATAATGTGCCTCTTCTAAGGATGCCACAAAGGAATGCATTGTTGTGGGAGGTGTTTGACAACAATGATTGTGATATACCGGATCTGAAGATCTCTCATCTGTAACAAGCTCTTTCTTTCATTATCTTAAATGTATGTATAGTTTACTTACATACAATAATAAATAACAAGCATTTACAATGCACCGGTCTCAGCATTGTTAAAGTTAGAGCTATTGGCATTGCTCATGACATTATTTTTGTTTATGTTTTTAAAACATTTAAAGAAACGGCATTGTTATTTACAATGTCAATAGCTTAATCACTCTCAAATGCGAGACCTATTGCATTTGCACCCACACACAGAGCCACACACACAAAGCCACCCACACACACAGAGCCACCCACAGAGCCACTCACATAGAGCAACCCACACACAAATAGAGCCACCCACAGAGCCACCTACACACACACACGCAGTAGCCCACTTACCTATTTACATTATGTGCACTTTGTGATCTGTATGGTACATGTTCTTTGCTGCAGGCACATTAACCCTATGTGCTACCTTTCCAGGAGGCAAAACTTCCACTAGACAAAACTCCGATCTCTCTCTAGGAAGAACATTAAACACCAGAGTCATCATGACATTTGTATTGTTGGCGAAAATTGCTGGAGGCCAGGAAGGAGGCAGCAAGCCCTTTTAAAACCTTAATTTACTTGCAAACATAATGTCTCCACCCAAAGTCAGCGCCCGGTCACACCGGTTGCACTGCCCTAGAGCTGGCCCTTCTCAAGGGTCCTGTGACCTCAGTGACAGAGTCACTGTTGTTCTTGGCTGTGCTGCTTCATAGGCCTGCCCGCAAGACTGGAGGTGAACTTCAGTATGGATTGTGGTGGACAAACCTTGAAGGTTAACCCAGACTTGCCACTGCTAGGGTCCACCTGCTGGTGCTAAGACACCAGCGCTTCTAAGGTCTTGCGAAGCCTTCTAAAGTCTAGCACGGGATTGTGCTCTCAGGAGAGTCGTCTGGTGGACTGGTTATTAAGGCTGAACCTGGTTCCCAGTTCCAAATTCAGCAGCTCTGGCAATAGTGCCACATTGTCTCCCCCACTGAACACCATACTGTCCCACTGAGAAAACCTCACACTGCCTTCAACTACAACCCAATTGCTGCCGGCTATAAACACCTGGATGAGGCTCAATTTAAATGACGCAATAGACAAGAGCAATATACGGCCTACAAAAAAAAGTAACATCATCCTGGAAAAAGCAAACACTCATAGGGGAATGCAAAATTTAGCAAACCATGTGAAATGCAAGCAGGAACAACATTGTTACCTTAACGCTTTTACACTCACTATTCAGAAATCAGTGAGTGCTTTTGCCTGAAAGGGGCCTTGAATCTATAATGCAAAATTAACATATCAAAAAAGTTAAATACTTGTTGCAAAAAGATATTATAATCACTTTTATATGTTTTTAGATATGACGCAGTAGCTCAGTATGAGCTGAAACCTGCAGAAAGTTCACCTCAACCTTGCTTGTGATTAACCAGACCTTAAAAAAGACACGTAATCAGGTATCCACCCACCTACGTGTGAGCCCATCCCATGAACGGCCACGCATCCATGCGTACAAAATATTGTCCACGGGCGTCAGAGTCCGTTTTTTTGTTGTTTCAATTTAATAAAAGCACTGACAGGTAACCGCGCGCAATAGTGTATCCATCACAATAAACTTGACAGAGGCCTAGAAGCAATAGGCACATACACTAAAAAAACAGACATATTACAATGGAGTTAGCTTCTTATTGAAACGCGTTGCACTCATTGCATAGAAAATATTTGTTTTCTACTTAGAATGGTGTAGTATTTTTAATCGGACTAGCTAACCTTTCTTTAATATATATAGGCAACATGAACTTTTACAAATGTGCCTGCATTAATGCAAGCGGTGGAAAATATATTTCTTCAAAACAGATCGCTTTTACCCTGTCTGAGAGTCAATTAGGACTAACTTGAACATTTTATTTTGCTTTTTTAATGTGTCAGACTGAATTACCGGAATTTAGAAGTTCAATGTTGGGGAAACAAAAGAAGGACTAGAATACCATACTGTCGCTCGGTCGGCCTTCGGAGCTAACGCTCTTTTAGCCCCCGCTGTAATGTTTATATTGGGATAGCTGTTTAACAGAAGCTGCGTCATATTTCAAAGTAGAACATTAATTCAATATAAATTTGAGCAATATTATGAATTCCTGGTGGAAACAAATGCATAAGTATTAAAATAGTAATCAACAATGAGCTTTTTTTCTTCATCAGTAATGTATTTCTATTTTAAAATTTAAGATACAGATATTACGATTTATATTATTTTTTAGTTTTTCTGCTCATGTTCTGATATCTACATCCAGCGCTTGCAGGACTTCCACCATTCGAAGATGGTGCCTGGGTTCGCTTCCGCACAGCGCTCCCGTGACGACAAATAGGGCACCAGAGAAAAGACACACAAGGAGGATGGAAAAACCGCATTAAAACAGAAAACAGAAGAGCTGAACCCCTGCCAACCCGCAAAAACCCTGCAGCACAGAAGGCATCGCGTCAGAGCAGAAGCGGACACTGTATTTTCTTCTCTAAGAAGGAAAAGACAGAGTCCTGTTACTTCTCTGCCGCCCGTGAACTATGTGAAATGCAAGCAGGAACAACATTGTTACCTTAACGCTTGTACTCACCGGACTTGAAACGCCGATCCAGCAGCAAGGAAGAGGCAACCCCAGGTCCGCTCCGACCGTGCACAAAATGGACGAATCTTCCGACGCAAAAAAAAAAAAACACGCCCACCACGTGTAAAAGGGGCGGAAAGGGGCGGGGCTTCAAAAAACCGAAAGAAGCATGGAGTAAGATGTGGGGTCCCTGGAATTCCTATCGGGGGGATATCTGCGCCCCCCCTTGGTGGTCGCACCAGACGTAACGAGGTCCCCTTGACTTTGATGTTCCTGGTCGCTTTGCGGGGGGGATAACCGATCCTCTCCCTGCCCCCCATGCCCTTTTTCACGCAAATAAATGTGTAATTGGCTGCGTTGTCGCGGTTGTCCCCCGCCCATGAGAGAGCAAGTCCCTGTTAATATAGTTCTTTTGCCTGGTGTAAGTTTCTTTTTGTTGTTTTATTTGTAAAAAGTTAATAAGAAACCTTTCTGAAATACTATGTTCAGTTGTGGGCGGCCGCAGCCGTTATGTGTGCGGTTCGCTTCGGCTCTTCTAACTGCTGTATTGTTGTTTTCTCTACATTAGCGGCCGGCCCAGGCGGTTGTAGGCCCATGACTGTGAATATTCGATGTGTAAATAAAGGTTTTTTAAAAAAAAAAAAAAAAAAGAAGTGAAAAAACACGCCCCCGAATCGGAAAAAGACGGGGATTGTTTGGAGAGACAAAGCTCTTCTCCAATGGCTGACCAGCATTTAAGAGGCCAGCCAATGGAGAAGAGGGGAGAAGAGGGGCGGGTTCAAGCCCCTCTTCTGAAAACATTAAATCTCGCAGCGAGACCTAAAAACTAAACACAAGATCATGGTACTTCCTAGGGTTACAAAGAGAACATTGCAAAGTGTTCAAGAAATTCACTCGGGTTCATCCTAGCTCCAGGGGGTCATCAAACTAACAGATACAAATTAAAAAGTAAAAAGAGGAAAATCAGCAGCACACAGGTTCTTTACAAGATTTACTTCTTGGCAAACACAAAATTTACGAGTTTGCATTTCCAGATCACTAGAATCCCTTCTACTCCTGAGGCAGAGACCAAGGGCACTGCTCACGGGTCACATGGTATATATTCAACTCGACCAGACTTGCACTTTTTACGCCCTGCCCTTCTGGGTTCTACAGATCACGCTCATTCCCAGCTCTGTAGTGCCTTGAGGCCCAGGCAGCGCTGACCACCCCTGCTGACTGTACTCGATTACTTGTTGCTGATTGAAGACACACTGCTGACATTCAAAGCTCCCACTCACAACCTCACAGCAGTGCTTGGCTCCTTACTTCGCGATGTCACTCTACGTGCCCTCTACTGCTTCACTTCTGACTGCGCACCACATGCTCAATATTAAATAATAAAAAAGTAATTTAGAAAGCGCCTAGTTACTTCTGACGAAGTGTCCCAGCGCTAAGGTTTCGCTCCCAAACACAAATCCAGAACCGACCAAGCAACTTCAATCACATCGATCTGAATAATCACGTTTTACAATTATTTACGGAATGATGGTTCCGTTTATTCCTGTCTGAGAGAGAGGGGGAGAGAATTCCACATCTTGGGTGCTAAAAAGCTAAAAGAACCCCCTCATGCGTACTCTTTTTACATAGGCAATGCAGGCCAGAAGTTCTCCTACTGATCTATACCCTCTTCGTCTGGGCGCCATGGAGCTGACCCATCCTCTGACTCTTCTTCTGGGCGCCAGGGAGCCTACCCATCCTCTGACTCTTCTTCTGGGCGCCAGGGAGCCTACCCATCCTCTGACTCTTCTTCTGGGCGCCAGGGAGCTTACCGATCCTCTGACTCTTCTTCTGGGCCCCAGGGAGCTTACCCATCCTCTGACTCTTCTTCTGGGCACCAGGGAGCTTACCCATCCTCTGACTCTTCTTCTGGGCGCCAGGAAGCTTACCCATCCTCTGACTCTTCTGGGCGCCAGGGAGCTGACCCATCCTCTGACTCTTCTTCTGGGCGCCAGGGAGCTTACCCATCCTCTGACTCTTCTACTGGGCGCCAGGGAGCTGACCCATCCTCTGACTCTTCTGGGCGCCAGGGAGCTTACCCATCCGGCGCTTACCCATCCTCTGACTCTTCTTTTGGGCGCCAGGAAGCTGACCCATCCTCTGACTCTTCTTCTGGGCGCCAGGGAGCTGACCCATCCTCTGACTCTTCTTCTGGGCGCCAGGGAGCTGACCCATCCTCTGACTCTTCTTCTGGGCGTCAGGAAGCTTACCCATCCTCTGACTCTTCTTCTGCGCGCCAGGGAGCTGACCCATCCTCTGACTCTTCTTCTGGGCGCCAGGAAGCTTACCCATCCTCTGACTCTTCTTCTGGGCGCCAGGGAGCTGACCCATCCTCTGACTCTTCTGGGCGCCAGGGAGCTTACCCATCCTCTGACTCTTCTACTGGGCGCCAGGGAGCTGACCCATCCTCTGACTCTTCTTCTGGGCGCCAGGGAGCTGACCCATCCTCTGACTCTTCTGGGTGCCAGGGAGCTTACCCATCCTCTTACCACCCCCCAGCTTCTGTGACCTAGAAATACCTACCAGAAATCGAAGTAACCTATTTGTCAGTTTCCACCTTAGGCCTGCCATCCTGCTCACCTACAAGCACAGGCATTGGCCACTCATCGCCTTCATGCAGACCTAGCATGAGAACGGCCACATTCCTGGCCCGCGTGCATCCGCCGTTCATCTTCCAATGTTGAGGGCACATATGGCCCATGCAGCGATGTTGAGCGTCCTGGCTGAGGAGGCCCTGCTTTGGTTAAAAGAAGGATTCTTTGATTCCCCATTGCACTATGTAAGGGGAGGAAGTTTACTTGGGCAATGGAATGTGCCAGGGAGATCCCTCTTTTTTGTGCTCAGAACCTGCACAGAGATGCATTTTGCTGTGTGTGGTACAATGCCAATGCATTGATCCCAATGAAGGGTCTTCAGTGGGGTTTGCTGCTTGTGTGGCAAAGACACCATTGAGCCCTGCAATGGCTGAAGACATTCTGCCTGGTGGACACGGCTACTAGCAAGCTTGGGGTTCGGAGTGGGGCTGTTCAGTTTACTTTGCTGTGCTGCAGACATGTCAGGCCCTGGTGTGACATCTCGCTAGAGGTTGTAAGTGCCATTAAATGAGGAGTATGTGTTACTGTTGTGGAAATTTCCTTCTCAAATCAGAGTTAGATGATTCTGCACATCTGACTTCCTGCGGAAAGGTCAAAGTGCACTTAGCATGCATGTGTCGCTGCTACTGTGCTACTAACTGCCCTACTAACTCCAGGGATCGGTCTCATGCAAACCTGCCTTGGTCTGACTCCAATGAGGAGTATGTAGCCTGGCCACGCCCCTCTGAATGGGAACAAAGACAACCCCAGACTGATGGACTGGAGAGTGCCCAGAGTAATTAACAGTGTTTCAGATTAGTTGGTACATTTCACCCTTCCCTTTTGTGTTTTTTTATTGGTGAAGTCATCTGTTGGATGCTGCCTAAGGAGCTCTGTCACTGGTGGTGTCCCCGGGGTCAGTCATGGGGGCCTGTTCTGTCCCGAAGGCCTGCATGGTAGGTGTGATGTATGTGGTGGTGCTCCGAGAATTGTGATGTATGTGGTGGTGCTCAGACGCAGTGTTCAGAAGAGAACAGACTACAATCATATATGGCTTTTCACCAACCTATAATTGGGGACCTTCATGTGGTAGTGCTAGGAATGGAATGTCTGGAATTCTGGGTGTTCCGGTGAGCGTGTGGCTGTGGTGTTTGTAGGTGTGAATGATAGAAGGTTGGTGAGAGACTTGGTGATGGCACTTGGCTGGGTAGCGGTCTTCCTGTTGCGCTCCCGGCGATGTCCTGTATGTTCCTGATTAAACTTCGTGGAAGGACTTTCATTGATCCTGGGTCTTCTTCATCTACCTTGCTATACCTCACCTCCCTCCCACATGTGTATGTTATGGTTGAGCATGTATGTACATGCATGGGACTCCCTGAGTGGGCGAACTAAGGCAAAGCATGGAGGTTCTACATCAGGGTGCCTTGGAATTTGTTGGATGTGATAATCTGTATGGAGTCATTCCTCAAGAAGCCGCGTAGTTAGTTTGGGAGGTTTGGGATAATTTGTACCCACATCCTGCCAGGTAAGATGCAGTACCTGCAACAATGAACAAACAGAAACTGGCTTGGTTGTCTGGGCAACTCTCCTACTAGATTTGCCCATCAACTGTTTAACCCCATTTGGTGTGTATGGTTTGTGACATTCCAGTACACATCCAAGCGATGGTTCGCTACTCGTTCCAAGACTGGGGGGAAACATTAGATGTCAGTGGTAGACTCGGTTGCTCTGTCTTGCCTGGTAGATCACATTCTTCTGTGATCAAAAAAATGTCCCGCTCCCCAAACCTGGAGGACAGCTCCAGGCCTAGCTGACTATGAGCAGCTGAAGGATGAATCAAGGCACCATGGACATCTTCATCGCAGCGACCCTGGACCGACCTGAAGCAAAAGCAACACCAGTTACACAGGAGGGTCAAAGATGTAAAGACATATTTTTGTGGACCCCTGTTTGCAACAGTTTGACATTTATTACCCACTTTATCATTATTATTTCTATTTTCAATTGTAGAGCGCCTGGTTACACCAAAGGAGTGTCCCCGCGCTGAACAGAATCTCAGAAATGACAGGAGATAGGTAGGTGAGCCCTAGCTGTCATGTTTCAAGGTCTATTCTGGCTTATAGGTGGGAAAAGCCAAGCTTTCAGCCTTTTCCTAAAGGCAGCTTCACGTGGCTCTTTCCTCAGATCCATTGGTAGTGGTTTCCAATGTTTTGTTGCCAGGGATTTGAAAGAGCAGCCTCCCAGCCTGGCCTTCCTAAATCTGGGTACCACTACCAATGACTTTCCTTCAGATCTTAGGCTTCTATTGGAGGTGTAAGGTGTAATCATGTCAGTCAGTCAGTCAAAGATACTTTATTTCGAATTTAGTGTTTAAATTCATAAAAAGTCGTGTACATACAATTAAAAATCACAGCCCAAATATAAAGTTCCCTTGACAATTTAACAATCCATAACCGCTCTTGATTTCATTATTGATTTTAAAAAACGGACAATAAAATATATACAATCCATATGCAGTAATTGTAAAAACATTAAAGCAGGTTTAACTTGGGTGAAATTCATTTTCTTTAAAATTGGTGTCAGATAGGTTTTCCTGGGGACAGAGTAAAAATTACAAAAAAACATAAAATGTACTAGGTTTTGTGAAGATTGACCATCACAACCGCATACCGGTAACATCTGTCCCAAATGACCCACTTTGGGTCTAACCAATAAAAGATGGAATGTATTACATCTAAACCTGGTTAATAAAATTTTTTCATGAGTCGTAAGGGTAGACATTAGGTAAGGTTCAGCAGTATGTGTAGTTTTTAGAGCAATATGTGACCGGACACTGGGTTTTGTAAACTCAGTCCCTTCCCTCTCTTGTGTCCTGTAATTCGAAAAGAGGGATTTGACCAGTTCAATGTCCTTTTTAAGGATCTCTTCAGGTTTAGAGAACAAGGAACCCCTTCCAATTTATTTATGTATTTATTTCTGGTATTTATAAAGCGCGACACTCATCCCATAGGATATCACGGCGCTATAAGAAAAAGGGGGACTATTGAGATTTATGCAGAGGGAGTTAGTTTTTTGGAAAGAGGTGGGTTTTTAGTTTTTGCCGGAACTGTAGAAGGTTTGTAGTGTGTCTAAGATCCATGGGTAGCTCGTTCCATCCAATTGATTCAAGTCCTTTCTTAATATAGGAAAACCACGGGATCCGTATCTTATTCTCCAAAGCCAGACAATCTCTGAGTAGCTCCTGAGTCAAGGGTATGTCTTTGTTGATCCAGCACTGTAGCCAAAAGGTCATGGGGCTCATTGCTATCTGGTCGGCTATGTAAGGTACTCCAAGTTCTTCGTGAGCCACCACGTTTGGAGTACTGGACGGAACACATAGAAGTCTTTTTAGGAACTTGTTTTCCTCGACCTGTATGGGGTTTATCGCAGCACGTCCCCACAACTCACTACCATAAGTTGCTATGGCGATGCTCTTTGCTCTATATACCTGTATCATAGCCCCTGTAGGTTTCTTCCCTATTTTGGTGGCGGAGTTAAAGATTGCTGCATTAGCCCGCGCCATCTCCCCCTTTTTTTGTGTATAACGGCGTCCCACTTTAATTTATCATCAAATAGGACTCCCAAGTAAGAGAACACATTGGTGCTTGGAATTAAATCACCCCCTGTTTTAAAAATAAAAGACTTCCTTGGTCGTTTGCCCAAACTCATAGTATATGACTTTGTGGTGTTTATCTTCAAGTCTAGCTTGGACATGAACCCATGGAAACAATTTAACAGGGTCTGGAGCCCAATTTCAGTTCTGGCTAAAAGTACAGCGTCATCCGCGTACAGCAGGAGGGGAATACCCCTTCCTGCTATTCGCGGGAAATCTGCACCAGTCTCTACCAGGGTCCTCTCAAGATCATTGATGTAAAAATTAAATAAAAACGGGGCCATAATGCATCCTTGCCTAACGCCTTTCTTAATAGGAAAGTCCGTAGTGACCTTTAAATCTTTGCCGTACCTAACATTTGCTCGGGTCGAAGAATGCAAATCCCTTAAGAAGTTAATCAACCCCTCATCTACCCCTCTCGCCTCCATGGCCCGCCAGAGCTTCGACCTGTTGACACAATCAAAGGCTGATGAGAGGTCCATGAAGGCGAGATGAATCGAACCAGGATTTACCACAGTGTATTTATTAAGCAACAAATACAAGTTAAGACACTGTGTCTTGTAGATAACTTGGGCCTTTATTGGCTAGGATACGATCGCAGAAGCACATTGCCTTGAACAGGATCCTCTTGCCCACAGGCAACCAATGAAATTTGGCCAGGGCCTTTGTGTTGGACGTTCTTCTAGGTAAATTCAGCACTAGACGGGCAGCGGCGTTTTGGACTGATTGCAGCTTCATCAGCCTTTTTTTTGCTACACCTAGGTATAGAACATTGCCGTAGTCAATCTGAGAGGTGACCACTGCATGTATTATAGTTTTTCTGGCTTGAACCAGTAGCAGGTCAATGACTTTCCGTAGGGTTTTCAGCGTTCCAAAACATTTGCCTGTTATTTTTCGGATTTGATTTTCATATGTCAAGTTGAGGTCAAGCCATACTCCAAGGTTCTTGACTTCGGTTTTAGGGGTTGGGAGCTGGCCAAGTGCTTCCGGCCACCAGGCTGATGTCCATATAGAAGGCGCTCTTCCCATTACCATCACTCCTGTCTTACTGCCATTAAGGTTTAAGCAGTGGTCTGCCATCCATGCTGTTACTTCCTCCATACATTGGGAAAATTGATGTGCATTATGTTCTGGGTTTTGCGATAGTGGGACGATTCCACAAGATTCTAGCCTCTGTAGGAGGAGGCCATGGGAGACTGTATCAAATGCTGCACTGAGGTCCAGCAGGATCAGTGCAGCTGTGTGTCCTTCGTCCGCCCGTTGTCTTAGAGTTTCTGTGGCCAGGAGCAAGGCGGTTTCAGTTGAATGTGTGGTACGGAAACCTGATTGTGAGCAGTGTAGTAGGTCATTACTATCGCTGTGTTTTGTGAGCTGAGTCTTAACTATTTTTTCTGTGATTTTAGCAAAGAAAGGTAGGAGCGAGATGGGACGTAGATTATCTAATACCTCATGATCTATTTGTGGTTTTTTCCTTAATGGGCGGACCATAGCTTGCTTCCATTCATAGGGAACCTTTCCCGATTGGAAAGAGCGGGAGATAAGTTCTGTTATGAAAGGTACAATACATTTTGCTCCTTGTAATAAGATTTCAGGACGGGATGGGTCCCTAGGTGAACCTGATTTGGTTCCGTTTGCTAGTTTCCTTATTACATCTGGCTCTGGCATTATAAATTCCTCTAGGGTTGCATCTTTGACTACTGTGGCTGTCGTGTCTTTGGAGCTAGCTGCCTGGCGTGCTTCTCTAGGGAAAGTATCATAGATCTTTGTCACCTCCTCTGCAAAGAAGTCGGCAATTCTATTGCAGGATTCCTCTAATGTGGAGGGGGGATCTGTTAGTCTATCTGCTGACTGTAGGGATTTTATTATGGCAAACATCTCTTTTGAGGAGTTTTTGGCCATTTCAATTTTCCTAGTGTAGAACTCACAACGAGTTTTCTTTATCAGAGCGTAGTATGTTTTTTGTTGTTGTTTATATTTTCCTTTAATGTTTGCACGGTAGTTCTTACGCCACCTGCGTTCCAACTGTTTGCACTTTTATTTGGCCTTCATTAAGGTGTCATTGAACCATGGAGCTGAGATGCTCCCCCTTCTTGTATTTTTGGTTGTCCAGAGCGCAATTTCATTCAGCGCTTTGGTTATCATTGATCCCACTTGTCTGTTGGTTAGGTTAATATCGTTGTCCAGCTCCAACTTATTTTTTCGTAGTGCCTGAGTGAACGAGTCAGGATTAAACTTCTCCCACTTCCTACGGGTTACTGACTTTTTGGGTAAGCTGACTCGTGGGTTTGTGTGTGGGATCGGAAACGGGATTATGTGGTGATCGGACCATGGGACTAGCCTAGATGCTCCCACTTCCATGTCATTATGTTAGTGAAAATAAGATCTAAAATTGTGTCCTGCTTGATGTGTAGGTGTGTTAACTTTTTGGACAAGGTTGAAGATCATGAAGTCTTTACACACTGTTTGTGCCTCTTATCTAGTAGTTTCATCAAAGTGCATATTAAGTTCCCCTAGAACGAGGAGTTTGCTGTGATGTATGGCTGTGTGTATGATTTTTTCATCTAATCTGGTTATGAATTGTGTTTCTGGCCCTGGAGGACGGTAAATCAGGAAACCAGCTATGGTATCGTTACCTGCTATTGAAAGCGTGAAAAAGATCCCCTCACATTTGTCAAGGTCTGTTCTTTAATGTTGCATTTTATCGTTGATTTATAGAGTATTGCAATTCCCCTCCCCCCCTTGTCCAACCCTGTCCTGTTTTGCTATCCCGTAGCCTTCCGGTAGGCCATCTAGGACATCTGGCGTGGAGCTGTCACTGAGCCAGGTTTCAGTCAAAAACAAGGCGTCGTTTTTTTTTTCCTCCAGTGCATCGTGAATTTCACGTTTATGTTTAGTTAGGGATCTACAGTTCAGCAGGAGGAAGGACAGTCCTTCTCTCTGTTGAGTCTTCATTATTGTTGAGGTGAAGTCCTTGCTGCAATTGCCGCAGGAGAGTTCCTCCTTGTCTCTGTGTATATTGGGTTTACATGCCTCCATAATGGGTGGCATCAGGCTCTTTAGCTCATTCGCTGTGTATTTAACATCATGATGGGGTAACCCACAGCCAGGGGTCCTTGCCCCTGGGCCCGGTCAGGGGCGGAAGGGGCATCCACTGGCACATCAGAGTTAAGTAGGGTGTTGCTCGGTGAAACTCCTCCTCCGCTCCACCCCCTCCTCTTTGAAAACCAGGTGTGGGTAATTGCACTCTGCTTTGCCACACCCTTCAAACAATCGGCACACAGCCGCGCTGGACCAAGGCGGGAGAGCAGGTAAGAATGAGGCTTGTTTAAAAGCGATTACAAGAGCTCTGTGAGGCTTAGTTTAAAAGAAAATAAAATGGTTTAAAACAGGATTTTTAAAGCAGTTCACAGCGGTGAGAAACTCTTCCAGCCACCTGTGGGATGTGACCAGCTCTCAGCTGCAGCCTATTGTTCTCTACTTTGAGCTCATTCAAGCCCTCATGATGTTAAACAATAGTTAATTAAACAATAACATTTCAGAAACAGGGTCATGCAGAAAGTCTCAAAGCTCAAGGTGCCCCATGTCTACCAGGTAAAGTAGGACCAGGAAAAACATTCTGCCCTTGGATCTCGACTTTCATGTCCTGTAACAAGAATGTCTTCTGTGGAATTCTGTCTGACATGTCTTTTCCTCCTGTTGAGGAAAGACATAGTTAGGATGACTTGTTAGATGTTTAGTTGACCAGTGATGCACACCACATTTAAAATTGCAGCTTTAAATGGCATATATTAGTAATAACATATACATCCACCATTATATCTGGCATCATAGCTGCAGCAGAGATAATCAAAGCCTTTCCCTGAGGATTTTCACAATTACATTGAGTGAAATCTGATAATTGACTCCATAATCCTCTTCCCCAGCCTGGTCTTCCGTTGCCTCTTTTACATCCCACCCTTCTCTGGATAGGATGTGATCTCTGGCTCTCCCAAATAAGAAACATGTGAGTGAACAGGGGACAGGAAACAGGAGCAGAATGTTGGGGTAAAGGGAACAGATCGGCAAGAGGTGAAGGACAGCAGAAAGGATGCAGAGATGGAGGTGATGGAGAACAATAGATGATGAAGAGACTTATGGGAAGGAGAGAAAAGAGGGTTACCAGCATAAAAAATATAGAGATAGTTAAATAGAATGTGTGAGATAAGTAGGGTTTTAGAGTGAAAAAGAGAGAGGCAGAGATAGAGAGAAGGACAGGTAGAGACCACGGGTGGGGTACTTCGAGGAATGAGTTACAGAGAGAGGTAAGTTACAGAGGAGAGTTAGAGAGAGGTAGACAGCTGCAGAGGGGATGGTAGTGAGAGATGTACAGAGAAACTCAAAGTCAAGAGAGAGAGTGATGAAGTAGGGAAAGTCGGAAAATAAGAAGTTAGGCAGAGAATGACAGGTCAACTAAAGAGAGTAATGTGGCACAGAAAAGGATAGAGAGAGGACTGAAGGATAGAGAAAGAGAAGAGGTGTTGAAAAAGAGGTGAAGAAGACAGACAGGGGTAAGAGTCATAGAAAGATAGGGTTGGTGCAGCGCTAGAGTGAGAGGGAGAGTTAGAGAGAATAGAAACAGAGATAAGTTTGAGTACAGCTCATAATAAAAAATGTAAAGAGATGTGAGGTGGAGATACTAAATGTAATCAGAAAAGGAAGCGCAGAGAAAGATGAGAGAGATGAGGTAATGACAGAGAAAAGTATGTAGAGAAGGAGGAGGGTAGAGAGCGGGTGAACAGAGGTACAAATTGCACCGCCCATTGCACAAGATGGCGCCTCACTGTTGGAGATAAATCAAGCTGTTAGGCCTTTGACTCACATTTACCAGAGTCTGTTAGAGAGCCCATCAGTCAGACAGACATTTCTGGCACAGAGTCTTCACTCACATCCCCCCCCCCCCTCACTCCCCCTTTGGCCAGTCTGACACATGTACAGATGCACCGCGGGCCTGGAGGGACAGCTCAACACTTAGCTTCTGTGCCAGCCGAGAGCACCTTGCAGCACACCTGTTGGCCCCGCCCCCCCACCTGAAGATTTCCTAGCCATCATCACCTGTGAGCACGTGCCCCACTGAGCAGCTGCCTGGCCAGGGGACACTCAACCAATGGACGCGTGGTTGAAGTGCTAAGCAATAACAAAACTGTTTTTAGGTTTTGGGTCCGCTCTAAAGATGTTTTAGCATCAACCTTTCACATACAATAGAGATTTTGTATATGTGGTGAATCCTTTCTAGTTCTGACTACAGCCAGCTCAACGTTATAGTTGGGTGCAATAAAAAGATCTGTTTTTATTTTTTTTAAACATATAAATTCACTAAAAAATACAAAGGTTAAAGTGACTTTATAGTCAGGTTAATATATCAGTGCCAACATTAACGTTTTAAACAAAAAAAACAACAGAAATTCCCCAGATTTAGTGCAGAGCTAACTATAACTTACACCCCGACATACACTTCTTATGGCCTCACATATTACATCACTCATGACATGGTATGACATATTTGATGACATCATTGATGACATCATCCAAGCTTTGTTAGTACCATTGCTCTATAAACTACTAAGGCATTAGAGGCCTGAAAGTAGGTATAAAATAGCTCAGAATAATATGAAGCATTATTAATGCCATCACAGATACAACTCCCTTAGGCGTAGCAAGCATATGTTAAGTGCAACATTGACCCCATGCCATGCATTTCACGGGTAAACTAGTTCATATTAAAAATCGACCACAAATATAGGGGAAACCCAGCGGCGGCTAATAATTCTGTCAGGAAGGGGGGGGACGGGCAGGCCACACACATACATACACTCTCACTCACGCCCATGCATTCACACACGTGCACACACATCCATTGAAAACACTCACAACAAATTCATGCATTTATACATAAACACATGCACACACCATGCATCCTAAAACATAACGCTCACCAGTCTTGCAGCTCCCGGAGCTGAAAGCCTCAGAGGTCCCAGGAGGGTTGGGACTGCTGCCTTCCCTCATTGGCTGTTCCTAGATCAGCTAATGAGAGAAAGCAGCAGTCCCTCACTCGTCACAGAGTGAGATGGGGTCAGTGAGACTGCTGACCCACCCGACTCTGTGACGCGGAGTCATAGATTGACCCTCGAACCTGGGCGCTTCAGGGCTTAAAACTGTGCCAATCAGTGACGCTCCCCCTCGTCATGAGGGGGAGGGCCTTGAGGCACCTTTTCCAGGCTAAGGAGGGCACTCCCACAGAAGTTCAGCTCAGGCAGCCAGGAGCCTGCGCATTTACTGCATGTCTAGCTCCCGGCCGCCTGAGCTGAACAAGAAGCGAGTCTGTCAGGCTGGTCATTGCTCAGCCTGACAGGCACTCTTCTCTGAAAAACTTGATGAGGTGTGGCCCCGTCACCCGTATGGATTGGCCACAGCTGGGGGAACCCTCATTATACACAGTTTTCAATATGAATACAACTGTTCAGCACATGTACATAGGTTAGTGCCTGGTGCACACAGTCTTCTATGTCAAGTTGAAATTGTCACGCTGAGACAATTCTGTCTAATAACTCTAGGATGCTTACAATACTTAGTATTTACTGCGTAGAATATTTGCCCTGTTGAAAAGCTTTTTCTGCAGAGCCAAAAACTTGTGTAGAACATACTGGACTCAAGTCATCAACTGTCCTCTGCACAGAGTTACTCTTCAAAACAAAGATTTATAATGTGTTAATACCTCCACATATCTATGATGCATTAGCAACAGATGCATTTTGAAAACACTTATACCGATAGCTGGACACAGGCTGTACAAAGTTAGGTAGAAAAGTAATATGGTAGTAACCCAACACTATGTAAATTATAAAACAAATTAACACACCTATTGGATTATATCATCAGTGATGCCATCAGTAATATAATTTGATACGACATCAGTGATGTCATAAATGATGTCATACAATATTTTATGAGTGATGTAATATGTGAGGTAGTAAGCATTGCATGGTAGGCGCAAGTTATAACTGGTGAAAATCTGTGGGTTTTTTTTAGTTCAAAAGGTTAATGTTGTCACTGACATATTCACCTAACCATAACTTTATGTTAATCTTAGTTTTTTTCAGTGAGAAAAAAAACAAATATATATAAATATACATATATATACATATATATATGTGTGTATGTGTATATATATATATATATACATATACACATACATATATACACATATATATACATATGTATATATCGACAAGCTTCAGGAAATCTCCGCACTTCCGCATCTCGTGTGGCGAACAGAGAAGACACGAACCCCTCAGAATTAGGCACCAATGTTATTTTATTTGGGCTTCAAATCTGACGCGTTTCGGACCCAATCGTCCTTGCTCACAGATAACTATATACATATATTGCATACTGGCGGTCGGTAGGTATTATAGTTAGGACCAAAGTTTCCAGAAGAAAGGCGTTTTTTTGTTTTGCCAATAACTTTGACGCCACTTGACGAATCTTCAAGCGTCCCCATTTTGTTTCAGCTGCTGTGTTGAAAATTTCGGGGTGATCTGTCAAGTGGAGGTCAAGGAAAAAGGGGGGCCCCAAAATGCATTTTCCCCATGTTATGTCTAAGGGGATTTTTCATTTTTTTAACACGACTACAGCCTTAACCGCTGAACAGAATTGCACCACATTTGACAGAAAGCAAGATGTTGGCCCGGAAACGGTTCTTTTTGTGAATTGGTGTAAATCGGTTCAGTCGTTTCACAGGTATTAAAGTTTAAAAAATAGAGATATCTGGGGACGCGACGCAGCTCCTTTTAAAATTTGATTGGCTGCCAACACTTCAACCAGGAAGTGTTGGCAGCCATCCTGGGACTCGGCTTGAAGCAAAGAAGTTAAAAAAAAAATGAAAAGGGGGCAGATTCTGTGAACAGGTCCTACTGGCACCCTGACGGGGGGGGGGAAAAGTAATTGTTTTAATGTAATTTTGTTGCAAATTCGCGGATGGACCCAGGGAACATCAGTAAAACCTTTTTTTAAAAAGACATGCAGTTCCTAGGTGTCTGTATTTATGAACCCCCTGGGTGGCCAAATCTCTGGGGCATATTACAATGGGCCGCCACCTCCCCAGAGCACTGAAAAATACAAAAGTGGAGGGCCCACACCCGGTCCCCTCCCCCCCCCCCGAAGCCCTGGGACTGCCACCTACCCAGGGCATTGAAATGTTTGAATGCGGGGGTCTGCCTGGCTCCCCGCTGGCCCAGGGACTGCCACCTTCCCGGGGCACATACATTATTCTCCATGCAGGCTGCATTATAGCCTGCATGCAGAACAAGCCCAGACCCTATTCCTTGGTTGAGCATCCAAACCAGGATGCTCAAAATCAATCACAACGCTGCATTGCAACGTTGTGATTGACCAGGGGAGCCTGGGTGCCTTCAAATCACAACGCTGCATTGTAGTTCTGTGAGTGGTTAGTGGGGCCTGGCGGTGCTTCCGTCCGGAAAAGAGCAGCAGCGAAGACGTGGGAACCGCTGCAATGGTAAGTTTTTTTTTTTTTTTAAATATGCGCAACCTTATGCTCCCCCCGCGTGTGACCTGTCCGCCCGGCCATGCGCGAGCAATGCTGGCCACGACTGGCTGAATCCTGGGGGACTCTAAGGTCATCATTTAAAGCTTTAAAAGCCAATACAATTGAATATCTAATGACAAATGTGTTGCAGAATGCGCCATTTTTGCCCACATTTTCTCGGGGGGAGAAACCCCCCCCCCCAAACCCTTCTTGTAAAGGTCAGGCTTGCTCGCAGCATTCACTGTGCACCGGACGGGGGACTGGTTTGTGTAAATTTGCCAGGATTGTTTTGGATTTCTAGTCCGGCCCTGATCCTACGCCCTTTCCTTTTACACTCCCTGTACCCCAGCAACATTGTCATATAGTTTATTTTAAAAATATTCTCACATTACAGTCAAAAAAGTAAACACCACTCTCCATGTCAAACAAAGAGCAGCAATTTGTTAGAAGACAAAACCTGGCATTTGACCTCGTATTTGAAGAGCATCTAATGTGATAAGGTAAAAAAAAAATGTAAAGGCATGTCATTCACCTTCTCAACTCAGGTATGGTTATTCTGGGGCTGCCACAACCCCAACCCCTAATTCCAGTCTGTGCCAAGCGGCCTTATTGGGATCCTCATGCAGTCGATCATAACTTCCACCCAGGGCCAGGGGTGGTTTGAGGGACTGTTGTATGTGGCTGCAGTTCAATTTAAGGGACCCTCCTCAGGGGCGTAACACAGGCCCTCGCATCCCCCGCAGTACGGGGGTGCCCCAAGCGGCCCCCTCAGCACTGCACTCTGGCCGGAGAGCTCCAGATTAAGCCCGGAGGGGGCCCCTCGACATTCCGTGCAGGGAGGCCCCCTCACTTTTTGTTACGCCTGTGACCCTCCTGTACGTACACTTTGCCTGATGAGCTGTGGCCCCTTCTCTCTTTCGGGCCCCCTTACTTAACACATTGCCCACTGATGCTTCTCATTACAGGGGGTTCGCAGTCTCTCAGTCCGTGACTGACTGCACTGAAGCCCCCCTGCTGGCGGACACCCCTGTGCAGCCTTCTTTTTATCTCTCGTAGGTGACAGCGGTGTCTCTACGGCGGCTTCTCCCATCAGCCATACTTCGGGGGATCGGAGATGCTCACGCGGGGGCCATCAGGAGCACGTGTTTAGTTGTGACCTCAGTTTCCTGCCATTGGTTATCTACTAGGTGCAAACAGGCTTCATCCACAGTGACTCACTTACAGAAAGTTCCTTGCCAGAGAGGGAGAGGAAGTGATAACATGCGCCACGTGGCCATCCATGATATCGGGGGGCATATTTACAAGCCCCAAGCACTGCCATTGCGTCACTTTTTTTGACGCATCGGTGGAGCAAACAATGCGGCCCATTTACAACGTGACGCATCCAGGGAAATGCGTCACGTTATAAAGCCCTGCGTCATATTATACCTGCGTCAGACATCATGTATGCAGGGTGGGCATTCCTATGCAGGAAAGCCTCGTAAAAGTGACACAGTGAAGTCTACAAGATTTCACTGCACCACTTCTAGGATGCCACTGCATCAAAACCTTACGCCTGCTTCAAGCAGGTGTAAGGAAGGACGCAGTACAATGAGTCAATGCATTGCTGGAGTTGCGTACGACTTCAGCAATGTGTGGCTTTTTGGGCCAACGAATGCATATGAATTTCTGACGCATCTGTCAATCCTTGCGCCATATTGTAAATACGGCACATCCATGGTGGCGCAAGGTATCGCTGGCTGGCGCCGGGAAACTGATGCATCTCTACAGATGCCTCAGTTTCTTGCAAATCTACCCCTCAGTGTCTACCCCTCCTGTTACCTTAGGCCCTGAACCGTCTCCTAAGGGTGCAGGGGATGGGTAAAGAGGTGCAGAGTACAGACAAACAGGGCAGTTCATGCCACTGCCTTCATGACTCCCTGAGACCAGGGGCCGGAATGGCAGTGCAATAGGTACCACGGGGCAAGCTAGGGTAGCAGTTGCCCCTCCCGGCTGTTCATAACTGGCATCCACTCGCAGGGCATTACAGTAAGTGTCAGAAGAAGTACTTAGGGATTACAACGCCCATGAGGAAGAGGGCATTAATAAGCGTCCGCCCTCCCACTCGGACCGCCCACTTGCCCCGGATGAAAGAATAACAGAGAAAAGAATGGGGCATTAATTGGCAGCTGTTCCCCGGCACTTAAAACCAGGCACTTAAGAATGTTTCACGGAGGGAGGGAAAAGTCCTGCCGCTTTGTGAGAAACATTTCTCATTAAATAAACCGTTATTGATAGACCGCCTGCAGCCCAAACAAGCTGCATCGATCGCACCTCCAAACACGGACATAATAAGGGATTATCTTGTCTCCAATCTCCAAGTGCATTTCCTATTGTTTTTCCATCGTGTTTTATGGGTCATGAGGTGGGATAAAAGCGTGAACAGCTCCACTGCTGTAAATTACACCTACATCAAATAAAAAATACAAGACGCCCAGGGCAGCATCTCTCACACAGCACAAGCTGATGCCAGCCTAGGCGTCCGGAGCTTAACCCGTGGTGGGGGGCACCCGCTCTGGGCCCCCGGCCGACATGCTGGGCTTGGCAAGGCCATGGTGCCACTTCTGAGCCGTCTTTCCAAGTTGAAGCCTAGGAGCTGCCTCCCTTCCCGGGACCTGGTCTAGTCCCGACTCCCCCACCAGTCATGCCATGTTGTATCAGTGAGCGGATGAGGGTGGTGTTTTTTCTGTGCCCCCCGCAGCCCCACTCTTCATCTCTCCTCTGCCACCCTGCCCCCTGATATTCCTGACGCTTCCGGCACACCTCAGTCGCCATGTTGTGCCAGTGGTCCACGGCGTTTACCTCTAGAAGACTCTAGAAGACCCCGCTTCCGGAGGCAGCACTTGGAGACCCCAAACATCTGACAGATACACAAACTTATTTTAAGAAATATAGAAGGTCACATTAGCCCACTGGGACCTGGTTTCATTGGTGTTGGACCAAAGCAAGGGGGCAGAACTGAGACATTTGCATTTATGGAGAATCGTAAAAGGACACATGACCAGACCTGTCAGTGACTGAGAGGTGGCCTTGAAAGGGCAGTGTGGGTGAGGGGCATACACCCTCAAACTGTGGTCCTAGAAGTGCTGCTGTGTATAACCTGATGCTGTGCAGTGGCCCTAAGGGGTATGTGGTACTAATAGTAGTTTGTGGATAGGGCTCTCATCAGGGTGGCAAAGGATTGTTATCTCATCCGTCTGATTGGCGAGTGTGAAAAAAGAGAAAAAAATAAATCATATACTTAACCCTGTTATAAAGCTCAGAATAGCTTCTATCCAATAGTTGTACATTGAAGATCCGAAGAACCCATCTATTGTCCAACTAATCTGTGAGAGGAAACGTCGCAGACCTACCAACCTGGTAAGAGTTGCAGTGTTGGTTTGTGTATGTCCTGGACCTAGAGCTTTGTTTGCGATATGTTTCAGCGGATTAGGTGTAGTGGTCAGATGTTCTTCTTCAGCAGTGACGGTTGTTGACTTTAAAAAACTGTGGGGCGCAACATACATTAAATCAAACATACATACATTATAAAATGACATTACATAACAAAGTACAAGAAAGAAAAAAATAGAAAGTTTCGCTTACCTTCTCCTGCAGCACGACTTCGATGCTGTCCAGTCCCTGGCTACAGTCTCCTCCAAGCATGAGGTGACGTCACTCAGCGAACTATCTTATCCAGATGCTGCATGAGTGAAATGTCTGGATTGGCTGGAGCAGGCTGTCTCAGCGCTCCAAAAGGCACTGGAGGCCTGTGCCTGCTCTCCCACCCAGCTGTGTAAGACAGTGGGGTTGGAGAGCTTGAATTGCACATGTCTGTTTGGCCGACCAAGGTAGCCGGCCAAACCAACATGCACAATTCATACTGATGGGTCCACCCCTCATTGCTTCCAATCAATTGGCAGCACTGATGCACTGGCCCCGCCACCACACTCTGTTCGCCAGAGAGTTCAAAATAAAATGGTAATAAATCAATTTATTACCATTTTATTTTCCACTCTTTCTGCAGGAGTGGGGGGGGGGGGGCGAAGCGCCTCCAATTATAGGGGAACCGACGCTGTTCTTCAGAATAATAAATGTATAGTAGATCTAGGTATTAACTGAAGTTTTGACATGTCATTGAGCCTCGATGTTTGTTCATTCTTATGTTTCAGTCTTTGGCATATTGTAGACACAAGCTCTTCACCAGGATCACCAATATTGTTATGAGCATGTTACTGAGTCCAGCAGTATTTCAATGTGATCACCAGCGTTTATTTAACACCCCACTGCATAGTGTCTATAATGTGTATCTCTCCACTGCCATTGACTGGTCTCCACATTGGTACGCGCATTGAGACTGAACCAAACAATACACAATATGGCGTCTTCTACAACAACCACTAAAGTGGTCTCCGTTTCGGGGAGGTAGTTTTCCTTCATCAAGTGGGACATTTTCAGTGGAGCCAGTATCATTATTCAAGCAGAGATTAATGCAAGTGTTGAGGACTTACGCCCAGCATTGCAGGTAATGTTATCCAACTACCTGGGGGCAAATGTCTGTACATAACTTCAACAGTGAAAGACATATTCGCTGGGACACACAGCATGACACGTTTCGGTCGTTCAAAGAATGAGTGGATTACTTACAGTTCCTGGGATGAGCGATATTTTCACCCGTGAGACAGTCTTGGGCGCACCGAGGCAAGAACGCAATTGATCTGCAACACAAGATGGCAATCAAATATTTAGCCTCCATTTTCCTTCAATATAATTATGCCTTCTAACAAGATCAGAAAATATCAAAGGATCCATCTATATTTATTACAGCAACTTAATTTGTACCCCTGCTGCGATCGTTCCATTTGTAAATTTCCTCATCTAATTCCTTCCAACTCTCCCTGGAGTGCGCTCCCTGGTCATGTAGAAATATCTTTAGAATTTGTTGTCATTCTATTAAATCTTCAGTGGTTGGGGTCTCTCTGAAAATCCCTAATTAGGCAATTTGCATAGCTTGTTAAAATTCGCTATTGCTCATTTTAACTTTGAGAAGAGTTGTTTTATGAATGTGTCTGTAGGAGAGAGTTACCAAAATCGACTTTAGGGGAGGGATGGTCGATGGGGTGATAAGATTTCCAGAAATAACTTCACTTACCAAAGACCTATTAAAGTGGGGATGAGTCAGTTGCATGCGAGCCACCATCAGATATGGGACGAACTGTTCACCAGTCCTGATGACCCATCAGAGGCACCACCCCTTTGGGAGATCTTCAGAGTTCTACATCGGCGGGTGCCTGTGGCGGAAGCTCTTTAAATATTATTCTTTGTCCGCTAGGTAAAATTAAGTTTATGGCAGTTTGAGGTAGGTAATAATGTGTACCTAGAATTATTTCAGTTGTATCAAGATACTGCATTACCTCAAGGCACTTCCTGGTCAGAAGAATGGGTTTAAAGGATCTATCCATTAAGGAGCATTTTTAAGTTTTTTTTCCTGAGGTTAATTGGAATTTGCAATTATTTCAGATTGGTTAGCTGAGGTGAGTGTGGTCCCTAAACTGCAAAGTGTCTGTGTTCTTTTGAGCTGCACTGAGTTTGAAGTATCTTGAGAGTGTTTCTGTTATGGGACCTGGAAAACAGCGTTGTTTGTTGAGTTTGTTGTTGAGGGACCTGTGGTATTTCATGCATGGGTTTCAGTCAATCAATCAATCAGGGGGAATTGTAAGCGCACTACTCACCAGTTTGGGTCTCAAGGCGCTGGGGGGTGGGGGAGGGTGTAAGCAGCTCAGTTCAGTCGAAGAGCCAGGTATTGAGTGTTTTCCTGAAGATGTTCAGGGAGGAGGCACGTCTGTTGTCGAACAAAAGCTCATTCCAGGTCTTGGCCGCGATGTAGGAGAATGCTCTTCCGCCGCTTCTGGCTCTGTGGATGTGCGGGGTTTCGGCGAGTGTTTGTCAGAGCCATTGGATTTGGAAGATGAAGTTGACACGTATGAGGATACACAATAGCACAGCTTTGTATCACCGGGAGTCTGGAACAGGGGATTTGTCGTTGGGTGATCAATAAAGGTCCTGCAAATTATATTAATTTCCTTCGTTACTAATTGTGACATATGAATGAATGAATTAATAAAGGCATCTATATAGCGCACAGCTACTCAGAAGAGTAACAATAAGGCCTTGCCTGCCCACACAACCCAAATACAAATGAGAGAAGAGAATAAAAAAAGCAGCTAAGGGAAAATAAATTATTGATTAAAAAGCCAAGTTATTAAGGAGCTTCTTGAAAGTAGCTAAATCCGTCACCGCTCTCAACGACGCGGGAAGCGCGTTCCAGGCCTGTGCTCCAAGGAACCTAAAAGAAATGCCGCCTGAGCGGGCATGCAATATTCTAGGGACCGCCGCCAGATTCATAGAGGAGGATCTCAGAGTTCTAGATGGAGCATAATGGGTAACTCTCCTGCAAACCTACAGCGCAACCCTCCCGTGGAAGGACTTAAAGAATAACACCAGAATCTGATCCTCTTTTTTACTGGGAGCCAATGGAGAGCTCTGAGATGAGTGGACGTATGAGTCCTAGATTTCAAGATGAGAACAGCTCTGGCCGCAGCATTTTGGGCCGCCTGCAAGCGCTGAAGTAGGTATTCCGGGAGCCAAGGTCAAGCACATTGACATAGTCCAGTCTAAATGTAATCAATGCCTGGACCACGGATTTCCTGCAGTCCAAAGACGGGAGTGGAAGGAACTTCCTCTGCATCCTAAGGAGGCCAAAGCATGTTCCCACCACCGATTGGACTCGGGCTTTCATAGATAGGCAGTTGTCTATCATGACGCCCAAGTTCTTTACTGTTTGTTGTGCGGAGAGAGAAGGTGACATATTCTCAGGCCACCAAAGTCTCCAAATGTACGATGGAGGGGAGCCAAAGAAAATAATTTCCGACTTTTTAGGATTGCATTTAAGCTGGTTAATTCTTAACCATGTAAACACTTTTGAAAGGCAGGTTTTAATCTTGGCTCCCTCAAAGCCCAGACGTTTGTCACAAGTGAATGGGAGCTGAGCGTCGTCTGCATAAGAAATTATTTTCGCTCTGTATGTCTCAGCCAAAGCAGCCAGGGGGGACATATAAATATCAAATAACGTGGGGCTCAAATTGGACCCCTGAGGAACCCCCACCTCCATACCAGGGATTCCAGCCGCGAAGGGAGGAGTCCAGACCTCCTGGTCCTTATCTTCCAAAAAGGAAGTGAGCCATTTTAAAACAGAGCCAACAATGCCGAGAGTGTGGGTCCTGTCCAAAAGCCTATCATGAGGAATGATATCGAAGGCCGCAGACAGGTCTAACAGGATCAAGATGGCTTTTCCTCCCCCATCAAGGCTTTCCTTAATGTGTTCGGAGACCTCTAATAGAGCAGACTCGGTGCTATGGTTGGCGCTGAAGCCAGACTGACGAATGTGGTGGAGATTGTTGGTTTCCACATAGTCGGTAACCACCGCATTCACATATTTCTCCAGAGCCTTGGAGAAAGCTGGAAGCAGGGAAATAGGCCTATAATTTGCTGGTATTTTAGGATCAGCGGAGGGCTTTTTGAGCAAAGGCAGAATTTTATCCTGCTTCCACCTAGAAGGCATGTGTCCAGTGTCTAATGAGCAATTACATTTTTTATTAACAACCGTATTATTTGCCCATGTGACGAATGCTAGCACTTTTGCTGGACATGGGTTGGTAGGGGAGCTTGACTTCAGGCTTTTGATAGTGGCTAGGGAAACTTCCAGTGGCAGTGGGGGGAACTGCCGCAACGAGGGTGCAGATCCCGGCCTGGGTTCCGAGGAAGGAGCTGATATCGTTTCACAATCAGAGGGAGAACCCAATATTTGCATATGCTTCATTCTAGACCTGTTTTAGTTTTTAGCGAGATCCATCAAACCTTCCCAAGACATTTGACGTGGTGTCTCATGGGTTTTTTAGGTCTCCTGGAAGCAAGATTTGACCATCAGCCACATATGACAATGCAAAGCACAATCTTTTGGGACATGCGCCTGTGGTGGGAGGGGGATGTGATTAGGAGGAGGGCCAGGGGTGTTTGGACAAAATATCGGAAAAGCAAATATGGGACAGAATATCGTGTCAAAAATATCTAGGACAAGAAAATCGTGAAGGTCCTTTTCTACGGGTAAGTAGCATTTTACTATATATAACTCCACATATATGTACCTTGACGATATCAGTCAGTCAGTAAAAACTTTCTTTCGTATAATTTCTGAACCATAAAAAGTACGTACATGCAATCAAAAACACCTATACATTTTAAAAAGTAGATAATAAAATAAATATATAATACAAATTCATGTCTAAGTAAATTTTGTCCTTCTACTTTGTTTCCCTAGAGTATTCAGATATCATGGGCCAGGAAACAAAAACATATCAAACTAATTTTCAATAACACTTCTAAATCTATTATATCTTCAGTCAGTCATAAAACCATAAGATGATACATACATACGATTATCAATAGTTACCGCTAAAAAAAACAAAAACTCTCAGCTCGGACAAGTCGCCTTCATTTTAGTGCAGGCCATAAGAATGTTGCTACAGCATAACAAACTAATGGTTCATCAAGTTGTTGGAGAAAGAATAACGTTGGTCGACACTGGTCAAAATTATATATTTATGCAAAAGGGGGACTATGGTTATTTTCCTTTGGGGGCCATAAAATGTCAAGCCAGATAGGACAGCAGGCTAGACTTCATTTGGGGAGACATATGGTATAATCCAACAGTTCTTTTATTTTTATCTCGCTCCCGCCTATCAGTAGCTGCCTTAGAAAGATTTATTTATTTATTTGAAGAGTTTTATTTGAAGAGTTTTATATAGCGCTGGCTAGGTATCAGAGCGCTTTACATGAGGACAAGCATTTGTTTCAGGGCATAGTTACGAGTTACATAGTTACACAGTTTCAGAGCATAGTTACAAGTTGCTGGAGCGTAGTTACATGCGTTAAAAACATAAACGTAAGGTAAAAAGCAGGTAGCAGATTCCCACACCTCTGCTGTGTGTGGCTCCCTTGACGCTGTGGACTCTCTCAGAGGGGTCTCTGAGACTCCAGGGTAAACATACTGGATACCTCCCCAACAAGGGGAGAGGGAGTGCTTTGGCAAGGGGCGCCATTCCCACACCTCCGCTGTGTGTGGCTCCCTTGACGCTGTGGACTCTCTCAGAGGGGGCTCCGAGACTCCAGGGTATAAATGTTGGATCCCTCCCCAACAAGGGGAGAAGGAGTGCTTTGGTAAAGGGCACATGGTTACAATAGTTAGAATTGCAAAAGTCCAAGACAGAAGAAACAAGTCCCCAGGAGAAGAAAGAGGGAAGAGGGGGGGCAGGGGGCTGGGAAAGCGGGTCAGATATGGCAGATCAGCAGTGGGGATGGAAAAACCTTGTGGGGGCCCAAGAAGGAAGAGTAAACAGGCCCCACGCTTAGATGGGGTCTCATAGTCATCAATTGAAGTCTGGGCGCCATTTTAGAGTCAGGCAAGTCCCAGGTAAGGAGTGATGCTTAAGGGGGACTGCTTAACCCCGTGACTCAGCAGTTTGTCTTGTCTCTTGTACTGAGATTCTTTATTCAGTAATGATTTTTGTCCAGTTAAAAACCTCGTGATCCTCCTTCACCGATGGTATTTCCCTGGCGGGGCCATTTTGGAGTCAGGCAAGGCATATCCCTTTGAGGAAATATTAGCAAAGTTTTTATTTTAATGGGGAATTATTCAGGCACCCTCACGACCTCGAAAATTCCCAAATTGGGTCTCCTGAGGCTTACTCCGCTCCCTCACTCACCGCTTCTCTGCCCCTGCAGCGCATCCGCAAGGCGTGTGGGATTCTCACAGTATCGGCACCGAGTCAGGCGGACTCCCGGTGAGCTCGCCGGCTGATGCTGCCTCTCGCGTTGGGTTGTACTCAGGTTTAGGGGATCAGGGCAGAAACCATCGGAGGCGGTTGCTCCACTTCTGTTACTGGCACCCACCGGGGATGCAGAGAAGGCAGCTCCAGGTCTCGCCGCTCCCTCGATGTGGTCTCCCCGGGGGCGGCTCCTGTTTTCACGGTCCCCGCTTTGTTATACAAAACAGGTGAGTCCGCACCGCTTCCTGCACCATTTTGGGGCACGATTGTCTGGCGAGATTTTAGCTGATTTCACGGCAGCAAAGCGGATTGGGGGAACGGCGTCTGCAGTGGCAGATGCTCCCAAAACTCCGATGTCAGGAGTGAGCTTTTTTGGTGTGATTGAGGCACAGCGCTTGGCTGCCGTGCATAGGGCTTCCACGGAGCTGCAGCTCCAGGTAGCCATGATGGTTTAAGCTCCGCCCAGGACCCCCTTAAGCGTTACCTTGGAGAAGCGAGAACACAGAGAGGGGGTATCAAAAAATTATTTTACATAATTCCGTCATGGGATCTTGTTTGTAATGTCCAGCTTTAAACAGTCCTTCAAAACTGCCTGATTAAATTTTAAGGTCTCCTTCGTCCATATTGAGTTTCATAATAAAATTGGCGTCAATCGAACATTGACCCCAATATACGGAAGTCCTAACCCCCTGCGTCATATATAATTTGCACAACTACGAGGCAGTGATAGGAGTCTTTTACAAAAAGCATCCTCCACACATAGCAGAGGTTCCGGATCCGCCATACCTCATACAGCTGCCCCATAAGGGGCGATGGCTATTGCCTTGGCTTCATAGATTTTTAGATCTTCGGGGATAGGTTTAGACCCCAATTTCTTTATAAAACAAAATATGCCATCGATGCTTCTCTCTAGTAGAAGCACAATTTTAAGACCATATTCTTCAAGGTGTACTTCCCATCTAATAAAATACCCAGGTATGAGAATGATTCCAACACCTCTACCCTTCGGTAATCTATATGGAAAGCTGGTAATTTCTTTGGATGCGTTTCTGCAATAAGGATGCATGATTTGGTTACATTGACGTGAAGGTCAAGGCAGCCCATAAACATAGCATACTCCTCTATGTGCCTCTGAAGCCCCTGGGGAGTCCCAGCTAGAAGCACCGCATCGTCTGCATAGAGGAGTATCGGGAGAAGAGCTTTCTCAATAGAGGGTACATCCCTAACACTCTCCACCAGGGCAGCTTCCACCCTATTAGTATAGAGGGAGAACTTAAAAGGGACAAGGCCTTACCCCTGTCTCATGCCCCATTCAATATCAAAGTACTTTGTGCACTCCCCATCCTTGCCGAAGGGTACGCAGGCCGTATCCCTTGAGTAGAGCTGCCTTATAAATGAGATAATAGGCGGGTCCACTCCTATGCTCTTCATAATTGCCCATAATTTACTTTTTTAAATTTTATAAATATGCAGTACAAAGATCAAAATAAAAATGGAAAAATTCATTACAACCGAGCCCCTCCCCCACCCCCCGCCCCACACCTAGGAAATAAATACAGTAAATGTTGTCAACAGTGGAAGAAAATGAAGAAGCAATTCTTTGTACAACAATCAATAGCATTAATTAAGCTTAAATCCACTGGTGAAAAAAAAGTGCTAATTCCGCCAAGGGTAGACTTAATATAGCAAATACGTAACACCTTTGTACAAACCTTGTGCAAATATTGCAGAAATAATGACCAAAGAAAAGAAAGCAATGAGAAGAGAAAAATGAATAGATAACTGTTCCCTGGTAAGGTTGAGGTTTTGCACAGAAATCTGACATATCAACATACAATACAGATTACAAAAGCCTTAGATATTGTTCTGACTAAGCCACGTGATTAAAGGTTCCCAAATAACTAATCCTTTTTTTCTTGCCCGAACACCTTTCTTAGCATAGATGGCCTTCTCAAGATTACAAGTCGCTACCAGTCGGACCAACCATTGAGAGAACAGTGGAGGATTTGGGTCTATCCAAGAAGAAGCCATGCAGATCCTAAGTATAGTCATGGCTACAAATATTAACGATCCCCCGTTCTTCATATTAAGCGTGTCTTGTACCCCTAGCAAAATAGTAGCTGTAGTTAGCTGGATGTCCTGCAATAGAATTCTACTTAAAAACTGTTGTATTTTATCAAGTAGGAATTCTAATTTCAAACAGATAGCAAACATGTGAACTGAATCTGCACTAAAAGCCGAGCATCTAAGGCAGACCTTTGCCTTTGCCTGTTCCCCATTTAGCAATTCTACTGGGTGTGATATACAGGAAGAAACCAGTCTTACAGAATTGTGCCTGTAATTTGGCTGACAACAAATCGCTGTGAGCGGAGTTTAGAGCGAGACGAAACGTATTGCAAGGGACATCCAATTTCTGCTGCCATTTATTATCTATTTTGGCCAAATCATCAGACATTCGGCTATTCAGTGCCGAATAGATATACCCAATACGAGGTAAAGTGGCGCCCCGCAATTTATCGATAAGGTCTATTTTTGCAAACCCCGCCAACCCACCAACCTTACGAGACAAGAAATCCTTTATAGCAAAATAGTTAAAAGCCTGATTATCACTCAGAGTAAATTGCAATCCAAGGTCACTAAACGGCCGGACTCCTTCAGAAGTGAGTAAGTCTCCGAGCTTTGAGATTTCTGCTTTATACCAATTTTGGAGATATGTTTTCCCGAAAATAGCTATTAAATTAGTATTGTTGTTAATAGGAGTGTAGAAATGTAATCTACCAAGCCCAAAGAGTCTGTGTGAATTAGAAAATACCCTATATGCACTCAACAGGGTCTTGAATCTGACCTGTTTAAAATAGCCAAATTCAAGTTGCCGTCAAAGACACCCCCGAGCCTCCTCACCTAGTAATAAAGTAAAGGGGGACGGGAGTCCCGTGGTGGCCATACCTAGATGTTTGTGTAGCAGTTCCGTACAGTATTGTAGTACTGTGGCCCAGTAATACACTCTTAGATTGGGGAGCTCCCATCCCCCTCTGTCTCGAGGAAGAGAAAGCAGCTTAAGGGCCCTCCTTGGCTGAGAATAGGCCCAGATGCATTGAGAAAAGAGTTGTTCACATTTTTGAAGTATAAGTTTGTTAAACTCTAAATGGATAGCCCTGAAGAAATATAGCAATTTGGGGAAAAAGATAATTTTTAAAACGTTGCACCGCCCTACTATGGTCAAGTGCAAGTTATTAATCCGTCTAAGTGCCCTTTTATTTCTGCAGCCAATGGGATCAGATTTTCTTTTACTATAGAGTCAATATCAGCGACGATGGTAACCCCCAAATATTTGGCTTTGTGTACGACCCTACTGTCCTCCCAATTGATTCCTTCATTTAGGATAATCTGCGTTTTTTCCCTGTTGAGTGCATAGCGGATATTTTCCCGAACTCTTGAGCCTCCTGTTCCAAAGCTTTATTGGCTGATTCCGGGTCAGGAGTCGCCACTGCCAAATCATCGGCATAAGCCATGATCTTAGTTTCGACCAAACCAGCTCACAGACAGAATCTCATGGTTGATTTCAATTTTCTTAATAAGGTGATCAATATAAATAGTGAAGAGCAGTGGACAACTAGGCCAGCCCTGCCTCGTCTCGCGTGATATTCTAACTGGCTCTGTCAATTTCCCATTTATTGAAATTCTGGCTGTGGGATTTAGGTACATAGCTTGAATAGCTTGAATTGCCTTGGGCCCGAAACACATCCGCCTCATAACCCCCCAAAGAAATTGACAGGAGACCTGATCAAATGCTTTTTCAGCATCAAGTAAAATTAGTGAGATCGGGTCTCCGGACACTTGGGCAGCGTCAAATAGTGTGATGGTCCGCCAGATATGTTCTACAGGGCTCTTTTTGGGAATAAACCCATGTTGCCACCTAGAGACAAGTGGCTCAATTCTAGAGGATAAGCTGGATGCAAAAAATTTAGAATATTCCTTGGAGTCACAATTGATAAGAGTAATTGGCCTATATGAGCCCATATCTTTATTTAGCTGAGCAAGATGGCGCTAGTGTGCTGAGCAAGATGGTGCTAGTGTGAGCTCTTTCCATCCAGCCGCCACGCCGTGCTGGGAGGTATCGATAATCAACTGTTTTTGCCTGACCCCGCGATGCTGATTTCGAGCCTGTACAGAGTGAAGTGCCGAACGCCCTGCAGGAGGTTGTGCGTGAGCAGCGGTCCGTTTTACTGCCTGGTTTGCGGGGGCCGCACCGGCTAATACAGGCTACTTTGAGGTGTATGTCCTGGTCGGAGCACCTCAGGAGCCTGACATCTGTTCGCCGTCCCGCTTGGTTTCTGCTTTGATGGATGCGGCGTCCCAGCTTAATCTAAGGCAAATGTTGACCCGGGGAGCGAGGAACGCTAAAGCAAAAGCAGCTTTGGCCAGCGCGGCTCAAGGAGACGCCGGGAGGATGGACACTCTCCCTAAAGATAAACGGGAAACCGGTGGCCTGAAAAAGGCGGCGGGGAAACCTGGGGGCGGAGGAAGCATGAAGGAGGGTGCTGGCGCAGATTTTGGTCTCCTGCCTTCAATTACTAAACATTTTCCCGCAATTAAGGCGCCATCTCCCCTGACTGTTCTTACATTAGTAGACAACCCTGGCTGCCTATTAACAGTGACTTTGACAGATGGGAGCTCAGCTCAGTTGGGTGATCCCCAAAAGGCTGCTTGTACCTCTGTTTAATCTGGGGGAGCCGTAACAGCTGGGGTCCAACCCAGTAGCCAGGATAGCTTCAAGAATTCCATTGAAGCCATAGACTCCTCCTCAGCGCTTTCCTTGGGAACCAATAGCGCCAATGCTGATCTTAGGCTGGTGACTGTTTCCGTCTCTGGCTCTTCCATCTCTGCCCCTGCGCTTGTAGCCAGCCTTGCTGAGGTGGGCTCAAACTCTCAAACTGATGAAACTGCCAATTATAAAGACAAACTCGGCGCCCAGGCTTACCAGACTCCCAAACTTATTGGAGAGCATTTGTATTCAGTCTCCGACGGTTCTTTAACAGAGGATGGCGTGATTAGCTCAAGCGAGGACAGTTCCTCTAATAATAACGAGTCTGACCCTTCCTTCGACACTGGAACTGTTTAGCGGCAAAAAAAACTTTGCAATAAGGCTAAAAGACGCAGCCAGCTCAGATGGGAATATTCGGACTCCCAAATGTCTTTTCCTCTGGGTGATGAAACAGCCAAAATTGTGCACTGTGAGAGCGTTAAATCGCCACCAGTATATACTGCGGAACCTTCTCTAACCTCCATATTGACCTCAATAAAACAATTCCAAGAAGAGGTTCACTCTGACAGCCGCCTTGCTATAGGGGCCGCCAAAAAGCTGCAAGGTGGTATGCGGAAGCTGAGCAAGATCTGCACTGACATTGGCGACCGTGTTACTATGGTCGAAGGCCTCACAGAAAATCTGGAAGTCGAAGTTACTACCTTAAAAGAACAGGGCACTTCCCAAGCTGCATGTTTGATCGACGTAATGACGAAGCTGGAAGAACAGGAGAATCAACATCGTCAAAATAATCTTCGCCTTCTGGGGATTCCTGAATGGGTGGAGGGGGATGACCCAAGGCGATATATCTTTAAGCTTTTACGAAACACTTTTCCTGATCATACAAACTGGACTGGGACCATGAGGTCCAGCGGGCACACCACATCCCTTTTAATCTAAAGCTGCGACTGGATGGTAGCAGCTTCAGCGGAGAAAAACCCTGGGCCGTTTTGTTTTTTGGGGGGAATTTTCTCCGTAGACAGCTGGTCTACGACCAGGCTCGCCCGAATTCCCAGAAGGGGTCTAATGGAGTGTTGTTTTTTGCAAAGCCTGACTTTTGTCACGCTACAGTAGAGCGGAGGTGGCGTCCCCGCCAGCTTATGGCTCCTTTTCAGCAGCAAGGTGCTCAGGTGTTTTTAATGAACCCAGCTAGACTAAAAGTGGTTTATAATGGATCTTCCCAGATCTTTTTATCAGAGATTAAAGCTGGGGAATTTTTTTAAGAAATCAGAGGGAAGAAAGGCCTGAGTTAAGCTGTATTTTTTTCTCTCTGATCGAGGCTAATTTCTTAAGCTCCTCTGTCGCTCTGTTATCTATAGCCTTTATTGCTGTTGCTATTGTCTGTCACATGGGAGCAGCGATGCAAGGTCACTAGCAGGCTTGCTCAACTAGGGAAGGGCACTATTGGCTGGGGTCAACTTACTTCTTTCTTTCTTTCTTTTTTTCACAAGCTTGGCAGCTAAACCCGGCATGGCCTGGTGGCGGGCGTTCACATGTGATGACCATCACTCAGGGTTACCCTGATTGCTCTATTTGGGGGTGTGGGGGGTGGGAAAGGGAGGGACGGGGAGACAACCGTACTGGGGTGGGAGGAATGCTGAGGTTTCTTACTCTATGGGCTTTGGCCAATTTGAAACTGGTCTTTGGAGTTATTGTACAAATGGAAGTGAAACAAGGGGAGTGATTGGGATGGAAAAAGAAAAAAGAAAAGAAAAAGGGGGATAAACAAGAGAAAAAGTATGCTGATAAAAGAAAAATAATGTTCTAGATTTCACTGTCCACAAGAGAAAAACAATTTTTATGCCTGGAATGTTATAGCTATTCATGTTGGTTCAAAGGGGTATTTTGCTTATTTTTTTAATGTCATTCTATTTCCAAGATTAATCGGCCCAGACTCTAACCGAACAAGATGAGCAACCTTAGAATTGTTTCTGTAAACATCTGCGGCCTGAATGATGCTCTGGAGAGACAAAAAGTAGCACAGGGGCTACGCTTGTTGGAGGCCGACATCGTCTGTCTCCAAGAAACACATATTGAGGGAGCGCAGAAACATCTGTTGAGCTCGCTGGGGTATCGAGTCTTTGGGGGAACCTCTCAAGGTGCGCGCGTGAAAGGAGTAGGGATTATGGTTCAGAAGAAGCACTCACTAAAAACCCTGCGAGTAAAATCTGACTCTTGGGAGATGGGTCATTGCTGAATGTTGTTTTCCCCCTAACAGCGCTTTTACTATATGCTCCATTTATGGGAGCAATTTGGACGATCCTGGGGTAATTGACTGGATCACAGGAGGCCTGGCTCACTGGCCGCTTCCAATTATTGTTTGCGGCAATCTTAACATCAATCGGCCCAGTAATTGGAGGACGAGGGGTCAGTGGAACTATAGAGGTAGGCAACCCAAAGTATATCAGTCTATATTAAACTTAATGCATACTCATGGTCTTGATGATGCATGGGCCAATTTAAAACCTAACCAAGAGGGCTTCACTTATTTTTCAGCCCCTCATCTATCTTTTGCAAGGCTAAATTATTTTTTGATCTCTTCCTCTCTGGCGCGTGATTGCTCAATTGACACTGCTCCGCGATTTATGTCAGACCACAATCCATTTATACTAAACATTGGGGGGTTGGGTTCCGGAGAAGAAGTCTCGAACTGGAGTTTGAAAAAGCGCTGCTGTATGACGAAGGATACAGGTCGTACATGCTGGGCTGGATTCAAGAGTTCCTTGAGTTTAATATTGGGACGGCCTCAACCATGGTGGTGTGGGACACCCTAAACGCAGGTATTCATGGTGAGACGTTATGGTTCTCCATTAGGAAAAACAAGAAAGAGAAGGCGCAGGTCTTGGATTTGCAAGATATAATGAAAAAAGCAGAGGAGAAATTAATACAGACAGCTCAGCTAGGGGTTGAAATTGAAGCTGCACAAATTGAGGTGGTAGCTGTCAAGGCTCATGTTGGGTCTATTTTTGCAGGAAGAACGGCCGCAAAATGAACGTCGGCCTGCGAGAAAGTATATGAGTGTAGCAAACTAATTGGCCATCAGCTGGCCATTAGGACCAGACAACAGGTTTCCACCAATGCAATACTCTCGATTCAATCCGCCATAGGAGAGATTACCGACGACCCGGTTAAAATCCAGAGGGCATTTCGAGAGTTCTATAACAATCACTATACTGAAGAGAATACTTGGTCCCCAGATTTGAGAGATAGGGAGATCTCGAAATATCTTAACGCCATATCATTGTCTCAACTCAGCGCGGAAGATCACAATCAGTTGGAAAACCCTCCAACTTGGGAAGAAATGTATACAGCACTGGAAAGTCTGCCGGACAGCAAAGCTGCTGGCGCTCACTGTATCCCAGTGAGTTTTATCAAATATTTTGCCCTCAAATAAAAGACCTCTTTACAGATCTGGTAATTTCTATCTTCAACTGGGCCTCTCCACCCGCTTCTTGCTCTACAGCTAAGATTGTAATTTTTCAGAAAAATTGCCCATAATTTACAAGGCAATCAAATGCAGCCGAAAGATCCATAAAGGCCATAAAAAGTTGCCTTTTTGGCCACGGTATATTTTACAATTAACATACTCAGGTTTAAACTTTGATCAATGGTCCCTTTGTCTTTCCTAAATCAATTCTGTGCTTCGGTTAAGGGTTTCGTCTCCTCTGCCCATTCCTCCAGTCTATTAAGTAATAATATATATAAATATATAAAGTAATAGGCGTCCCATCAACTTGGCCATGCTGTCAATCAAAGAGATTGGCCTATAATATTTTGGGTTTGACTTGTCCCCCTTTTTGTAGATAAGTATTATTATTGATTGCTTCCAGGTCATAGGAAGGCCCTCTTTGCAATGGAGTTAAAAACATTTGTCAACAGTGGGGCCCAGGAACTCTGCGGCTCAGAATGTCTATATATATGGAGAGGTGTGGCTCACTGGTTAGAGGCGGCAGACCCGTAAGCAGAGAATCGGCCAGGGACCAGGGTTCAATTCCCGACGCGGCAGGGTCGTGGACCAGGGTCAAAACGGACTCGATAATTCTCGCCTCGGTACCTACTCTAACCAGGAACACACTCGGCAACTCTGGGCATTAAGCTTGCCTCATCTCTACAACGGCCCCCCACAGACGCCAGGGATGCCTGGTTTCACCTTGGAGATACCCAGAAAGGGACCATCTCACAGGGATAGCCAGGACGTGTTCCCCAGCGGTCTACAGCGCCGGGACGCCCTGTTGCTGGGGCAGCTGTGCGCTTTACAAGTCTACAACATTTACATATATATCTTCAAGAAATGTAGATCTAGAGCTAAGATTAGTAAATTTATACTAACCTATTTGCACTTACCTTCTCAATATTCTTGTCCTCAATATTTTTGACAGAAAAATGATGTCCTCGCGATATTTGTGTTTCCAATATTCAGTCACTGGTCCGGGCCGGGCCCACACTGAACAATCTACTCTTTTGGGGGTGATCAAACCTGGGGGAAACTTGTCTCCCTTGGTATTTTAAACATCATCTGCTAAGGAGATGTGAGAGAGTTCAAATTTAAAAGATCTGTCATCCGAGTCTGTCTGCTGAACTCTTTGTCTAATCCAGTATAATGCCAGCCAATGCAAGCTTTGATCATTTGGGCATTAGAAAGGGGATGTTGACATTTGTTCAGCTCCACAGCCACCTCCTTGAACTCTTCAAATGGATTCCAGTCTCAGATACAAGTTTATTAAAAGAAGTCTCTTTTTTCCTCCCATCTGAAAGTAAGAGCTCTTTACAAGAGAGAAGATGCAACACTAATATATGGAATGATTAAAGGCATTATATAAGGACAACCTGCTACCTGTCACTGATTCCGTTGGGCGCTTGGAGGCTTTCAGCGTTGAGCAGCTCTCACACCTTTTACCAAGACTGGCATGGGTGCCAGACTTCGAAGGAATGCACTAGCCCTGGGCACCTGCATGGGCATTGTCATGAGTCAACCTTAGAATTGGTGCGGTGTAACTCTGGCCTAAACTGGACCAGGCGTGCGAGCTCGACCATAGACAGACTGGTTAGTGGGGAGCTGTCCCTCGGAACACATAGATTTTAAATCGGGCTAAATAATGCACTTTGGCGCACAATCTTCTGAAGAAAATGGCAAAAAAATCAATTTTTGACAACCGAGGGACACTGATCAAATATTTCAAAAGTTTGTTGTCTGATGCGAGAGAGGGGTCGTCACCAGATTTAAAATCTGAGGTTCTGGACACCAAACCATCCCTCATTTTGGGCACATCTCGGAGGCTTAGGCTGCAGGACACTCACCCGGTTTACAGGCATATTATGGGTTTACACAGGAGACATGGGCCTAGGGATGCAGACATCTCTCAGGCTCCGGCCACCCACATCAGTTATACTGATAATGCGGTCATTAATAAGCTATCGCTAGAGATCTTGAAATACCTCCAGGAAATTCATGAAATAACCATAGCTGCAACAGGCAAGAGCCTTCAAGCCAATGGCAGCTCGTAGTGGCTGCTGGGGCTCCGCCCATGCGTGCCAGCGGACCAGCGAACGCGTGACACAATTAACCTGCGCAGTGCTTTAAATATTCCACTTTCTTTTCCTTATTCAGAAACTCATTTATGAGGTTTTGCCACACAGCAGAGCCGCAAGGAATCTTGCTGCGCTACCCTGGGTCAAAAGAAAAGGGCAGAAATAAATCTATCTATCCATCCATCCATCCATCCATCCATCCATCCATCCATCCATCCATCTATCTATCCATCTGATACAACCCATTCCTGCCCTTTTCCCCAGCGCTGGCGCACATGGCCTGCCATGCCAGTGCAGGCACCCTTGAACCATGGTGCAAGGCTGCTTGCGTTGCAGGGCTAATTGATTTTGTGCAGGAAGAAACACCTTCCTGCACAAAATCAATCAATTCAGGCGATTTCCTCTTTCTACGTCACAGCCACAGCAACACCCCTTTCAAGCAGTGTTCTGCGTGAAAGTGGCACATATTTACAAGGCCATGAAAAGCCACGTAAATTGGCTTTACATTCCCTTGTAAATATCCTGCAGCAGATTGCACCACCGGAACGTCAAATAAGTGACATTCTAGCGCCCAAAAGTGCCACAAGGGACCTTACAAATGAGTTGATTGATCCATATTTAATGTTTGATTAGCTGCAATGACTTGTAAAAAGGAATCAATCGGTTCCTCACGATTGAGCTCCATGTAGTAACACCAGTCCATGAATTAACTGAACACCAAGCAGTGACCTTTGGTGTTAAACAGAACACAGGAGGGTGCAACCCTACAGTGTCTCAGAGTGGCAGCCAGGAAATCAGGGCTCAAGCCCCAGCTCCCCCACTTCACCAAATGACGTGTCTAGGATCTGCCTCCAGAAAAAACTCACGAATACCCGGGATATATAAAATACTCTTATTTTACAATTAATAACAATATTTGCCATGTAAATAGAGAACAAGACACACATGACAAACAAAACATTTGGGGTAAACAATCTTGCAGCCATGACGTCAGGCAGGGGATATTCTTGAATGTTTCACGTTTAAACAAATGTTGCTTTCAAATGATGTCACTCAAGTTAGTAAAATAATGGTATGTACTTGACGAATACTCTGAGTAATGTTGAAAAGTAAATTATGAATTATAAAGAGTGTCCATCATGTTTTTTCAAGACATTTGTTGCCTGATTTGCATCTTTTGATGGCTCGGCTCATGCCTTGGCTCTCAGAGCCGGGCCAAGCCAGAGCCCTGTTCGTGATCCCATCCCCCATCCTGCAGATCATGAGATCCAACCGTTCACGCAGCGCAGCGAGGCAAGTGGGAAGGGAGTGAGATGAACCGCTCCATATTTACAAAGATGGGGCACTGTTCAGCCCACTCCCGGCACTGGCGCGCTCCTGGGTGCTGAGTGCCAATGTAGACACCCTGGTGCCATGGTGCAACAGTGCCTGTGCTGTGGGCAGGGTAGTTTTTGTGCAGGAAGGAGTACGTTCCCGCACACATCCTATCCTTCGAGACGTGTTCCTTATTGCAAGAGTCTGACTACAAAGTGGAAATAACGGGGAGAAGCGAAGATATTTCTCCTCCTTATGCCCGCCTCAGGTAGGCGCACAATTTGGGCACAAGCCCAGGTTTACAGACTACAGAAAATCTGGGTTTGCGTCAAAATACATGGTGGATGCATGGAAGCACCCATGCTCCACCCATGTAACGCCTCCCAGCGCAAAGTAATACACAAAGCCGCACAAACTGGGCTTCGCGTGGCTTTGTAATTCCCAAAATACATTTTGCATCGTGGTGGCACCGAAATAATGTTTCACCATCCATGCAAAATGATAGTAAATCCGGGACGTAGTGTCTCTTCCGGCCTCGCCTCAAACTGTTGAAATTCGGAGCCCTGGCCTGCAGGTCCCTCAAACATTTCTGCAGCTCGGGTTTATCCCACTGAGCTATCTGAGCCGCGCAGTGCCGACATGGCCGAGTTCTCCGGTTTTCGCGGTTTGTGCCTGTTCTTCTCTTCGCCTGCAGCTAATGCGTAGATTAGGACGTGAGATTGGGAAAGCGCTCCGCAGACGAGGTTTCAGAAAATGAAATTGAGCGGAGAGCCCTAATCTCTCATCTGAAATTGACTTGCAGAGTGAGCGGTGGATTCAGAAGACTAGTTCAGTGGGGGAGGGGGGGGGAGAGGCCCGAGGTTGAAAAGCAGGGCGGCCTTGGTCTGGGAATTACACGTGATAATCTGGGTTTACAGAAAAAAAACATGTTTCGTTTCACTCCGACAACCTCACATTTATTTCACAATTCAAATCAGTGTTGAGGAGAGAAGCAATGTCCGGACACAAAGAGCCCAGAGCTGTGTGGAGCGGTCGGGAGAGGCCTCAATATATGTATTACTATTAGCAAATGTAAAATGATGCGCTCTGTATGGGCCTTGGAAGGATGAAGGCCCAGATGTACTAAAGTTTCACGCAGCGCAACAAGGGCACTTGAGCTGCATTGGGTGAAACGGAGAGAGCAGAAATGAGTCATATACTGAGGGGCTTATTTACAAGCCCCTTGGGACACTTTTGCATCCTTTTTAACATGGGGATAGTGACGTATGGGTGGTGCAAGGGGTTCGTAAATAAGCCCCTAAAATGGCAAACGTCTGCTCCCTCCTGTGTGTGCTGCCTAGCGCCAACGCAGGCATCGGTGAGCCATGGTGCAAGGGGGCCTGCGTTGCTGGCAGGATTGCTTGTGTGCAGGAAGGGACACCTTTACCTGCAAAAAACAAAATAATCCCAAGAGGCAGTTTCCTCTCTCTGTGTGTGATGCGGAATGCATAGAAAGAGGGAGTAATGTGGTGAAATAAAAAGATATCTCCTGGCACGCCAGCCACAGGTTGGCGCTCGATTTTGACACAAACCCAGGTTTACAGACTTGAGTAAATTGCGTCAAAAGCCATGGGTGGATGCGTGGGAACGCCCATGCTGCACCCATCGAACGCCCCCCCATGCCAGGTGACGCAGAGCTACGCACTGAACTGCGTTACTTTTTTTTTACTTAGCCACGCAAAGAAATGCAAGTCAGGCTTTGCGTCGCTTATTAAATCCCGAGAAACATATTGCGTCAGACTGTTTACAAAAAGTGACACAACGCCCGACGCAAAATGTTTAAAAATCTGGCCAGAAATGCAGAGTTGGCTTCGCCCAGAGTGAATCACATGGCGGCAAGCAGCCAAGGCATGTTAGTATTTTCAGAAATTTGTATTTTTTATTTCTGAATGGAAAATAAATAAAATGTTAACATGTATAATGGATCCTTAGAAATCTCTGGAAACGTGGTCTTCTTTAGAGGCCAGAATATTCAACTAACAACATCGAACTCAGAGGCCTGGCTGTCGTTATGGCTTGATGTGCAGAAGCACGGGAGCCCAGAGGTTGAGGGCTTACTACTCTCCTTTTATGGGTTTCTACCACCTTACCTGCTGCCAGGGGCGCAATGCGGAGCCCTGCTGCTCCAGGGGACCCTCACCCTTCAGGGGACCCTCTTTCAATCCAAGGCTTTGAGTATCTGTGAGGTATCAGGGTCTCAGGAGCCCCTCAACACATTCTTCAGGGTGACCCCATGATGTTTCCTTATGTCACTTGAGGGCGTGGAGGAGGCAGGGAGCCCCCCCTTGCACCCCCCCAACCTAGTGATCAACTTGCACTGATTTACCTGCAACCTTCTTGCCTGTCTGGAAAGGAAGTCTATTGAAATGTAGGGTCTCTGCCTCTCTCACCACGCCTCACCATCCCGCCTTCTGGGCCTCCACCTCCAGATCTCCACCGGCTGCTCCCGCTGATATCTGTGGCCGGTCCTGCTCCGCCCGCCATACTTGACTTATGGCTCTTGTGGATTGGGCTCCTAAAAGCAGACCCATGCTGAGACACTCAGTCCTGAGGCGAGGAGAGGTCCTCTGCGGGGGTCTGAGTGCCAGATGTTTAGGACATGGGTAAAGAGACCTGGGGCCCTTGGGAAAGACAACTTTCTCTGCCTGCCTTCTGTCTATCTTTCTTCTTCTCTCTGCCTAACTCTACCTCTAACCTTGTCTCTCTTTGCCAACGGTTATCTTAAGGATTTTGGGGGCCCCTTGCAAGGCATATTTCTTTTTTGGATAAACACTTTTTTTTTTTTATTGCAAAGTATTGTCAATACAAAGAGTCAACATTTTCATCCTCACGTGGGCTGGGCATCTTTAATCTGTTGATCGACCCCATTTCAGAAACTTTCTTCGGTATAATGTTGCCTTGAATTAGCTGAAACTGGTTAAGGAAATTCAAAGTCGTTCTGAACAAAGGCCCCTAAAATCAGCGGCAGCCGGCATAGCTCACGGGTGGGGGGGGGGTGGGGGGGTCAGTCGCAGGGGCTCTAGGAAGGGCTGTAGGGGGGGTGGCGCAAGGGGGGCGAAATACGAAAAAAAAACTAAACTTACCTTGAGGCAGGTCCTGCATGACTGCTCCTGCTCTCCTTTCTCCGACTACAGGAACAGGAAGCAGGCGGCCAGGCTCCCTCCTCTAAGCCAATCACACTGCTGCGATGCGATTGGTCTGAATGCCGTGACGCAGCGCTCAGCCAAGGGCTGAAGGGGTGGGCTTCTTCTCCACGCAGGCTGTAATGCTTGGAGAACAGGGAAGTGCGCATGACTGGTTCGGGTGGCCCGAGACGGCCGACCAAACAGTCATTGCGCACTTAAGAGTGAGCAAACCATTCCTTCCCTGCCCCGCTCCATGAGCAAAGAAGCCCCGCCCACGCATCCGCCCTCAAAGCAGCAGGACACGTCACGAAGCATAAAATGATAATAACATAAAGTTATCATTTTATTTTTCTCTTCTTCACACTGATTAAAGGCAGTGGAGTGACGCTCATCCGCCGTAGCAGAGGGGCCGCCCCTGCCCAAAATACGCCTTTCCTGGGACCCCAAACTTCCTTAAAGCAACGCTGCTGCGTAACTCCTGTTGGGCGGCAGCTCTGCGAAGGCTTGCTGTGCCTGTGCACCCTAGTCAGCCCGGACTGCAACTCACCCCAGTTGTCATTACAAGTATTGTACTATAGCATGTAGATGGCGCTTCATACAAGGCGTTGAAGCGCTTTATTGGACCGGTAACCTGGAACACCGCGGAGGGAGTGCGTGGCTGGGAGAGTGTTGCATGTGTTTTCAAGGTAAGCGAGTGCCTGTCGGTGCCAGCCGGCAGCGTCACTAGCCCGTCTGCTGGCCTCTTCCTTCCCATTGCTTCCACCTAGAAAACCACTGAGAAACCTGAGAGATGACGAGCGAATGACGTGAATATGCGAACATTTCCAAAATGACAGGGAAAGTGCCAAAATATGTGAGAATCAAGAACTGTGTGTTTTATGTGGAAGATTTGAAGGGAGCCCTCCTTAGCACCCCCATGTCTTACAGATGTCAGCAGTGAGCATTTAGCTCTCTGAGAACATCCTACCAGTGAAGAGAACTAGTTCCTAAAAGGGAGAGCAGATGTCATTTTCAAGGAATGTGATACTATTGAGAGTGGTGAGCCGGATATTCATCACAGATCCATGCCAGATCCTCATCCACTGATAGGGAAATGTGAGCGCTACAAGAGCAAAATGTAATTTTACTTGTGGCTCCAAAATCCTTGCCCCAGAGCTTTAAATGGGATGAAAAGGTGGCAAGACCTGCTCTAATGATGCATGGTCTAAGAAGCGTCGCTAAGTGACCTTTAAAAGAGGGGTGCTCTATGGAGCTGCACGTGGGGTGCCAGGGTGTATAATACATTCTTAAGATGATCTTTCTTTCACAGAGGCAATGCTAGAAATCAGCGCCAACATAATGTTCATTAAATGGTTTACTTGGGTAGTTTTGGTGCACAAAATGCAGTCTTATAAAAACCTAAATTTCACAGAGAACCATGAGTTTTGGAAAATATTTCACGTCTCCTTTGAAATATGGGTTTTATCATAATAATCGCATCCTCTCCCCTCCCCAAGTCCTGTACACCACTTTAAGTCTGTCAGGGTTACTAGGACTATGCAGAATGGTCGACCAAATCATGCAGCAAGATTACCTAAATTATGTGGTGAAAAGGGTAAATTATGCAGCACATTCTTTGGCAGCATTATTTTCAGTATCTGAAATAGATTTTTTTTTTTGCTGAACACTGCAAATAATGTGGCAAGCACTACAAATCCATAATTGTGCAGTAAATGTTGCACTCACAGAACGGCATACATCAAGCAGCCCTCGCCATTTCCCATTGTTTTATCAACAATGTATTCATGAAATATATAAAAAAGCTAATTTTAATCAGCATCCATTGTTAGTTGCACTTTGACGAAAACAGATTTTTCAACTGCTTTTTCAGACTTTCCCAACATAAACAAATAATCTAAAATATATATAGCTGGTAAAGTGTAATATGGACCTATATTGACATCTTGGCGTTAGAGTGACATTTACAAACCCCTCAACTTTCGGCCTCATGCCTTATGATGTCACCAGAACACTTCTATTGCAGTTTTGAACCACATTACACAGTTACCCATTGTGTATCCTTTACATATACCACACGTGTCCCATATCCACTTAGTGTCCACTATTATTTTCCCCATCCTCTTTCTTACGTTATAGCTGCTCGATTTTAAAACATTTTGCACGTCCAGGCAGGAGTTTGCATCCTTCCATTCCAATAAACGTGAGTGGATTTATTTGGAAATGCTTCAGCTATTTGTTGTTGAAATAGTGTACAATTGCCCTGTTTGCACCCAAGGGAGTGGACCGAGCACTTCACCCAAAAGAAGTATCACTAGGAGGAATTTATTTTTTATCTTTAGATCCAAAATTCCATCTTTCATTTCTTTCGTATTGGGTGTCAATGCACAAATATTCACTGTCAGCAAAATTGTTTCCATTGCAAGAAATAATTGGGGGGGAGAGGAGGGCGGGGTTGATGGTAATAGGTGCATAAACTTTGCTTGTGATTTCTTGTGCATGTTGCACTCTACAACATTTACAGCAGCTACATATCTACAAGGATTAATGCAGCAAGAGACTTAGATGTTACCCTCAAAGGTTGTTTCTGATCTGACTGTGTCATTACTGCAACTGGGGAGGAAACCTAGAATTGAAATGTGTTTAGGAGGCAGCTTGAGATGTGGGTCTGAAGCTTGAGATGCGGCTCTGAAGCTTGAGATGTGGGTCTGAAGCTTGAGATGTGTGTCTGAAGCTTGAGATGCGGGTCTGAAGCTTGAGATGCGGGTCTGAAGCTTGAGATGCGGGTCTGAAGCTTGAGATGTGGGTCTGAAGCTTGTGATGTGGGACTGAAGCTAGAGATGTGGGTCTGAAGCTTGAGATGTGGGTCTGAAGCTTGAGATGTGGGACTGAAGCTTGAGATGTGGGACTGAAGCTTGAGATGTGGGTCTGAATCTTGAGATGTGGGACTGAAGCTTGAGAAGCTGGTCTGAAGCTTGAGATGCAGTTCTGAAGCTTGAGATGCGGGTCTGAAGCTTGAGATGCGGGACTGAAGCTTGAGATGTGGGTCTGAAGCTTGAGATGTGGGTCTGAAGCTAGAGATGTGGGACTGAAGCTAGAGATGCGGGTCTGATGCTTGAGATGTGGGTCTGAAGCTTGAGATGTGGGTCTGAAGCTTGAGATGCAGGTCTGAAGCTAGAGATGTGGGACTGAAGCTAGAGATGTGGGTCTGAAGCTTGAGATGCGGGTCTGAAGCTTGAGATGCAGGTCTGAAGCTTGAGATGAGGGACTGAAGCTTGAGATGCAGGTCTGAAGCTTGAGATGCGGTTCTGAAGCTTGAGATGCGGTTCTGAAGCTTGAGATGCAGGACTGAAGCTTGAGATGCAGGACTGAAGCTTGAGATGTGGGTCAGAAGCTTGAGATGTGGGACTGAAGCTAGAGATGTGGGACTGAAGCTAGAGATGTGGGTCTGAAGCTTGAGATGTGGATCTGAAGCTTGAGGTGTGGGTCTGAACCTTGAGATGTGGATCTCAAGCTTGAGATGTGGGACTGTAGCTAGAGATGTGGGTCTGAAGCTTGAGATGTGGGTCTGAAGCTTGAGATGTGGGTCTGAAGCTTGAGATGTGGGTCTGAAGCTTGAGATGTGGGTCTGAAGCTTGAGATGTGGGTCTGAAGCTTGAGATGTGGGTCTGAAGCATGAGATGTGGGTCTGACGCTTGAGATGTGGGTCTGAAGCTTGAGATGTGGGACTGAAGCTAGAGATGTGGGACTGAAGCTAGAGATGTGGGTCTGAAGCTTGAGATGTGGGTCTGAAGCTTGAGATGTGGGTCTGAAGCTTGAGATGCGAGTCTGAAGCTTGAGATGTTGGTCTGAAGCTTGAGATGTGGGTCTGAATTTGTAAGGAGACAGATTGAGATGTGGGTCTGATGCTTGAGATGTGGGTCTGAAGCTTGAGATATGGGGCTGAAGTTGTAAGGAGACAGATTGAGATGTGGGTCTGAAGCTTGAGATGTGGGTCTGAAGCTTGAGATGTGGGTTTGAAGCTTGAGATGTGGGTCTGAAGCTTGAGATGTGGGTCTGAAGCTTGAGATGTGGGTTTGAAGCTTGAGATGTGGGTCTGAAGTTGTAAGGAGACAGATTGAGATGTGGGTCTGACGCTTGTGATGTGGGTCTGAAGCTTGAGATGTGGGTCTGAAGCTTGAGATGTGGGTCTGAAGCTTGAGATGTGGGTCTGAAGCTTGAGATGTGGGTTTGAAGCTTGAGATGTGGGTCTGAAGTTGTAAGGAGACAGATTGAGATGTGGGTCTGACGCTTGAGATGTGGGTCTGAAGCTTGAGATGTGGGACTGAAGCTAGAGATGTGGGTCTGAAGCTTGAGATGTGGGTCTGAAGCTTGAGATGTGGGTCTGAAACTTGAGATGCGAGTCTGAAGCTTGAGATGTTGGTCTGAAGCTTGAGATGTGGGTCTGAATTTGTAAGGAGACAGATTGAGATGTGGGTCTGATGCTTGAGATGTGGGTCTGAAGCTTGAGATATGGGGCTGAAGTTGTAAGGAGACAGATTGAGATGTGGGTCTGAAGCTTGAGATGTGGGTCTGAAGCTTGAGATGTGGGTTTGAAGCTTGAGATGTGGGTCTGAAGCTTGAGATGTGGGTCTGAAGCTTGAGATGTGGGTTTGAAGCTTGAGATGTGGGTCTGAAGTTGTAAGGAGACAGATTGAGATGTGGGTCTGACGCTTGTGATGTGGGTCTGAAGCTTGAGATGTGGGTCTGAAGCTTGAGATGTGGGTCTGAAGCTTGAGATGTGGGTCTGAAGCTTGAGATGTGGGTTTGAAGCTTGAGATGTGGGTCTGAAGTTGTAAGGAGACAGATTGAGATGTGGGTCTGACGCTTGAGATGTGGGTCTGAAGCTTGAGATGTGGGTCTGAAGCTTGAGATGTGGGTCTGAAGCTTGAGATGTGGGTCTGAAGCTTGAGATGTGGGCTTGAAGCTTGAGATGTGGGTCTGAAGTTGTAAGGAGACAGATTGAGATGTGGGTCTGATGCTTGAGATGTGGGTCTGAAGCTTGAGATGTGGGCCTGAAGTTGTAAGGAGGCAGCTTTTCTAGGATTGTTAAAAGCAACGCTCGAATTTGAAAACGTGTACTGCGGGAACCCATAAATTGGGGGTCAAAGTGTGGCACAGGAAAGGAGTCACGCGGGGTTGAGCTTGAAAAGCACAGTCTGACAGTCAATATATACATATATGTTTTTAAACTCTGCAGCAATGAAATTGACAACAAGGACATATTTGATAGTAAATCTGTTTTAGATTACTTAATAGGTAAAAAATGGCTGCATATTGAAATATCTTACAGGGTTAAACATGCGCTGCGTTGGACTATCAAGATATTTCTCCCCTTTGCCTTTGGAGGCGCGATGAGTTGTGATCCACACCTTGATCCCTTCATGTCTGGATTATGCAAATGTCTTGTATTTAAGGGCTGAGGAAGCTCAGGAGAAGCACCTGCAGGTGGTCCAAAGTGCAGCAGCGGGTCATTTCTTCATCTGCATAGGCGCTCTTCGACGGCAGCTGCACTCAAGGCCTGCACTGGACGCCCGTTAAGAAACATATTCTATTCAAAGCACTGGTGATGGTTCACTGGGCACTGCTTCTGTCTAGCCCTGGTTATCTGCCAGAGAGATCCACTCAGTATATTCCCTCCAGAGCGCTGCACTCTGCTTCCCTTTTGGTCATCCCACGCTTTAAGTGTGTTCGAAGGGGAGTCAAACCCTTCTCTTTCCTTGCTGCTAAGGCTTGGAATGAGCTCCCTTGAGAGCTACACTTGATCGCGTCTGAGCTCAGCTTCCAAAAAAAACACAAAACTTGCTTTTATTCTGGGAGGAAGTAAGTTTTCTGCTATGGGGTTGTGCACCTGGGCTACGCCCGCTGGCGCAGGAACACTCCTCGGAGTAGCCGTGTGCTCTATAAGTCCATCATTCATTCATTCATCAAAGTGTGGGCAGCACTTTTGAAATGATTATCATAGCAGAAAAATAACTCTAGTAGTTAACACAGTTGAGAGAGACTTCTGTGCTTTCTCCAGTGACAGTTTTGACAAATATGTTGCATAGAGGGCTAATGTGCCTGCTGCGCAGCACATCGTGTAATACGCAGAACACAAATTTGCGTTTTATTTAGATAGGTAAGTGGGATACTGCTTTTGACACTGAGATCATGTGTTACTTCCAGTTAATAAGTCGCAAGCCTTCTAATATAGCACAGTGAACTATTAACCGGCATCAAGGAGCTGCAAACAAACTGCAAATCATGGGTTTAGATACTTAGGCCCAAATGTGCTGAGGCTTTGTATCAGGGTTGCATCACTTTTATGGTGCAGCCCCAAAGAAAAATCCCTTTGACATTTACTAAGCCCCGCACAGTAAATACAAAGTAATGCAGAGCAGCGCTCACTACTTACCCTCTGGGAGGCGTTTCTTGGTTGGGCATCGGTGTTCCTATGCATTCACCTATGCACTCACCCATGAATTTCGATGCAATCCCAGATTTACTAAGGTGAGTAAACCTGAGATTGCCTCAAAAAGCGACATCTCCCTGAAGCAGGTGTCACGAGTAGAAATATCTTTATTTCTCCTCCAAACTCCCTGTTTTGTATGCGTGCTGCATTGTGCACCATGCATAAACAGAGGAAATTGCTTCTAAGGATTGTTTTTTGAGCTACGAACTGGCATCAAAGCACTGCATGCGAGTTGAAAGGCAGAGGTTTAGAACCTTATTGTTTTTTTCCCCTCCATCTTTAGTTATTCTAAGATTGCTAAAAAGGGTTCATTTGGATAGCAATTCAGTTTTATTAGTTTGACACCCCAATCATTGTGTTACGTTTGTGTAGCAAATTAACTAACAAGTTGCACCTGGTTTGCATCACAAACGTGATGTAAACCTGGTGCAAAGTTTGGTTTTAGGGCTTATTTTCCAGCAAAAAGTCTCAATTGCATTAGAGAGAAGCCCTAAAGCAACACAAAGTAATGCTATGTAAATTTGATGTAAAGATGTAATGTATGCACTAATTTACATCAAGGAGGCATGCCATGGACGGTACATTGACGTTCCCATGCAACCACCCATGGATTTTGACACTAATCCCCATCTACTGCTGGTAGAAAGGGATTGGCATCCACGAATTGTGCCTCCGCAAGACAGGCGTAAAGATCGAGAAAACATTTATTGTGTTCAAACCATGTCATCTTAGCGTGTGTGCTGCACCGTTCAGCACACATGACAGAGGGAGCAGCACACATGCAAAGTGGTAAATGCTGAACTGTGTCACAGCATCTCAAAGGCTGCCATCTTCAAAAACACCCTCGCACTATGGTGCAAGGGTGTGCACATTGGTGCAAGGCGGCCTAAGACGCAGCAGCACAAGAGGAGAGGGTAACAGCATCATTCATGGCATCATACATGGGTAGAGCCGGTGCTGCTGTGCTCTGTCCTTTTCATGCAATGCACTGCAGAAGTGTGGTTACTGTGCAGCATACAAACTTAATAACTTGGGGGCATATTTTCAAGCACAATGTTAAAATTATCGCCGCTTTAGCGGCAGAAAACTGCCGCTAAAGCGGCGATAATGGGCTTGATAATATGCCCTTGAGAATTCCAATAGAAACCCAGGTTCACACCAGAACATGGGCTTCTATTGGAATTCTCTGCGGCATATTATCAAGCCTATTATCGCCGCTTTAGCAGCAGTTTTCTACCGCTGTGGCGATAATTTTAACGCCGTTTCTTGAAAATATGCTCCTTAATTTGTCCCTTCCTTTCTCAAGACCAAGCACTCTTAACATATACTGCCTGACAATATGGATGACATGAGACTCCTACACCCAGGAGTCCTCTGTCTTTAACAACATTTCCTTAACACTGATTTATGAACTTGTATTACTCTGTATAATGAGTGATGTAAAGCGCTCTGACAACCTACAGTGGGCTGAGGAGCGCTATAAAATAAATGTATGTGAGAAAGGGACCGACGAGAGATGAGAGCCACCATTGGCTAGTGATATTGAGGTCATGGGAGGACGCCAACAAACATTGTCACATCGGTCGCCCCCAACGCTAAAGCCGACCCTGTGTGGAAGCCCCTGACTGTCCTAGAAAGAGAACTGTCGGTTTCACCCTCGGTCCGGCTGTGCTTCTCTTGCACTGCAAACAGGGGGTTTCAGCTGCATCAACCTGTGTGCTGTAATTTCCATTGAATGTCTGTTTTCCATCCCCAGATGGTGAAAGCAATCTTGCTTAAAAGCTTTTCTGGTTGGCATTTGATCCTCTAATAAACTGTATCACTGCGGTGGCAGCATCGCTATCTGGGAAGGTGGACGTGATTCAACACGACTGCTTTCTGGGTGGTGTTTACTTAACGTCAGACGCAGCTGTAGACCTGGCAGAACACATTACAGCCTCTCTTGAACACAGCACTGCCTGGTCCCCCGAGTCCCTTGTGGGGCAGATGAACTGGGTGGATTTTCATCGTCTGGCACGTCTTGTGCTGAGTTTAGCATCGCTTGACCCAACCTGGAGCATATCACCCAGGTGGCATCTCTGGGAGGGAGGGAGGGCTGGGAGGGTTAGATTGAGTAGTGAGTGTGTATGCAGGGGTATGCATGGACGCTGTGTTTGTAATTGAGGTTATGTAGCATGTGTATCTGCACAGTGTGATATGTGTATATGTATATGCATCCCTACATATGTGCAACTTTGTGTAGCAAGTTTTACTATATTGAGTCTGTATATGTTAGCGTGTGGATATTCTGGTACATGCACTTGTATGAGATTGTGTAGCCTTTGTTTCTGCTTTGCTGTGTATGAATTTGTGTATGTTTGCATGTGTGTGGTGTGTGTGTGTGTGTGTGTGTGATTTATATCTTACCATAGCTTATGGCCAGCAGGATGTGTGCTGGGGGCTCCCCCGGTGTGCCACGGGCATATGATTCTGCACCAGCAATGTCATGCTCACGTCCATTCTGAATGCCTCCACCTCTCCCACAACCTTCCCAGACGCTTGGAAACACGCAGCTGCCCTCTCATTGCTGAAGAAACCCTCTGCAGGCCCTTCAATACTCGCCAACTACAGACTGATCTCCCTTCTATCATTCCCGGCCAAAAAATCATCAGCAGACACCTCACCAAATGCCTCAATGATCACTAACTCTTTGACACCACTCAATGTGGGTACAGACCCAACCACAGCATGGAAACAGCTCTCATCGCTGACATGGATGACATCCACATGACTCTGGACAGTTGAGCCACGGTGGCCATCATCCTTCTGGACCTCTCAGCGGCATTTGATATAGTCTCCTGCCCCATCCTCATCCAATGCCTACACGACATCAGAATCCAAGGACACGCACTCAGATGGATCCGCTCCTCCCTGACTGAAACGACCCAATCATTCATCTTGGCACAGTACACCTTGGAGCCTGCAAACTTCATCTGCGGAATTATGCAAGGGTCCTCCCTAAGCCCGACCCTCTTCAACGCATACACAATCCCTCTAGCCAGCATCATTCGCTCTCATGGTACCAACATCCTCTCCTACGCCGATGACACAGAACTCATTCTCTCCCTCATGGACGAGTCACTCTGTACCCATAACACATTTAATGCCTGCTTGATTGAAATCGCCCACTGGAAGAAGACCAACTGTCTGCGGCTGAACACTGACAAGACCAAAATCATGATCTTTGGGAAGAGCACATCACCGTGGGACTCCACCTGGTGGCCAACAGAGTTAGGGAGTGACACCCACCATCCACGCCAAGAACCTCCGGATCATAATCAACAGCAGACTCGTTATGACTGCCCAAGTCATAGCCACATGCTTCCATCCCTTCAAGATGCTCAGGAACATTTTCAAATGGCTCCAAATCGACAAAACCTCGCCAGAAGGCTGCAGACACTTCAGAACTCAGTGGCTAGAATCAGTCTCAACCTCCCGCACCACACTCACATCACACCACACCACACCTGAAGGTGCTCCACGGGCTCTCAGTTCACAAATGAGCACAATACAGACTTCTCAACAACACTTTCAAGGCACATAACAGTAGCCAAGCCTACATCAAGAATCACATTTGCTTCCACAAACCTTCCAGACACCCTAACTCATCCGGACTCCTACTTGCACAAATCCCACGCATTTAGAAAATCAGATCCGGCGGTCGAGCTTTCTCCTACATCACTCCTAGAGCATGGAAATATGGTATACACAAAGGCTTCCTCCTCACTTCTGGCCGTTCGATTAATCCCACTAGGCCCTAGGTATGTTAGAATCACACCTGCTCATCGCCAGGATACCCTCCCGGTGATAGAGTGCTCTTCAATTCTGTACAACACAACATTACATAACCAGCAGGGCAAGATGCCAAATGTGGACGACCCACAAGTACAAGTAGCCCGCTTCTTCCTCTCGGTAATGATTCCACTTTGGGAGTTTTCTGGAGCCCAGAATGCATCAATGGAACACAGTCACGGGTGGCACCAAACAAGGGCTTTGGAAGTTGCCTCAACTCGATAGGAGAGCTGAATCAACATCATTTACACATTTTCAAAAGTTTTGACTGGGCCCAGGCATTGACAAGAGTCATCCACTGCTTAATTTATTAAAGAAGTGCCAGGCCCAAAGTTATGCTCAGAAGCCTGCGGCCTGCGCTATCGAACGTCAGGGAGCCGAATACCATGGCTGTGTAATCTTGATTCCACTTCATGTCTCGTTTATCCACCAGCAGACACTCCCTGCACCTTGCTCTCACTCTTACAGGCTCCTGCCTTGTCCCTTTGTCATGGTTTTCCATCTACCTCTCCCTCTTCTTTCCCCCTTATGTATGTTTCTATCTCTTGCTCTGGGTCAAAGTCTAGTGAGACAAAAAACATAAGTGCCAGTCCCTTAAACTGAGTCCCCGTGGGCCCCTCCTGCAACCACTGATTCAAACTAAGCACGGCCAATGTCTTGCTGCTGGCTTGAAGGCTTGAATGTAGAGACACCTTTGAGTTTCAGCATGGAGGCTCCAAGTTAAAAAATGTAAAGGCTTGATGGTAGTACCACCTAATCCTAAAGCTTTAGGAAATTGCCCCAAAGTATTTCTAGTCACCCGTCCTTTTTAGGTATTGCCTGACCCAGCGCATGCGCTGGTCTGGCGAGACATTTTGTAGGTGGGTTTAGAAAGTGCTACCCACCTTTTGGTGCTGGCGACAAGCTACAGTGCACGATGGCGTGCACGCGCACAGCTGCTCCCCGCATTTTCCCCTCCCTTCTCGCCCAGCCATCTCCTGCGCCAGCCTTCAGCACCATACCCCTCCCCCCGCTGCTGCGCGCGCACCCCTCGTGTGAGTCATCACGATCACTTTCGCTTTTAGAGTGATCGCGATGGCCGTTTTAATCATATTCTAATACTTTCTTTTCTTGTCAATACACTCTTACGTTAAATTCACTCGTACGATATGCGTGATTCATATGGGAACGCATTAGTATAACTTAAAGATTAAGCCTGGGCAAAGCACTACGCTACGCTTGCGTAGTTTGCGAAGTTCGCGCTACTTCGCACTACGCGAACTGCACGTAGCACAGTGCGAACACGCGTAGCGTAGTGTTGCGTAGTGCTGCGGTCATTTTTTTGCTTGCTCGCGGTCCTCAACGTCAAGTTGGCGACCGCGAGCAAGCAAAATGACATCCCGGCGAGACTTTTTCCTTGTTTGCGATCAGCAACATCAAGTTGGCGATCGCGAGCATGGTAAATAAACCTCCCGGCGAGATTCCCAACGCGAGGAGGTCAGGTTTCTCATTGCGAGTGGTCGCGTATGCTCGCGACCGCTCGCGATGAGAAACTACCAGTTCGCGTTGAGAAAGCTGCCGCTCGAGTAAAAATCTACTCGAGCAGCAGAAAACTACAGCTCGCACTGTGCAAGATGCCATTTTCAATGATTGCACAGTGCCGGTTGCTTGTCCACACTGTGCAATCATTGAAAACGACATCTGGCACAGTGCGAACAAGGTACTACGCAGTTCGCGAAGTGCTACGCGTAGCTCGCGTAGTGCGAACTGCACTTTGCGTAGCTTCGCAAAGTGCTACTTCGCGAAGCTACGCCCAGGGTTATTAAAGATAGCCGCCCAGTTTGTTTTTACCATTATTGCCTGTAACTCAGAATTTGGGAAATAAATAGCGATTCCAAGATGGCGCTCATGGTCCACGCCGTGGGCACGCGAGAAGTGCACACCTCCTCTACTTTTTTCGACCAACCACACACACGTGCCCAACCACTCACGCGCCCAATCACACACGCGCCCAACCACACATGTGCCCAAACACACGCACGCCCAAACACACACGCGCCCAATTTTTTGGGCTGTGAGCATAAATACAATGTCACCAAACACGATGAACACCTCGGGAAAGTTTGGGAAGTCACCCCCAACTTTGAAACCACTTGCTGTTGCAGAGTGTGTGCTGTACACATGGCAATACCTTGACACAGCGGACTGTTGCAAGGAATGCTTTGAGCCTCGGAGGCTGACAGACCTCAGTCTGTGCATTAATTCACCCCGTCTTGGCGCTGCATGAAAACAGGATGCCCACTGTCCAGCATGAAGTGAGACATTGTGATCGGGGCTGGAGATGCTATTTAGCAATCTGCTTTTAAGATTGTGTTTCATTTATGGCATTAGACATAAAGGAGCACTGGCAAAGCTGATAACATGGATTTTATTTTGAGTAGTGACTAAAACTTTTACAAAGTCTGCAGTACTAAAACAAGCATTTGCAATGCAATAGGTCTCGCATTTGCAAAAGTTTAAGCTATTGGCATTGTTCATGACAATGCCTTTTTTATCTATTTTATAAAACATACACATAAATAAATGCCATTATCATTTAGAATGCCAATAGCTAGTGTTGCATTATTATTAGCAATGCCAACTGCTCACACTTTTATAATGCGAGACCTATTGCATTGCAAATGCTTGTTGATTGGGAGATGTTGAAATCGTTTCCTTCACCGAAATCAGGATTAAAAGAGTCCTCTCCTGCAGGTTCTTGACAAGCCCCAAACAAGAATCAAAGAAGGTCTGGTGACTCCGTGGACTGTAGGGGCCTGTGTTCGACCACATAGTCACAGGTTCAATTCCAGCCTTTCATCCTTCTAAGGTCGATGAAATGAGTACCATTGAGTTGGGGAACAATAAACATCTGTTATTCAGGGCCATGTTATATTATGAATTTAGTGCCTGTCTAAGTCTGAGACAAATATAAAATATTCAACTCTAGATTTCCAACATGTAGTACAGATATTCCGTGATTTGGTCATTTCATACAGAACTACTAAGACGCTCAAGCATGTCCTTCTGTTCAAGTTTTGAACCAGAGTTTCATCGAGCTTGTCTTGCTTGAGAGATGCTGTTACAGCCTACAGCCTGCAGTGTAGGCCACAGAGTAAAACCTCTAGACCGTAGACTGTCATTTATGATTCAGAATCCGGTTTCTGCGCCATGTTTGAAAGAGCGTGTGATACTCGGCGCTTCCACAGGTATCTTACACTAGCACAGTTAATGTGTACTCCTCCCCTTTGCTGGCCTAGTGACTGAGTAGATGTAGGGTCAGTCACACAGCAGTAGAACTGACGTGATAGAGAAGAGAAGTCCCATCCCAGACAGGGCTGATAGTGGCTCCTATGTGTCCAGCAGCCTCAAGCCATGGCAGATGGCATCCAGAGGTGTGGAAAGCGAAGATAGCTGCAGATCAGGGCTCGTGGAAATTCCTACAGTGACCGATGGACAGATCATAAAATATTCAACCTTCAAAGAACACAATTTGAATTTGAAGAGCTTTAAAGACAAAACATGTCACTTTGAACATGATTCTATATTTAAGAAGAAGCCAAGGTGCCCTTTTCAAGGCAGCTGGTATATTTGTCATGTAGCTGAGCTGCCTTCCCCTTATTAAACCATAGAACTCGGAGGTGGAGTTACACTTCTCTACCAGTGCTTTTTTTGTAACATGTGCCACTAAAATAGGGTATATAAATCTACATCCCCATGACAGGGGATGGAATATTAGAGCGGGCACTCGCGGGGTGGCACTAAGGACTCGCAGGCGCCAGACTATATACCGCGTTCCCATAACCGACTCTAGCGGAGGCTTGATAGTGTCTCGCGTCATTATATGAATCTCTCCAGGCACTGGTTTATATAAAGAAGGCCTTGTTGTGAGGTGTGGTACCACAACATCACGGCCTGAGTATCATCTGACAACATACCACCACAAGGGAGTTCATAATAGGACACAAAAGGGAGTAAACAGTTCTAAAACAATAATTAGGCTGTGATATTTATGTCACAATAAACATACAGAAGGAAATGGGAGGATGCCTGCAATAAGTCCAATACTGGCAATGGTCCAAACTGAGGTGGCATGGTGGGCACAAGAACGATGGAATGGAATGCTACCACGAGTGATTGTCGGCGATTAGACGTATTGCAAGCCTCCTCCCATCACCTTTTGAGTGTTTGATGATATTTATGTCAGACAAAAGTTTAAAATGCAGGTTGTAGTCCGAAATATTTAATACTGAGGGCCTGGTTACGATGGAGGTCGGACCACAACCGATGGCCGTCGTTTGGGGTCCAACCGCCATCTGCTGCCGGGTCCGACCGACGCATTACAATGGATCAGAGGGGTAAGATGTACACTTTAGAGTCAAGCAGACATTAACATATAGTTATTTGGGGCGAAGCCACATCGCACTACTGTTTTGCTTTTCACCACAATCTGTGGTTTTTGCAGAGGCCCCAGACGTGATCACCCTTGTGTAGATTAGGAGGGTGATGGCGCAAAGGGGTTTGGGCTCAGCACAAGAGTCTGCTTTCATGACAAAATATCTTTATCACATAAAAGGTGATCCGCGCTGGTGCTGGCAAAGCTCTACGATCCTTCGAGGCGCTTTGTGTCACTTACCGTTGCACGAGTGCAAATGTAATCACCAAGGGGTTTAGTACGAATTCGGGGGTCCGTTGGAATGCCAAACCTGTGGTGGTGGTGACGTTCTGACCACCGTATTATGAGTTTGGCAATCGGAGCGCCATAGGACCGCTGCTACCACCATGGATCCGCAATCCCTAGCGGTCGTGCAGTTGTCTGAGGCCCACAATATGCTGGCGGTGCCGCTGCGGCACCAAGAATATTACGGGTTTCCACTACAGTTTTCATAACGGTGAGCCCGCCCTGAAAATTGTGACGGTGAGTAAACTATGGGGGACCTACAGGGTCCCCTGTTACCTCTGGGCCAGGGGATGCATGCACGGGGGCATTTGGTATGTCTGTATGCACCCCCGGTTCCAGCACAGCATGGACTTCACAGTCCATGTCGTGCTGAAACACGCTATGGCGGACCAGCGTCGCTGCCTTTCTAAGGCTCACACACAAGCCTTTCAAAGGCACCACATTGGGCAAGCTGCCGTAGAGCAGCCTGACCTGTATTCCAATCGGAATAAGGTAGGCGGCCTGATTACGGGTTTGGCCGTCTTGGAGCGGGGCCCTGGCATTGCAGCCCGCTCCAAGACCGCCAAACTCGTAATCAGCCCCTAAGTACATTTTGGTTGGTCAGACCAACCTCAACTCTGGGTGATGGTGGTAGATTTGTACATTTGGTTCACCTGCCCTACTCTGCTAAATTGTATGACTTTGCTGGAAGCCACTTAATTGTTGTACCTTAGTCAGTTTCATCTTTGTCAGTAAATCCAGAGTACCCGGGAACCGGAAGTCACTCTCTTTGACTTTTTGAGCCTGCTCTCAGTTCCACAAGCATAAAACCACATTTCATTTAAAGAAACATTAAAGCAAGTGTGTTGCCCACTTGTCTTTTGACCAGTTTTAAACAACAAACTGAAGTTATCACCAACGCTTTTATTTATTTAGGAGTTTTGTAAATCATTTCAGGGCGCTATCCTCGTATGTTGCTGGGTTTGTGTGCTGACATTGAGACAGGAGGAAGTTAGTGCCCAAAAAGGTATGACTAGTAACCTCCCATCATTCTGCAGCTGTGACCTGTGACCTGCAAACAGTTCCGTTTGGGTAAGTTTGAACTGCTAGGTGTCAGAGCTGAAGGCGCGTCTCTTTAAAGATCTCTACATAATGATGAAGCAACAGTCCCTTTTCACTCTCGGAAAGCAGCTCCCTCCATCACTCGTGAGCTGAAGCTCTGCATTTGACCCAGTACAGCGCTTCGATGCCCTCTGGCTAGGTTCACCCTGTACAAATACTGTGTACATGCATAGTTCCACGTAGCTGATGGTCACAGTGTGTGGGGTGCCATGGGCCATCCTGCTGGGCCACCCAAGGCTCCTCAGCATGGCACAAAGGGCCAGTGATGCTCTTTTCAGGCTAGCTCTATGTGTAGGGGAGTGTGAGCTGCAAAGGACTAGCAACGTCACATCATTAGGTCGATGCTAACCAAGGCCTTTCGATTTTACTAAAAGTATATGACCAATATAGTGGCTTCTAGTCAGTGCTCTTCATCTATTGGTCTGTTATTGTGTCATTCACATCCTTTACAGTATACACATTGGACAGTGGTTCAGCACTCTTTAGCCATTGGCTAACTTCAAAGTGAGTGACTGCAGTCTTTCCTTTCACAAGGAACACATCCTCACGAAAAGTAGTTCCCTTAAGTGTAGCAACTACCAAGTCAATGTGCAGTTTTTGAGGAGCAAAAAAATATTTCACTTTTCTTCGATTTTGGTATATTGATGAGGGCACCACAGCTTCCTCAAACATTTTGCCAAAACCATCACAAAAACAACCATTGACAAAGTCAAAAGCCTAGAGAACATCTGCAGACGTATTGACTTTGCCAATGCTTGCTTTTATCAGCTGGCAGTGATTTTTAAAAAGGGTAATGAAATAAGCCCAGTGTGACAGAACGAAAATGTTTTGTGCCAACCACTCAAAGTCATTACCACGCCTCCGCCGCGTGGCAAACGCGCGCTATCGTGCGTCACCTACCAGAGGTTTCGCGCCTCACAGCAGGACTTCTGGCAGGGTAGACCGGAAGGGGCTAGCTTTGCGCTGTTTCTCTACTGCCACTCAAAGCTAAAGGCAGTCCTGGGTGGTACTGGAAAAGCCCTCCCATTGGGTAGTGGATTCCCTGCTGAGTACATTGTGGACACCTAGCTTTAAAGCCCATGGTTGGGTCGGCTTAGGGTCAGCGATGTAAGAATGGTGCCACAGCCCGCGCGCGCCTTCACCAGGGCTCGCATCACTCCTATAGGCCTGCAGAGGGACCCTTCACAGAATAATTAGCATCTCGTGCATTCATTGGGAGTTTTCTTCAGCCTTCTGCTGGAAATCAGTTTTGTTTTGAATTTCGGCTGTCACTTAAAATGAAGCCCTGGCAGGAGGAATTCCAAGTGTGCACCGTGACGAATGACAACTTCAGATTCAAGCTCCAAACATGTCTCTGTCGCTGGGCTGGCAAAGAGCCTGTAATGCGCATCTGTGTCCAAATGCCAAAAAGAATTCACTTTCCCTTTTCTCAGTTCTCCATAAATTAATAACCCTTTCACCACCTGTCTTAAAGAACTTCTTGTGGTAGACAACAGCACCTTGGGGCCATATGTACGAAGCAGTTTTTTCGTCTGCCATATCTCACCACAAAAATGCTTTTACATATGTACAAAACACAAATTGCGATTCTATAATATGTTACAGAATCGCAGTTTTTGATTTGCGATTCGGTGTTTGGAAGGGGCGTGTTTAGGGCATCCCTTCCTAATACCACATCTCAATAGTAGGTACAAAAGCTTTGAGACCGAAATTCATTGACAAAACATTCACACTTTACCACCACCTCTAAGTTGGTGATAACCCATTCGCAAAGGGGGAGGGGGCCCTTCCCCTTAGAGAATAGTTGAGAAATTATTTAAACACATCCCATTTTCCTTTGAAGAAAACTGGCTGCATTTAAAAAAAAAAAAGATTGCTTTATTTAAAAGCAATCACAGGCATGGTGTTCTGTTGACCCCAGCAGGCCACCATCCCTATGATTTTGCAATTACCAATGGGTCGCAAGCTGAGACCTTCCTCAGTAATATTCATGAGGTAGCTCTATTTGCGACCCACTTGGAATTGCAAAAAGTGAAAAAACACACCTTAGTATATTAGTGTTCACAATTACCAAATAGCGAGTCACAGAAGTTCGGTATCTGATAATCGCAAACACAAATCTAAGTACATCTGGCCCTTGGTCTTTATTTAAGTTGCAAAAGTAAAAAAGTCACGAGCAGGTTTAAGCAGAGCCCAAGTCATCTAGTGCTAATTGTGGCATCTGCTATGACTTTAGGCTTGTGTGTGCAGCAGACGTGCACTTATGTGCAAATCTCGCAACGCGTAGACTGGGATTTACAGACGTTAATAAATGGCGATTCGCAAACAGGAAGAAGTCGTTTCACTTATCCACTCACCTCAAGAGTCCCCACCTTCCAGCAGGAAACAGATTATGTTTATCCCTTTGGTTATTTTCCATTTATTGATTAGGGTTCTTATGTCCTTCTGTGTCATAATACTAAGGACTAAAATATTGCAATACAAAATATGGCCCAAAAAATATAGAGGTAAAAAATATCAGAAATGGCAATAGATGCGATTCAGGTGGAAGACGCCTGATTTTTTTAAGCGAAAATGATATTTGTTTAGGTGTTTAAGTTTGATAACTTAAATAAATAAATACATAATTTTATAGTAAATTACAAAAACATAATATGTAAACAAATACATTTGCTAAATAAATATAAGTAATCAAATAAAAATACTATTAATTAAAAAAAAATTAAAGTTGCATATACAAGCATTATAAAAAATTAATATGTATAAAAAAATGATTACAATAAAATGCATTCATAAAAATATTACTCAAACATTAAAAACAATTAAAAACATAAAATCATAAATAAGATTACAGAAAAATAACATTTAAAAAAGAAATCACCAAAAAGTACAAAAAGAACAAAATTCAAATAGAAAGTAATTAAAATTCCTTAACTTTCAACACATTTCTATAGGATCCTCCTATGGCGGGGACACTCAAACTGTGACAAAGAACATTAACACTCTGTTGTCCATATCCTTTCCACTCTCTTCCTTATCCCACTGCTGTACTCCATCATACATTCCCGCTTCCCTTTTCCCTACTTATTTTCCAGCATTGCACAGCACAGTTGCAGCTCTGGCAGGAGCAGTGCATTTTGCACACAGACACGTTACAGGAGCTGTGTAATCCCTTGCACACAGCACAGGTGCAGCTCTGGCAGGAGCATAGCATCTTGCACACAGACACGTTACAGGAGCAGTGTAATCCCTTGCACACAGCACAGGTGCAGCTCTGGCAGGAGCAGTGCATCATGCACACAGGCACGTTACAGGAGCTGTGTTATCCCTTGCACACAGCACAGGTGCAGCTCTGGCAGGAGCAGTGCATTTTACACACAGACACGTTACAGGAGCTGTGTAATCCCTTGTACACAGCACAGGTGCAGCTCTGGCAGGAGCAGAGCATCTTGCACACAGACATGTTACAGGAGCAGTGTAATCCCTTACACACAGCACAGGTGCAGCTCTGGCAGGAGCAGTGCATTTTGCACACAGACACGTTAGAAGAGCTGTGTGATCCCTTGCACACAGTACAGGTGCAGCTCTGGCAGGACCAGTGCATTTAGCACACAGACACGTTACAGGAGCTGGGTAATCCCTTGCACACAGCACAGGTGCAACTCTGGCAGGAGCAGTGCATTTTACACACAGACACGTTACAGGAGCAGTGTAATCCCTTGTACACAGCACAGCTGCAGCACTGGCAGGAGCAGAGCATCTTGCACACAGACATGTTACAGGAGCAGTGTAATCCCTTGCACACAGCACAGGTGCAGCTCTGGCAGGAGCAGTGCATCTTGCACACAGGCACGTTACAGGAGCTGTGTAATCCCTTGCACACAGCACAGGTGCAGCTCTGGCAGAAGCAGTTCATCATGCACACAGACACGTTACAGGAGTGCTGCAGCTCTGGTAGGAGCAGTGCATCATGCACACAGATACGTTACAGGAGCTGTGTAATCCCTTGCACACAGCACAGGTGCAGCTCTGGCAGGAGCAGTGCATCAGGCACACAGACACGTTACAGGAGCAGTGTAATCCCTTGCACGCAGCACAGGTGCAGCTCTGGCAGGAGCAGTGCATCATGCACACAGGCACGTTACAGGAGCTGTGTAATCCCTTTCACACAGCACAGGTGCAGCTCTAGCAGGAGCAGTGCATCATGCACACAGGCACGTTACAGGAGCTGTGTGATCCCTTGTACACAGCACAGGTGCAGCTCTGGCAGGAGCAGTGCATCATGCACACAGACACGTTACAGGAGCTGTGTGATCCCTTGTACACAGCACAGGTGCAGCTCTGGCAGGAGCAGTGCATCTTGCACACAGACACGTTACAGGAGTTGTGTAATCCCTTGTACACAGCACAGGTGCAGCTCTGGCAGGAGCAGTGCATTTTGTACACAGACATGTTACAGGAGCAGTGTAATCCCTTGCAGACAGCACAGGTGCAGCTCCGGCAGGAGCAGTGCATCTTTCACGCAGACATGTTACAGGAGCTGTGGGATCCCTTGCACACAGCACAGGTGCAGCTTTGGCAGGAGCAGTGCATCTTGCACACAGACACGTTAGAAGAGCTGTGTGATCCCTTGCACACAGCACAGGTGCAGCTCTGGCAGGAGCAGTGCATTTTACACACAGACACGTTACAGGAGCTGTGTAATCCCTTGTACACAGCACAGGTGCAGTTCTGGCAGGAGCAGTGCATCTTGAACACAGACACGTTACAGGAGTTGTGTAATCCCTTGTACACAGCAGAGGTGCAGCTCTGGCAGGAGCAGTGCATCTAGAACACAGACATGTTACAGGAGCAGTGTAATCCCTTGTACACAGCACAGGTGCAGCTCTGGCAGGAGCAAAGCATCTTGAACACAGACATGTTACAGGAGCAGTGTAATCCCTTGTACACAGCACAGGTGCAGCTCTGGCAGGAGCAGAGCATCTTGCACACAGACACGTTACAGGAGCTGTGTAATCCCTTGCATACAGCACAGGTGCAGCTCTGGCAGGAGCAGAGCATTTTACACACAGACATGTTACAGGAGCTGTGTAATCCCTTGTACACAGCACAGGTGCAGCTCTGGCATGAGCAGTGCATCTTGAACACAGACACGTTACAGGAGTTGTGTAATCCCTTGTACACAGCAGAGGTGCAGCTCTGGCAGGAGCAGTGCATCTTGAACACAGACATGTTACAGGAGCAGTGTAATCCCTTGTACACAGCACAGGTGCAGCTCTGGCAGGAGCAGAGCATCTTGAACACAGACATGTTACAGGAGCAGTGCAATCCCTTGTACACAGCACAGGTGCAGCTCTGGCAGGAGCAGAGCATCTTGCACACAGACATGTTACAGGAGCTGTGTAATGCCTTGCATACAGCACAGGTGCAGCTCTGGCAGGAGCAGTGCATCCTGCACACAGACATGTTACAGGAGCTGTGTAATCCCTTGCACACACCACAGGTGCAGCTCTGGCAGGAGCAGGGCATCTTGAACACAGACATGTTACAGGAGCAGTGTAATCCCTTGTACACAGCACAGGTGCAGCTCCGGCAGGAGCAGAGCATCTTGCACACAGACACGTTACAGGAGCTGTGTAATCCCTTGCATACAGCACAGGTGCAGCTCTGGCAGGAGCAGAGCATCTTGCACACAGACACGTTACAGGAGCTGTGTGATCCCTTGCACACAGCACAGGTGCAGCTCTGGCAGGAGCAGTGCATTTTACACACAGACACGTTACAGGAGCTGTGTAATCCCTTGTACACAGCACAGGTGCAGCTCTGGCAGGAGCAGTGCATCTTGAACACAGACACGTTACAGGAGTTGTGTAATCCCTTGTACACAGCAGAGGTGCAGCTCTGGCAGGAGCAGTGCATCTTGAACACAGACACGTTACAGGAGCAGTGTAATCCCTTGTACACAGCACAGGTGCACCTCTGGCAGAAGCAGAGCATCTTGAACACAGACATGTTACAGGAGCTGTGTAATCCCTTGCCCACAGCACAGGTGCAGCTCTGGCAGGAGCAGAGCATCTTGCACACAGGCACGTTACAGGAGCTGTGTAATCCCTTGTACACAGCAGAGGTGCAGCTCTGGCAGGAGCAGTGCATCTTGAACACAGACACGTTACAGGAGCAGTGTAATCCCTTGTACACAGCACAGGTGCACCTCTGGCAGAAGCAGAGCATCTTGAACACAGACACGTTACAGGAGCTGTGTAATCCCTTGCCCACAGCACAGGTGCAGCTCTGGCAGGAGCAGAGCATCTTGCACACAGACACGTTATAGGAGCTGTGTAATCCCTTGCACACAGCACAGGTGCAGCTCTGGCAGGAGCAGAGCATCTTGCACACAGACACGTTACAGGACCTGTGTAATCCCTTGCACACAGTACAGGTGCAGCATATCTTTTCAATGGGGGGAGGGGTCTTGGTCCCCAGTTGTGCAGTTCTCCACACACGTAGGTATATTTAGTAGTAAATGTGGGAGCAACATGGGGGATCTTCCCCGGAAAAATAGGACTACTTGCTACTAAATCAGAGAGGCTCCAAAATATAACGATGGCCTTAGGAAGGGACAAACACCTACCCACAAAAGAGTGAGCCCATTCCTATTCTAAAGCTACTGCAACCCAAAAGGACGCAGTCGAACCTTGGAGTATGTTCAGTACCACACATGGCCACTCATATTTATATTTAAATATTACAAGTTATTTTTACTTTTAAACATTTTTAGAATTAAAATATCAATATTAAAATGTTTGTTTAAAAATAGATAATTAAACAAAACTTTTAATAAAAAAGGTAAATTAATACACATTTGTTAGATATGTTTTGATAAGAGTCAATAAATAACAATTAAGTATTCAAATGATAGTGACTAAAATGAATAAGCTTTTGTTAGATATGTTTTAATAAATGCCAATAAATAATAATTAAGGGGCCTATTACGATCTCGGTCAGAAAGACTCCGACCAGCGTTCGGAGGCTTTCCGACCGAGATCATTGGTTTCATAGGGAAATGGGAATATGCGACCGCGATGATGTCGGTTGTTGGCAATTCCGACCGACATCATAATCAACCCCAATGTATTCAAATGATAGTAAGAATGGAACTTTAAAAATGATTTTAAATAACATTAATTATGGATTACATTCATATATTTTAATACATTCCTTAATTATTAAATGTTATGTCTTATTGTGCTCCAACATTTCTTTATTTTTTTATGGAATAATAATGATTTATTTAAATTGTTTTACATTTTTATTTAATAATAGTTATTAAACTGTTTATTATTTTCCCCTGTACTTTACTATAGGGACATTGTCACCCCAGGAGCGGAGACATCTGACTATGGGGTCGAATACGATGCAGTTCAGATGGGCTCTGAATCGGATTCGGGTTTGCTGAATCCGATTCGGAATCCTTGTTTCCGACTGAATCGTACACAGTTCCCAACAACCGATTACAATGCCTGGAAACCGTTAGGGTTGTCCAAATCAGTTCCGAAAGGCATTCGGACAGGTCAAGTCTTTTGGAGCCAAATCGTACAGCTCTATGGACATGGTTTCCGAGCGAGCGATTACGATGAACAATTCGGACAGCTGTTCTGATTTGGTCTGCCCGAAACAAATTACTGTCTGAATTTGTCTTTGGGAGCCCGAAGCAGGCACCCTTTCACCGGGGGCCTTCCGAATCGGGCCTGTGGGGATACCCAAGGGACCTCCCTTTCCAACCATGCGCAGTAAGGCAGGCCCCATGGGGTGCCCGCCACAGGGTTCACGATTTTACCTGGCCATCCCATTTTCCAATGGGAGCCTGTGTTCTTGTTCGGAACACAGGTTACCATTGAAGTCAATGGGAGTCCAACCGAATTGTATCCGGAAGCATCTGGATGCGTCAAAATCCCTCGGTCAGACTCCCCTGATCTGAGTTGTTTGGAAAGCATTCGAGAACCGAATCGGTCAGAATGCTTTCCAGACGAGATCGTAATCGGATCCTATGTGTGAAAGGTTACAGGTGTTGACTTTATACTCATACATCCTGTCCTAGCAGTGGCTCCCCCCGGCCCCATTTTTGAGATGGTGGGGGGAGACATATAAGCCGGCATCTCAGATATTCCAATCAACAAAAAAGTATAAAGATAAATGCAGTATTAAGTTTACACATGAGTACAAATACACTTGTAGATGCACCTGTAGGACTAGGCCCTGGGATCTGGTTTAACCTGTGGCTTCCTTTGCTGTGTGCCTTATAGAAAGATGTCGGCTTCCATCGAATGATGACTGTGCCCTTCTTACAGATGCTTGGAAAGAGCATTTTCTTGCAGTCACATGAAAACCCAGAAAGTTTTTTCTGTAACTAATTTGTGAATCAGCATCTTCCACAGTTTTACGTTTGTTACTAAAAACGTTCAAAATAACCTGTGAATGGCAAACAATATTTCACCAGGGATTGAAGACTTGGGGGCATAGCAGCAGCAATCGGCGATAATTATCGCTCAGCGCTCTTAGCGTGAGGATAATTATCGCCGGGTAACGAGGATTTTTATTGCTGAGATAGCGTGCTATTAGCAACGCTTATCTCCTCAGCGATAAAAATCCTCACGCTAACTGCCTAACGTGAGATTATCGTTCGAAACCCAGCGATAATCTTACGCAATGTGGGGTTAGCTTGCTGATAGGGACTCACAAACTTAGCCATGATATCCACCCTCCATAGGATATCATGGCTAAGTCAGTCCTGAAGCAGGCGTAAGGAAAGTAGCGATAACAGGGGTTATCGCGACTTTTCCTGACGCTATGCTTCATAGCGTGGGGCTTGATGATAGGAGAAATGTCGCTTAGCGACATTTCTCCTGTCATGTTAGGTCAGGAACGCCCACTTTGCATCTCATTAGAGATGCAAAGCTGGGCGTAAAGAATCCCCACGCTAAAGCAAGGTTTCACGCGTTAGCGTGGCCTTGCTAATTAGGCAATAAAATTATCGCCGCTTTTCGGCCGAAAACGGCCGCAAAAGCAGCGATGATTTTTTATCGCCTGCTTGTAAATATGCCCCTTGGTTGTTTTAAACTAGGGCTGTGCTCCTTTTCCTGGGTCTAGCGCCGGGAAACCCCCTGGGGTACCCGAGCGCTTTATAAGACGCAATAATAATATCACCAACATATGTATAAGTATGCTAATTACAGATGTAATGAAAGTCTAGTAGGTGTAAAGCGTCTGTATGCACAGTCCCCAGGGGCACTTCCGTAATACGACAATGCTCTTGCCAAGCTGGAGAATTTTGCTGAAACGTAGCAAAGAATATGACGGAAACTGATGGTTACAATGGCCAGGGGCCCAGAGGCGAACAGATGTTACCTGAAGCCAAGCAAAAGAGACATTTTTCAAGGTATTTGAGGCTCTGGACATTTCTAGACAGGTGCAGAGATCTTCCCTTGCAAGGATCTGTAAATGAGCCTCTTTTACTAGACTAAAGAAGGGGTGGAGGAAATGCACCCGTTGGGTTCACCCTCTGCGGCTCGACGGGAATGTCTCACCTGGAATTAACGTTCACAGTGAGGGATTACTTTCATATATATCAGCTGTGAGGGATTACTTTTCAAATTAAAAATCTGCTGTCGATAATTTATTTTTTTGTTTTAATTTAATAACGTCCCGAGAGGAGTTATTTAAAAGTGCTTTCCGGCAAGAAATGACTTCTTTAAATTGCATTTTTCTCAGATGTTACTGATTAATTTAATCGATTTGCGGTAACGGAACATTTTAAATATTTCTTGTAAAGAAATCATTCATGAAAATTCTTGAAAGGATTTCGGACAGGGAGGAATAGTTGGAGTGAAAGCGAGGGAAGAGGATGTAGCCTGACGGCTAGAGCGGTGGACCTCAAACCTGGTGAACCGGGTTCGGGTCTCGGCTACCACGCTCAACCTCCAGAGATTCTGGGCAAATCATTCAATAATCTCCCTGTGCCTAGCAAACACAAGCATTTACAATGCAATGGTCTCGGCATTGGTAAAGTTAGAGCTATTGGCATTGCTCATGACATTATTTTTGTTTATGTTTTTGTTTTTCAAACATTTAAAGAAACGGCATTGTCATGAGCAATGCCAATAGCTCTAACTTTACCAATGCCGAGACCATTGCATTGTACAATGCAATGGTCTCGGCATTGGAAAAGTTAGAGCTATTGGCATTGCTCATGACATTTTTGTTTATGTTTTTGTTTTTAAAACATTTAAAGAAACAGCATTGTTATTTACAATGTCAATAGCTTAATCACTCTCAAATGCGAGACCTATTGCATTTGCACCCACACACAGAGCCACGCACACAAAGCCACCCACACACTGAGCCACCCACACACACACTGATTAAGCTATTGACATTGTAAATAACAATTAAGATACCAAGCGAACTTCGTTAACTAAAAAGCGCATAACATGTTTGCAAAGGTTAACATCGTAAAACAACTGCACTTGACATTAGAAAAACACGATAGAAAACGTTCAATGAGTTTATTTTAAAAACGGCAATACAATTGAAGTTGCTTACCTTTTAGCAATAGAGATAGTTTAGCTCGTACCGGATGACATTGACCCAAGAAATGTTTTAGAATGGCTGCTCTTCGAGTTTAAGTACAGTAAAACCGAAGGAAAGTGGAGTTACTTTAAATGAATAACAATAGAGAAGTAACACTTGTTTACGAACAGCGCGTGTGTGAAATGTTGGTGTCTAGCCGTATGCTAATGTTTGGGTGGGGGGCTTCCTTGGAAGGATGAAAGGAATGTCTGCCTGAGAGTGTGTGCTATTGTTAGTGAGGAGGTGTGAATTCCGTGCGAATTGAATGTGAAAGTATGCATGGAACAGATAGCGATGCAGTAAAAGGAAACGCGGCTCCAACCTGTCTGACAGCGTACAAAGGTGTTTTCAAAGGGAATTCAACGCAAATGCGCTGTAAAGCTAAAACCTACTCAAAGAATACTAGACATTATAAATACAGGCAAATAACGAAAATAAGTAAAGAAACTTACCTTTAGATGCCTTACCTAAGACCCGCAAACAGAATTATACCTACAGAGTAAAGCACTTTATGCACAATGCTGCACGGGAACGGCAGGCCCGAGGAATTCCCTGTAAAAAAAAAAAAAAAAATGTCAAAGTGAAATACGATTCAGACAAGATGTCTTAATAAAGACCCGCAAACAGCAACATACATACCGGCTAAAGCAATCTTTGCACGACGCTGCCCAGGGACGGGTCGGACCGGGGAATCCCTGTAAAAAAACTGTAAAAATAAAGCGTTAGATAAAGGACAGACAAGATGCCTTACTACAGACCCGCAAAACGCATCCTACATACCCATAGAAAGCACTCCAAGTACGTTGCTTCCCGGGAACGGCCCGGAGAGGGGCATACCTGTAAAAAACCAGAAAGAAATTTAGTTCGGTAACAAAATGAGGCAATGCCTAGAAAAGCAAAAAAAAATCGAGTTACCTGTTTGTAACTGCGTTCCGCCTACCGTGCGATCTGGAAAAGACTGTCACAATCCCACAACAGCAGATTCATTAAAAAAACGTGCCCCACCCTCACGTAATCACATATAGAATTGCACAAAATACACGTGACAGTACTTCCGTTACAAAACCTGTATTACTATCAAATAAACAGCCTAAGATCCAACAATAAATAAGAAAATACATCGAAAAAAATTACAGTATCGATAACTCACAAACATTATAATCGCAGCAAAAGTAATTTCAAATAGAACATAAGATGTATAAAATATTCCCACTTACCTGTTTGTAGCTGCGTCCCGCCTACCGTGCGATCTGGAAAAGACTGTCACACTCCCACAACCGCAGATTCATCAAAAAAACGTGCCCCACCCTCACGTAATCACATATTGAATTGCACACAATACACGTGACAGTACTTTCGTTCCAAACCTGTATTACTATCAAATAAACAGTCTAAGATCCAACAATAAATAAGAAAATACATCGAAAAAAATTACAGTATAGATAACTCACAAACATTATAATCACAGCAAAAGTAATTTCAAATAGAACATAAGACGTATAAAATATTCCCACTTACCTGTTTGTAGCTGCGTCCCGCCTACCGTGCGATCTGGAAAAGACTGTCACACTCCCACAACAGCAGATTCATCCAAAAAACGTGCCCCACCCTCACGTAATCACATATTGAATTGCACACAATACACGTGACAGTACTTTCGTTACAAAACCTGTATTACTATCAAATAAACAGTCTAAGGTCCAACAATAAATAAGAAAATACATCGAAAAAAATTACAGCATCGATAACTCACAAACATTATAATCACAGTAAAAGTAATTTCAAATAGAACATAAGAAGTATAAAAGATTCACACTTACCTGTTTGTGCCTGCGTTCCGCCTACCGTGCGATCTGGAAAAGACTGTCACACTCCCACAACAGCAGATTCGTTAACAAAAAACGTGCCCCACCCTCCCGTAATCACATATTGAATCGCACACAATACACGTGGCAGTACTTTCGTTACAAAACACCCGTATTACTATTAAACAAACAGCCTAAAAATCAACAATAGCTAATAACATACAGCGAAAAAAATAAATGTATCGATAAATTACAAACATTATAATCACAGCAAAAGTAATTTCAAATAGAACATATAACGTATAAAATAATTCCACTTACCTGTCTGAAGCTGCGTCCCGCCTACCGTGCGATCTGGAAAAGACTGACACACTCCCACAACAGCAGATTCATCAAAAAAACGTGCCCCACCCTCACGTAATCACATATTGAATTGAACACAATACACGTGACAGTACTTCCGTTACAAAACCCCTGTATTACCATCAAATAAACAGCATAAGATCCAACAATAAAATACATCAAAAAAAATTACAGTATCAATAAATCACAAACATTATAATCACACCAACAGTAATTTCAAAGAGAACATAAAACGTATGAAACAATTCCACTTACCTGTCTGTTGCTGCGTCCCGCCTACCGTGCGATCTGGAAAAGACTGTCACACTCCCACAACAGCAGATTCATCAAAAAAACGTGCCCCACCCTCACGTAATCACATATTGAATTGCACACAATACACGTGACAGTACTTTCGTTACAAAACACCTGCATTACTATCAAACAAACAGCCTAAAAATCAACAATAGCTAATAAGAGCTGTAACTTACCTTGAGACGAGGCTACTCACAATTGTAAAAAAGATACAAAACACTACGCAAACAGAGACATAACAGACAATCAGAGAAAAAACATAGACATATTATATTTACCTCCCAATTACTCGTCAAAAAAACATTAAACGTATAAAAAAAATTCACTTACCTGTTTGTAGACAACAGCAGATTCACAACAAACCGTGGCCCAACCCCCCAAAAAATACACAACACTTTCGCCAAAAAAAACCCTATTGCTATACTACCAAAAACATGACAAAGAAAAGTACATAAAGATACAACGTAAAACACTACTCAAATAAATATTTAAATGAAATAATTAAAAATCGCGTACTCTTACCTAATAGCCGAAGGTACGCCACTGCACCGGAACGACCCAGACCGCTGAAGCCCTGCAAATAAACAGAAAAAAAAACAGAGTTACTTACAAAACTTACAATATGCCTTACCTAAGTCCCGCAAACACCACCATACTTACCGGGGAAAGCGCTCCCTGCAGCCGCTGCACCGGAATGACCCAGACCGCTGAAGTCCTGTAAAGAAACAGAAAAAAAACAGAGTTACTTACAAAACATAGAGAATGCCTTACCCGAGTCCTGCAAACAGCAACATACTTACCGGGGAAAGCGCTCCCTGCACGCCGCTGCACCGGAACAACCCAGACCGGAGAAGCCCTGTAAATAAACAGAAAAAAAAACAGAGTTACTTACAAAACGTACAATATGCCTTACCTAAGTCCCGCAAACACCACCATACTTACCGCGGAAAGCGCTCCCTGCACGCCGCTGCACCGGAACGACCCAGACCAGAGAAGCCCTGTAAACAAACACAAAAAAACAGACTTACTTACAAAACGTACAATATACCTTACCTAACTCCCGCAAACACCACCATACTTACCGAGGAAAGCGCTCCCTGCACGCCGCAGCACCGGAACGAACCAGACCGCTGAAGCCCTGTAAAGAAACAGAAAAAAAAACAGAGTTACTTACAAAACATACAATATACCTTACCTAACTCTCGCAAACACCACCATACTTAGCGAGGAAAGCGCTCCCTGCACGCCGCTGCACCTGAACGACCCAGACCGCTGAATCCCTGTAACGAAACACAAAAAAAACAGAGTTAGTTACCAAACATAGGCAATATGACATATACAACGGTACCGGACAACGCTAAGGGACAGGGCAGAGCTGTAACTTACCTTGAGACGAGGCTACTCACAATTGTAAAAAAGAAACAAAACACTACAAAAACAGAGACATAACAGACAATTCGAGAAAAAACATAGACATATTATATTTACCTCCCAATTACTCGTCAAAAGAACATTAAAAGTATAAAAAAAATTCACTTACCTGTTTGTAGCTCTCTTCCGCCTACCGTAGCATCGGGAAAACAATCAACAGTCGACAACAGCAGATTCACAACAAACCGTGGCCCAACCCCCCAAAAAATACACAACACTTTCGCCCAAAAAAAACCCTATTGCTATACTACCAAAAACATGACAAAGAAAAGTACATAAAGATACAACGTAAAACACTACCCAAATAAATATTTAAATGAAATAATTAAAAATCACGTACTCTTACCTAATAGCCGAAGGTACGCCGCAGCACCGGAACGACCCAGACCGCTGAAGCCCTGTAAAGAAACAGAAAAAAACCAGAGTTCCATACAAAACGTACAATATACCCTACCTAACTCCCGCAAACACCACAATACTTACAGAGGAAAGCGCTCCCTGCACGCCGCTGCACCGGAACGACCCAGACCGCTGAAGCCCTGTAACGAAACACAAAAAAAACAGAGTTAGTTACCAAACATAGGCAATATGACATATACAACGGTACCGGACAACGCTAAGGGACAGGGCAGAGCTGTAACTTACCTTGAGACGAGGCTACTTACAATTGTAAAAAAGATACAAAACACTACGGAAACAGAGACATAACAGACAATTAGAGAAAAAACATAGACATATTATATTTACCTCCCAATTACTCGTCAAAAGAACATTAAACGTATAAAAAAAAATTCACTTACCTGTTTGTAGCTCTCTTCCGCCTACCGTAGCATCGGGAAAACAATCAACAGTCGACAACAGCAGATTCACAACAAACCGTGGCCCAACCCCCCAAAAAATACACAACACTTTCGCCAAAAGAAACCCCTATTGCTCTACTACCAAAAACATGACAAAGAAAAGTACATAAAGATACAACGTAAAACACTACCCAAATAAATATTTAAATGAAATAATGAAAAATCGCGTACTCTTACCTAATAGCCGAAGGTACGCCGCTGCACCGGAACGACCCAGACCGCTGAAGCCCTGCAAATAAACAGAAAAAAAAACAGAGTTACTTACAAAACTTACAATATGCCTTACCTAAGTCCCGCAAACACCACCATACTTACCGGGGAAAGCGCTCCCTGCAGCCGCTGCACCGGAACGACCCAGACCGGAGAAGCCCTGTAAACAAACAAAAAAACAGAGTTACTTACAAAACGTACAATATACCTTACCTAACTCCCGCAAACACCACCATACTTACCTAGGAAAGCGCTCCCTGCACGCCGCTGCACCGGAACGACCCAGACCGGAGAAGCCCTGTAAACAAACACAAAAACAGAGTTACTTACAAAACATAGAGGATGCCTTAACCGATTCCCGCAAACAGCAACATACTTACCGGGGAAAGCGCTCCCTGCACGCCGCTGCACCGGAACGACCCAGACCGGAGAAGCCCTGTAAACAAACACAAAAAAACAGACTTACTTACAAAACGTACAATATACCTTACCTAACTCCCGCAAACACCACCATACTTACCGAGGAAAGCGCTCCCTGCACGCTGCAGCACCGGAACGACGCAGACCGCTGAAGCCCTGTAAAGAAACAGAAAAAAAAACAGAGTTACTTACAAAACGTACAATATACCTTACCTAACTCTCGCAAACACCACCATACTTAGCGAGGAAAGCGCTCCCTGCACGCCGCTGCATCTGAACGACCCAGACCGCTGAAGCCCTGTAACGAAACACAAAAAAAACAGAGTTAGTTACCAAACATAGGCAATATGACATATACAACGGTACCGGACAACGCTAAGGGACAGGGCAGAGCTGTAACTTACCTTGAGACGAGGCTACTCACAATTGTAAAAAAGAAACAAAACACTACGAAAACAGAGACATAACAGACAATTCGAGAAAAAACATAGACATATTATATTTACCTCCCAAATACTCGTCAAAAGAACATTAAACGTATAAAAAAAATTCACTTACCTGTTTGTAGCTCTCTTCCGCCTACCGTAGCATCGGGAAAACAATCAACAGTCTACAACAGCAGATTCACAACAAACCGTAGCCCAACCCCCCCAAAAATACACAACACTTTCGCCAAAAAAAAACCCTATTGCTATACTACCAAAAACATGACAAAGAAAAGTACATAAAGATACAACGTAAAACACTACCCAAATAAATATTTAAATGAAATAATTAAAAATCACGTACTCTTACCTAATAGCCGAGGTACGCCGCAGCACCGGAACGACCCAGAACGCTGAAGCCCTGTAAAGAAACAGAAAAAAAACAGAGTTCCATACAAAACGTACAATATACCTTACCTAACTCCCGCAAACACCACAATACTTACCGAGGAAAGCGCTCCCTGCACGCCGCTGCACCGAAACGACCCAGACCGCTGAAGCCCTGTAACGAAACACAAAAAAAACAGAGTTAGTTACCAAACATAGGCAATATGACATATACAACGGTACCGGACAACGCTAAGGGACAGGGCAGAGCTGTAACTTACCTTGAGACGAGGCTACTCACAATTGTAAAAAAGATACAAAACACTACGGAAACAGAGACATAACAGACAATTAGAGTAAAAACATAGACATATTATATTTACCTCCCAATTACTCGTCAAAAGAACATTAAACGTATAAAAAAAATTCACTTACCTGTTTGTAGCTCTCTTCCGCCTACCGTAGCATCGGGAAAACAATCAACAGTCGACAACAGCAGATTCACAACAAACCGTGGCCCAACCCCCCAAAAAATACACAACACTTTCGCCAAAAAAAACCCCTATTGCTATACTACCAAAAACATGACAAAGAAAAGTACATAAAGATACAACGTAAAACACTACCCAAATAAATATTTAAATAAAATAATTAAAAATCGCGTACTCTTACCTAATAGCCGAAGGTACGCCGCTGCACCGGAACGACCCAGACCGCTGAAGCCCTGCAAATAAACAGAAAAAAAAACAGAGTTACTTACAAAACTTACAATATGCCTTACCTAAGTCCCGCAAACACCACCATACTTACCGGGGAAAGCGCTCCCTGCACCGGAACGACCCAGACCGGAGAAGCCCTGTAAACAAACAAAAAAACAGAGTTACTTACAAAACGTACAATATACCTTACCTAACTCCCGCAAACACCACCATACTTACCTAGGAAAGCGCTCCCTGCACGCCGCTGCACCGGAACGACCCAGACCGGAGAAGCCCTGTAAACAAACAAAAAAACAGAGTTACTTACAAAACATAGAGGATGCCTTAACCGAGTCCCGCAAACAGCAACATACTTACCAGGGAAAGCGCTCCCTGCACGCCGCTGCACCGGAACGACCCAGACCGGAGAAGCCCTGTAAACAAACACAAAAAAACAGACTTACTTACAAAACGTACAATATACCTTACCTAACTCCCGCAAACACCACCATACTTACCGAGGAAAGCGCTACCTGCACGCCGCAGCACCGGAACGACCCAGACCTCTGAAGCCCTGTAAAGAAACAGAAAAAAAAACAGAGTTACTTACAAAACATAGAGGATGCCTTCCCCGAGTCCCGCAAACAGCAACATACTTACCGAGGAAAGCGCTCCCTGCACGCCGCTGCACCGAAACGACCCAGACCGGAGAAGCCCTGTTAACAAACACCCAAAAAACAGACTTACTTACAAAACGTACAATATACCTTACCTAACTCCCGCAAACACCACCATACTTACCGAGGAAAGCGCTCCCTGCACGCCGCAGCACCGGAACGACCCACACCGCTGAAGCCCTGTAAAGAAACAGAAAAAAAACCAGAGTTACTTACAAAACGTACAATATGCGTTACCTAAGTCCCGCAAATACCTCCATACTTACCGGGGAAAGCGCTCCCTGGACGCCGCTGCACCAGAACGACCCACACCGCTGAAGCCCTGTAAATAAACAGAAAAAAGTTACTTACAAAACATAGAGGATGCCTTACCCGAGTACCGCAAACAGCAACATACTTACCGGGGAAAGCGCTCCCTGCACGCCGCTGCACCGGAACGACCCAGACCGGAGAAGCCCTGTAAACAAACACAAAAAAACAGACTTACTTACAAAACGTGCAATATACCTTACCTAACTCCCGCAAACACCACCATACTTACCGAGGAAAGCGCTCCCTGCACGCCGCAGCACCGGAACGACCCACACCACTGAAGCCCTGTAAAGAAACAGAAAAAAAAACAGAGTTACTTACAAAACGTACAATATGCCTTACCTAAGTCCCGCAAATACCTTCATACTTACCGGGGAAAGCGCTCCCTGGACGCCGCTGCACCGGAACGACCCACACCGCTGAAGCCCTGTAAAGAAACAGAAAAAAAACAGAGTTACTTACAAAACATAGAGGATGCCTTACCCGAGTCCCGCAAACACCACCATTCTTACCGGGGAAAGCGCTCCCTGCACGCCGCTGCACCGGAACGACCCAGACCGGAGAAGCCCTGTAAAAAAAAAAAAACAGAGTTACTTACAAAACGTACTAGATACCTTACCTAAGTCCCGCAAACACCACCATACTTACCGAGGAAAGCGCTCCCTGCACGCCGCTGCACCGTAACAAAACAAACCAGGGAAACAGCAGGGAAGCCCTGTAACAAAGAAACAAAGACAAAGTTGGATACAAAGCATGAAAACAATAACAAACATACATAAAAAAAAAACCTCGCTTACCAGACAGCTCCGGGAAGCCTTCGCCTCACAGCAACAGACACGAAATGACCGTGGAAAGAGTGAAAACAACAAAAAAAAAAACACGCCCACCAGCGGAAAAAGGGGCCGGCCGGCGATAATTAGACTTCTTGAAAAAAACACGCCCCCCGATCCGAAAAGGACGAGGCCTAATCGGAATGACGGACCTCTTCTCCAATGGCTGGCCAGCATTCAAGAGGCCAGCCAATGGAGAAGAGGGAAGAAGAGAGGCGGGTTCAAGCCCCTCTTCTCCAAGTCAAATCTCGCAAGCGAGACTGCGCAAGCGCAGCCTTCGCTAGCCGAGACCTAAAAACGAAAGTGTCCTATAACGAAACTGGTGATCGTGTAAAGCGCTCTGATACCCGATTCGGGTCTAGTTAACGCTTTGAAAAACGCTAAAAAATATAAAACGGTGCGGGGGGACCTGGGAACTACTATGTAGTGGTTGAATCACAGGGGAAGAAGTATGAAACTGTTTTACGACTAGGGCTGGTGAAACAGTTGAAGTGTGTGTTTTTAATCACCTTAGTTAATTGAAGCCCGAATCTGAATTGAGTTCCCTTTCTTTCTCTCTCCTAAGCCCTGATCGATCGGTTAATTGCCAAGCTTATTTTGTTTATTGATTTCCTCAACGCTGGTCCTATTTGTGCTGCTTTAAATCAATACTATGTTCAGGGCTACTGGAAATATCTCAATGTGCTGCTGCCACAATTTTCGGATAATTAAAGATTTGCCGCATTTGCCACGGAATTAATCATCTGCCACATAATCTGCAAATTTCAACAAAAAAGAAATTGTTTCTTACTCAATCGTCAAACATTACTAAAAGTGCAGTGACACGTTGCAGCGTAGCGTTGCTAAGGATTCTGTAGCTTATTGCTATATTTGGGTGTTAAACTGGTACTAATGAGATGCACCTACTGCCCAGAGAGTGTTAACTCGTTTAAAAATGGCAAAATAATTAAGTAGTACTATCACAAAATGTGCCACATAATGCCGCATAATTTACGACACCCTGCCACATAATTTGGCCATCCCCTGCTGCATAATTCCAGTGACCTTGACTATGTGAAGTAAGGACGCCACAGCATTTGCAAGTAAATCCTTTATTGCTGAGGAGCAACCATAGATACATCCTTCTCCTTCAACAACGAATACCGGTCTCCCTAGTGGAACCCGATATCCATTCCAACCCAAACAATTCCAACCCACGAGGATGCACAGTAACTCATAGCCACGCGATGCGCAACCATTCGTTACCTAGCAACACAACACTTCCCCCTTTCTTATACCACATAATAATTAATAAAATGTATAACACGAAATACTTTAACCCATGTTGAAATTGTGAATCAACCTCACTCATTGTTCACCACATAGTCTCTAAGCCAAATAGGAGCTTTCCTTGAACGTGAAACTCTCTGATTATTAACAGGAGGGTCAGAAAACGGAATGTTCTCCCCAGAACTAGGACCAGCCTCCTCTGGAGCTTCTGAGACCACCCCATCCCCCTCCTGAACAGCAACAGGCTGCTGTACATTAGTACCCTCAGGTGACACAGAGGAAGGAGCAGCTGCCTCCATGACTTCATCTTCCAACCAGTCTGACTTGAAAGGCGATTCCCCCAAATTCTTACGCAACCTCCCTTGATGATCCATAGCAACCCTTTTTAAATTCCAAACCTGCCCATTTTTAAGTTTCACTGCATTGTGGAGCACCTCTGCTACCTCTTCGGCGTCAAAGAAAGCGCTCTCTCCCTTGCACACAAAACCCGGCTTTTTCACTCTGACCCAATCTCCAACTTCAATCACAACTGGTTTGGTGGAATGCTTAATATTATAATAATCACTATTTTTTTTCTGGATATGTTGCATTCTGTTCCAAACTTCATCCTTTGACCAATTTATCAATCCTGATGGAAATAACCCACTAGGATTAAATTTTGAACGAGGATTACGCCCCCGCATTATAACAAACGGAGATAACCCAGTTGCTTCAGTAGCAGTCACTCGGTAAGCCCAGACAGCCTTCCCAACCTGTGAGATCCAATCATGTGCCTTGCTGGAAGAAATTTGAATGATCCCTTTCAACACACGGTTGAATCGCTCAACCATACCATTTCCGCTAGGGTTATACAACGAAGTAGTCCTATGCCGTACCCCCAATTTTGCAAAATACTCCTTAGCCATATTCGAGACAAATTGAACACCATTATCACTAATTAAGGACGAAGGAATACCTTCGGAAGAAAAAACCTCATCCAAGAATTCCAGGACCGCCGAAGTATCTGCCTTATCCACTATTTTTACCACTGGCCAGCGGGAAAAAAGATCCATAAGAACCAAAATATACTTCTGAGAATCACCGCCCTGATCTCTAATGGGACCCAAAATATCAATGGCAACAATGTCCCACGGCTCCCTTGCCACGGTAACCTCCGACATAGGAGGTCTAAACGTTTTTAAAGACTTGTCCGAATTCCCACAAGTAGTACAATTTCTAACCACTCTCTCCGTTTCAATATCCACACCAGGCCACCAAAATAATTTTTTGATCACAGCCTTGGTTCTGGAAATACCCGAATGACCCTCATGACACAATTCCACAATAGCCGACCGCAAACTTTCAGGAGGGACTACTCTTTCACCTCTTAACAAAACTCCATCACAAAAAGATAGTTCCGATCTGATCTCCCAAAAAGGCTTTAACAAGTTGGGAATACTATCTTTACGTGGCCAACCCTCCAAGGAAAAAGATACCACTTTAGATAACGTTTCATCCTTGCTGAATTCAGAATCCCATTCATCTCTATCAATAGAAGAACGGCCTTGATTATGGATTAAAGCAACTTGGAAATCATTCCATACCTCATCCTCACATTTTTCCAAATTAACTGGCATTCTGGATAAAAAATCTGCTACCAAATTATCTTTGCCAGGGGTATAGACCATCCTATACGTAAAGTTCTGCATTCTCATTGAAATCCTAGACAATCTAGAGGAGACATTAGGTGACCCCTCAGATGACAAAATTTTGACTAGGGGTTTGTGGTCAGACCTAAGAGTGCATACTTTCCCCCAAATGAATGACTTAAAATGATCAAGGCCCCATGCACATGCCAATGCCTCCCTCTCAATTATTGGGTACTTCTCTTCGCACGGGGACAAGGATCTAGACGCAAATGCAATGATGTTTTCCTTGCCCTTACCTGCGTACTGGGATAACACCGCACCCAAACCCTTATTGCTTGCATCAGTAGTTACTATACTCTCCGCAGAGGGATCAAAACTGCTGAGACAGGACGCGTTTGCAATTGAAGTCTTAATATCCTTAAAATCCTTATCGCATTCCTTAGACCAAGAGAAATTCACATTTTTCTTCAAGAGTTGACGAATATTGAAACATTTATCTGCAAAATTCGGAACATACTTAGCACAAAATTCTGCCATGCCTAAAAAAGACCTAATATCATCTTTACTGCAAGGGGTTGCAGCCTCTTCGATAGCCGACACTAGAGATGACTTTGGCCTAACACCATTACAATCAATAACATGACCCAAATAAGTTACACTTTCACATGCGAATTTACATTTAGAGAATTCAATAGTGAGGCCCTTACTTTCCAAAATTTTTAGCACCTTAGAGAGCCTAGCGTCATGTTCTTCCTTTGTTTCTCCATAAATTAAGATATCATCTTGGAAAAAGGTTACACCAGCCTTCATCTTGGAAAAAGGTTACACCAGCCTCCCTTTTAAATAGATCGAACATTAACCGCTGGAAAACAGCACCGGCTGACGCCAAACCAATCGGCATGCGGGTAAACTGAAAACACCCAAATGGGGTTATAAAGGATGTGAGATGTTTCGAGTCATAAGATAAGGAAATTTGATGATAGGCAGACGATAGGTCCACCGTCGAATACCATTTTGCACCCTTAAGGCAACTCACCATTTCATTAATCTTAGGTAATGGGAACCTATCAATTACAATGTTATTGTTGAGATGGCGAAGATCCACACAGAGCCGAATTTTCCCATTGGCCCGTTTAACAATCACAACTGGAGAAATCCACTCTGATGCTTCTATTGGCTCAATAACCCCTGCTGCCACCAGTTTGTCTAACTCCCTGGATACTTCCTCTTTAACCAGTAATGGCACATTGCGACAACGGTGAACCTTAGGGACTGCGTTCTCTTTAAGACGGATACGATGTTCAAAACCCAATAAATTGCCTAGTTTTTCACTGAAAACAGACGGAAACTGTTTAATCATCTTTTCACCTAATGAAGAACCCTCATCCAGGATTAACACTTGTTCCTTACTGTTGGGGTCAAGGATGATATGCAAAAGTTTTTGATCCAACCATCCCAAAACAGGAGGACCGTTCTTAGCCACATACAATTTGGCACGACAACATCTATTCTTAAATTCAAAAACAAACCATCTGAATCCTACAAGGTCAATTTTCTCTCCACCATAACCCTCAGGGTGGATATCTGGCTCGAACAATTGTTCCCCAACCTTATTGGTAAATTTGCTCTTCCACAACTTTTCTTCAATTATAGTGTAGGGTGACCCCGAGTCCGCTATAATATCAATTTTCACACCGCCAATAGTCATACTGCAAACCGGTTTGTTGGTACATGCGATGTCATTAATGTTTAACATCAAATTGCTCCTAAAACTGTTATTCAACTCAGCGCTCACAATCATGTCACCAGGATCGGGGCTTGGTTCATCCGCATTCTCACAATCAGTAACACATCTTACTTTATAATTCCTTCTTTTACATACTTTTGCGAAATGACCCAACAACCCACAACTAGTGCATTTTTGCTTAACAGCCGGACAATTTTTACTATGAGCCAAGTGGTCCAAACTCCCACACCTATAGCATTTAGCACGCTCTCTAAAAGCAGGTCTATCTTTAAATTTGTGTTGACTCTTGTTAAAATCAGATGTATGAGGAACACTTGTCTTGCTCACCAACGCAACATTTTGAGACTCCTTTTTTAGAGCTAGAGCACATCGGCCTGAAATTTCCGCTTTCCTCACAATGGCTAATATATCATCTAGAGGGGCATCGCCATTTACCCATAATCTATCCTGGATTGCAGAGTTGGCGGTATGCATAACGACCTGATCTCTGATCAAATCGTCATGCAAAATTCCAAATTTACAATCAAGAGCCAACCTTTTCAGGTCAGAAACGTAGTTATCAATGGTTTCTGAACTTGACTGTTTTCTCTGGAACAATTGGTACCTGGTAACTCCAATACATACTTTAGGTTTAAAATAATTGTCTAACTGTAACAATGCAATTTCAAACACATTAAAATCCCCCGCCGTAATGTTACAAGTTAATTGGTGAAAAGTCTTGATTCCCATAGCACCTAGAGCATGCAAAAGTAGCCTTTTCTTTTGTTCTGCTGACATTTTCTTTGCTTCATCCACGGCCTCAATGTAATTGACAAAATACACCTTCCACTCAGACCACTTGAGAGAAGGCTCATTACCTGTGGCCCAAAATGGTTGAGGCGAAGAAATGCTAAAATTAGCGTTATTTGGTTGAGCAGAACTTTCTCCTTCAGTAAGCATGATGGCACGTGAAACGGACTTGAAACAATAAAAACCACGAAGGAAAGTCACGGTCCAGAACAGACTCAGGAACCAAACAAAAATACTCTTTAAGATACCTTCATACGATGTACACGCCGCGCTGAAAGTAATCCCCTTTTTGCTATAATGTTGAAAAAGAAACGCTGCAATCCGCCTCCGCTCGCTGTTCTGTTGCTTTTCCGGCTCCGATCGGTAACCTAGCAACGAAACACTCAAAATGGGCGAAACAGGAGGGACGCAGCGTGGTGACGTTGATAATGCGTGTTGAAACTGATGAACGATGCGTCCGTGTGATGACGCTCACGTCCGTGTGACGCTCTCGACAACTCACCGCCAATCCAGAGGGAAGAACGCAGAGGGCGTCAACAATCACAGCGGAAGAACAAAAGGGATGTCAGCACTCTGCCGGAGCTCCGAGAACGCGCTTGCCTCCGAAGTTCCTCGATCCTTTGAATGATGCGATCTCTCAACGGCAGAGGTACTATTTATGATACATACTGCCACAAAAAGTCCCTTGTAAGACCACCGCTGCTCACAGCTCGCAGAACACGCCGGCAACAGGTCACTCTCCAAGGCTTTACCGTAGATTCATTCTTCCTCAATACTGCTGCATGTACGGGAAATTTCCTGAAAATGATCCAAATGTAAAATCCACCTTCACGCATGGGCTCGATGCTCCTCATCACCTCAGTCGCCAATTGAAGTAAGGACGCCACAGCATTTGCAAGTAAATCCTTTATTGCTGAGGAGCAACCATAGATACATCCTTCTCCTTCAACAACGAATACCGGTCTCCCTAGTGGAACCCGATATCCATTCCAACCCAAACAATTCCAACCCACGAGGATGCACAGTAATTCATAGCCACGCGATGCGCAACCATTCGTTACCTAGCAACACAACACGATGTTCCATCACTGTAGACGCTCACTGCACTGTGCCTGTGACTACAGGAGGGATTGCTATAAAAACACACACGTGCCAAGATTCAATTGGGTGACTCACTATTAGTGTTAAAGGGACCATCCGGTGAATGATGTCACAATAGAGCACATGACCCATGCTGACATCATCAAACAAAGCAACATTCTAGAACGCCTGTTGTTGCTAGTGATTCAGTGGTGGGTTTTTTATCAGCACTGGATGGCCCCTTAAAAGCCTGATTGGTGGCTACCGGTGGACCTGTTACAGATTCACGGTCTGGTGGCCCTATTGGCAATCGTTGACGAAGCGATATCAAGAGGAATGTCAAACTCAATCTGTGGGGTCAGGAGGTGCTCAGGGTAAGGCGGCCCTTACCTTAGACGTTGGACTTCCGGGAGGGGTCCTTCACCCATCTCGTGAGGTTCATTCATTTGTTAACTGTGAAAGCAAGGGTGCTTCTTAAAACATTGGTCCTTGTCTTTAAGCGCCTGAAATTGGAATATCTCACCCCCCACCCACCCCCCCAAAAAAAAAAGATTCCTTCGCTGCCCAGAAGGACACCTCAGTCTAGTGACGACAGTCATCTTCTCTGGGTCCTGACCGAGTGCTTATCTCGTCATCACAAGGGGCAGCATCTGTGCAGCACACACCCTCGGAGTCTTGGAAGAACCGTAGGGAAAAATAGAAACTGCACCAAGGCCGCCTAAACACGCATGCGCAGTTTGTGCATTTACAGCACTGACAGACAGTGTTCTGTTTGAGGGGCGAGGAGGTCTCAAAGCCCATTAGTCGAGCACCGCCTAGCAGCAGTCCTCGCCAATGAAACGACCCAGTCTCATATTTACAGTGTGATTGACAGCACCACGCCCAGTCACACCACTGTGTATGTGGTGTCAAGCTTATAAAGTTTGGGTGAGTAGGTATTCAGTCCCTGGAGCATCTGATGATGAGAGAGTGAGGGAGAGTGAGGGAGAGCGAGAGAGAGTGAGACCGAGTGAAGGAGCACCAGTGTGAGCTTCGTGAGTAGCCGGTAGAAAGTAAAAAATGTGTCTGTGTCTCTTTGTGTGTCTGTGTCTGCATGGGTAAACCCTGACAGAATAAGGAATACACTAACTCCGTAGTGTGTTGAGGTATTTTCGAGCGAGTGTGTCACAAAACTATAAGTGCACTTATAGTTGCCTCGGTCCGCTTTATAACCTACCCTACTATCAAAGCACCTGCGGGGTTAGAATAGTGAATGCACACATCATTACAGTCAATGGAAAGTCCAAGCCCTGCAGGAACTGGGGTGCATGTATGTTGTGCCCCCCTGCATGCCTCCCTATGCATATCGTCAGCAGGGGGCCCTGTAGGGACCCTTTTGTTTCAGGACCACCAGTCTTTTCATGGAGGAAAGACCTCCATGACTCCGCTGGCGGTCCTGAAACTAGTAATATGCAAGGCAGTGCCACAGCAACACCACCAGCATATTACTATTCCTTGACCGCCGCGCCACCGCCAGGGAATGGTGGTAATTCCAAAAAAGCAGATGGGCAACGGACTTATCAAAAACAAGCCCCTCACATCAATACCATCGACATACTGTAATCCAGGTTCATGCACACTTCTCAGCACCCGTTGCCCTTTGGTGCCACTGTTCACCGATTCCAAGAATATAATTTACAAAGAGCAGTGCACGTGAACAGAAAGCCTTTACGTCTCTTTGTAGTTTCTTTTAGTCCTTTATTATCAATTCAGGTAAAGCATTTTTTTTTAAAGAATCAGCCAACGCGTTTCGCTCCATTTGGCACACTGCCAGGAGAAATTCTTCAGGGCTTTAACAATAAGTCTAACTTTTAACTGCAATAGTCGCATTTCAATCCTTTATGAGAGATAAAGTAGCTGTCCTTGTAATACCAGTGTGGCTTGAGAGAATCAAAGTCAGATAATAAAGTCTGCTCAGCATGTCATTAAGAATAGAGAGAACGGAAAATATGTAAACAGGATGGTACCCCTAGTCTGTATTAGAACGCGTTCAGTGTGCGCCCCCTTAATAAGCGGTCCATGGAATATCACCAAGCGATGTCCGACACCAAAAGCTCCCCTGCTTCCCTGTCGGCTGCGACAGTGCAATGGTGCAGCCCAACTAATAATGGGGTGGTCGGACTGCTGGTGCGGCTGGTCAGCCACCACCACCATGAGTCTGGCGGTCCAACTAGGCCCTATGTGTGCTTGTATGCATATATATGTATGTCTGTGTGTGCTGGCACCTGGTTTTTAGGTCTCGCCTGAGCCAGCGCTTTAGCGCTGCTCTGGCGAGAGTTTTAGTAAGCGGGATTTGGAAGTGCAGACTAGTGGCTTTTCAGGCCTCCAGCTACAGTGCATGTGCTCTGGGCGCGCGCACCATTTGGCAGCCTGCGTGATCACTTTTGCGGCCGCTTTTATGTTCTCAGTGAGCCGCGTGGCCACTGAGAACATCAAAGCGGCCACGAAAGTGCACACCATTTGTCAGCCTGCGTGCCTCTCTCTGCCTACCCCCCTCCCTTATCCCACTTCCTGCTTGTTTTGTGTGCAACTCACATAGCCCTCAATCGGCCAAAAGACCAGCATCTCGGCGATTTTGGTTGTCCGGGGATCGCATCTGTACTGTGGCACAGGCTACTCCAGTTCAGTTACTTGTGGCCTCTATATTTATCTATAGATGACAGCTGTAACACACTCATGGAGTTAAAACTAACAGCTTGAAATAAATATCAAATATATTCAGCAAATAGTATATTTGTTTAAGCCGTTGGTCTTCGTTTCTTGACCTGGGGAGGATGATGGTATGTGTGTTGGTCTTGCTAAAGGATAGTTCGACCTCTGGCATGTGATGTCAGCCCTCGTCATCGGACAACGGTGCACCCTTTCTCATTCCGCAACTCATTACTGCTTTTTACACTCTCACAAGTCCTTTGTCCGTTGTTACCTTCTCTCTCCTATTATTTCTGTACCCTCTCACACATACAGGCTTTGTGTCCCCACCCTGTAAGTGTTTCATCCCTTTCTCTCTTCTTGCGACCCTCTCTTCATTCGCCCCCCATTTCAGACTGCTCTCATTATCCCATTATAAATGTTTTCTCCCCATTCTTTTTCTCCTGCTCCCGTCCCCACTTTCTTCCCCTTCCCTCTACGTTGTCTTCCTATCCTTGTCTCTCTTTCCCTATAAGCTTCCCACCCTTCGCATCCCTATTACACTGGCTATTAAATCAGTAGCACGGGAAGTTTGGATAGTCTGGCTTCTGTTTCTATTACCATTGACGGTCACCTCGTTTGTGTCGATGATCCTCGACTACGTTTACGCGCAAAGCTCTTGTTTTTCTGACCAACTTTTGTGAAAACCCTGATCACATGATCCGAATGTTGTTATATTTTGGGAATCAGAACTCTACGTGCTACAAAATTAAGTTAAAGAGCAACTACTAATGTCCATAAAGCCTGGGAACAGGACTTGTGACATGTTAGGCTGCAGCATTTTGCATTTAGTTATGCGTTTTTATATAGCACGAACTTTACCCGAAGGTGTCAGAGCGCTTTCCAATAGGACCAGTTGCATTACAAAAGGACGTGCTTAGTTACAAACGAAAAGTTAAATAGGCTGGAAGAAGGCTGTGTTATAACGTAAAGCGCATATTCAGCTTCGGGTGTCTATGGTGTTAAATTAAATAACAGACGTTTGCAATTACCCAGCTCAATGCACTACGTTTGTCGGACCTCTGAAGGATAAATGGTTAAGTGGACCCACTAGGAATCAAGCCTGTCACAATGAAGCCAAACACATTGCTCTTTGCAAATTTAGAAAATATTCAGGTCTCTGAAGTCTTGTGTGTCTTAGTGTCTAGACGCATTGAAAGGTCTAATTTGCTCTCACTTATTATACATGTGCATTCACTAAAACAACAGCCACACTCATGCCTATGCGCAGCATCTCCCGAGAATCATTTGTTAAACAAGCATTGGCCTAGCCAATAGGTCTCGCCTTTGGAACCTTATAAGTATTTAGTTATGCAGTACAATATGCTAGGTGCAACAACATCAACTGTTGCATGTCTAAACACTTATAAGGTCCCAAAGGCGAGACCTATTGGCTATGCCAATGCTTGTTATTCATTGGTGAAACAGCAGCATGTTTAGGGCACCCCATGCTGACCCTTGCACATTGGTGGCAATTTAAGGCATTTTGGGGCCATCTGTGCTGGCTCAAACCTATACTGGAAATTCCTGGAATTCTGGGTAACACCGGGCGTCGTACTCCGCTCCGCCAGTGGAGTCTGCGGAGTTTTACCAACTCCGCGCTCCGCTGGGAACGCGAAGTTGTGCAATACTCCGCCTCCGCGCCAGAGAAGAGTACGAGGCCAGCCCCATAATTGTTTTTTGTTTAAAAACACCACTTACCTTATCTTCTGCCGTCCCTCCTCGCCGCAGTGTTTCCCTTCTTCCGGCATCGTCCTTCTTTGATGGGACAACGTCAAAAGTTATATAACTGGCTAGTATTTCGTGACAGACTTTGGAACAATAAAGATCCAAGTCCACACATAACTGATTATAATTGAAGCTCATTACTTCCCATTTCTGCCTGCGGCCATTAAGGCTAATTCCTACTTGTGGCCATTAATCCCCATTAATGCCTGTGACCATTTATGCTCAGGCGTTGTATTTTAAAGCACAAAACAATGCAATTCAACAAAAAGAATATTTGGTCACAGCTAAATTAAGGCTGTTCTTTGTTGGATATCAGTACCAGCCACAACACAAACCTTATAAAGACGAGAAATTCACGGTTAAAGGGGTGCCACAAACTTACCTCTAACACCTCTTGCAGAAAAAGTAATCTTTCTGCTTGATTCATTTAATCACTGACAAAAATGGCTGTGTTTTTTAAAAAAAATATCTACGAATATAAATATATACTTATCATGAGGACATGTATTGCTTCATTGGTTTATTGGGAAAGATTGGTGAGATGTCCGATTCATGCGTGCTCTCCATTTTTGTGAACCTTCCATATGCACAATTTTAATTCTGCTAGAAGAATTCGTAGTAATTCAGAACTCCGGATGCTCTGAAATTGTAATATTTTAGGGGCATATTATCAAGAAACTGCGTTAAAATTATCGCCGCTTTAGCGGCAGAAAACTGCCGCTAAAGCGGCGATAATGAGCTTGATCATATGCCCTTGTGAATTCCCATAGAAGCCCATTTTCTGGGGTCAACATGGGCTTCTATTGGAATTCTCTGCGGCATACTATCAAGCCCATTATCGCCGCTTTAGCGGCGGTTTTCTGCCGCCAAAGCTGCGATAATTTTAACGCCGTGCTTGATAATATGCCCCATAATCTTTTACTTCTTGAGGAGTAATTCTCTCACATAAAGATTTTCTCATGCAAATTTCTCATATGAATAAGCGTGCAGGGATCTTTGCTAATAATATTATATTTGCGTGTCTTTTCTCAGGAACTTTGATTATGAAGATGTTTCTACTAACATTGTTTTTTGATAAGCTTTGTACATTTTGTGAAGTTTGTGAAGTTTTTCATGAAGTATGCAGAAACAAGACCTATCCTCCTGCACAGCACGAGTGCGGACTTGCTCCTTCATAAGAAGCAGAGAGATCAGCTAAAAACTGGAATTATCATGTGGTGGGTATCACCCAGAGCCAACGTGCTACATCTTCATGCACTGTGCTATTCACAATCCCTAACCACCTACTTGAAACAAAACATAAATCTGCATTTTTTCCATCCTGTACCACATGTCAGAATGTATCGAAGAGCTTTGCACATCACGGTAGGAAACAGATTTTCTCCCTGAGGGCTTCTGTTTTGCTCGAAGAGCCTGTCACGTTTGTCACAATGACTTAATTCGTAGTCGCCGTGCACGCGTTGGCCGTACTGCATAGTAGGACGTTTCAGGGTCTGGTCGGGAAAGCCTGAGGGCTGTGCCCATGGCAAAGAGCTGTGATACGCAGAGAGTAGACCTGTACAGCAAGCGGTTCACACAGATGCTATCCTACTGGGACTGCTGAGAGGCCTTCAAAGCTCACACTGGAGGAGCCAGCCAAAAGTACCATTAATGACAACCAGCTGCCAAATACCAGGTTCAATCAGAGAGGACATGTCCCTGAATCAACCGACAGGGCCGAGTTTACAGTGGTTCACATTTAGGGCTATTTTCACTCAGAAAGGTTAGATATGTGTCCATGTAGAGCCTTCATTTTAACACTTTTTGTTTAGTTCTCAAATATTCTAGGTGTGCTCCTGGAACATGCACTTTAGCAGATTCCAGTGGTACTCACATGCATAAATATTACATATAGAAATGTAAATGTGTATATTTCTACATGCACAAATGTCACACTGAATTCCATTTGTGCTATTATGCCTGTGTGTTTTTTTTGTTTCTCCACAGGTAAAACATTTTTCCGCATGGAGAATCCCAACCCATTTACCCGTTAGAAATGTTTATTCCTGTCCTCGACAGCAGCACATATCCAGGAATGGATTGTGCCTGACAATAGTTTGTAAATACCTCTAAACTTGCGAGCTTGTCTCTCTTCGCCAGCTCTGGTGGTGGGTGCCCCATGGCGTCTGAGACCACCACAAACTCAAACCTCTGAGTTTGTTCCTCAAACAGAAACTTCCACCATAATTGTAGAACCGCCTGAGCGAGGAAATTTGTTTCAAGTGCAAACTCACAATCAGGGACTCCGTATAGTGACTCTGGACTGGTAAATGAAGATATTTGTGCATAAAAGTGTCACTTATGTTTGTAAGTTTGCAGATTCCAGTAGAGCAGACATTCTGTTTATGGCTTAAACCTGTCACGTGATGCTGTGCAGTTGCACCCCGTTTGCATCGCTTAACTAATCACCTTTTAATTGCTGATTACTGTATTATGGTGTTAAACTGGCACTAATGAGGTGGAACGTTTGCCAATGCGGCAATAATGCTTTTAAATGACACACAACTAAAATAATACTACCACGAATTTGCCATCTTATGCCACATAATTTGGCCTTTCCTACTGAATAATTTAGTCAACCCTGTGGCACAATTCAGGCCTCTATCGCTGCATAATTGCAGTGGCCCCACTGTGTCCTGGGAAGGAGTTGTAATTAAGGCTCAGTTCACATTTTCTGTAGAGCTTAGATTAAACAACATGACATTTAACTCGAATACAAGATGTTTTACTTCCTACTGAGTACGAAAACAAAACCTCAAAAGTTTAAACAGTGGGGGAGGGGAGCAGCCTGTCTGCCTGCACCAGTCCGCCCAAGGCACCATGGGAATTGCACTCCCCACTAGCGGGGATACTCACAAGCACTTATGCGGTGCCTCAGGGCTTTAAGTGGGATGAAAAAACTGGGGGGTCTCTCAAAGGGGCGTGGACACTGTAATTATGGGTGTGGCTTAAAACACATAAGCTAAAAATCTGTGCTTAGCATAGTGTGCCGCCTGACTTGTATTTTGCTGTTTCTGTCATGGCATCCAGATATATGATACAACAAGTAGCATCATACCTACAACAAGTCAGGACTGTTGGCTTTGTCAATGGTTGTTAGTTGCATTAAGATAAATAAGCAGCAGCTATGGCTTGTATATTATATTGAAAAAGCTTCCACTTAAAGCCCTGGTGACACCACGACAATGTTGCTGCTCCTGAGTTTCAAAAAGAGAAGGGAAATCCAGAGAGAAAAATACTCTATTTAAAGGATTTCCCTTCCCCTGCAACATTCACCTGGCATGACATCATGCGATAACTACTCCACTAGTGAGAAGTGAGCAGTGTGAGCATACGCACATCGATGTACCTGTAGTCACTGCAGTCCAGAAAAGAACAGACCGCCTGTGCCAGGGCACAGAACAGAGCCCGATAGAGACACGTTTCGAGGCCCCCTTTAAAAAACTGCCGGTGCTCAGCACCGGTGAGACCCGGCCCACTTAAGGCCCTGCGTTTGCTACCCAGTATTGCCACGGCAGGGCTGGATAGTCATGGACACGTGTTCCGTGCTTCATTCACACTCGCTAGCATGATGACGTTCACAGTCACTCACATTTTTGCCACCCAGTATTGCCACAGCCACTGCTGAGTATTCCTATAGACATGATTGAATCTTATTTGGCACTATTTAGTAAGCCGGAATCCATTTGGACGGTTCTGTGAGAACAATTTCAGAATTTTAGTCTCTGTACCTCTTCAAGCACACAGGTGCATCCCAGGGTTCATCAACTAAATGAGTTTAAAATAGGGTTGGGCAAAATATTCCGCTCTGCTGGCAGAGTTCGCGGAGTTTTGCCCATTCCGTGTTCCACTGGGAGCATGGAATTCCGGCAAAACTCTGCCAACCGCTGCATGGCTGAGTCGTTTCTCATGCGCGGCTTGCCAGTGTTAAGATGGCTACTGAGAATTTGCGTTCCCTATCATGGTTTTCGGGCACTAGAATGCCTCCTGGCATGGTTTCTCACTGCAAGCGGTTGCGGCAGGTCGCGACCGTGCACGTTGAAAACGCTGCTACTTGAGTAGGAAATTTACTCGAGCAGCAAAAAGGAAGCAGCGCCCTCTGGTGCACTGCGTGGTGTAATTTGCGCTGATTTACAGCTCGGAACAAGTTCCCTGCACAAAATCAGTGCGGCATGCAGAATTCCGCCTGCTCGCAGAACTCTGAGGAATCTCGCAGAGTTTTTATGTAGCTCCGTGGAATACAGAGGGAATCTCCGAGAGTTCTGCCCACCCTTAATTTAAACACTGGGGGCGGGGCGGACACTGCATGCCTGCATCATTCCTCACAAGGCGCAAAATATGTCATCAGGTGACAAATTCAATGAGAAATACAAAACACGGAATAACCTTTATAAATGTAGTCCTTGGACCAAATTTACCAAAACATTGTAAATCTCTGGACGTGTTGAGTGTGATGCAGAAAGTCAAGACTGAGTCACAAAACTCACAGATGAGTGTGAGCAGCTTGTACATCCGCATCTGTATGTGGCTTGCACATGTTGCTGAGGTAGGCCTGTGTTCCCTAACTCACCGTTTACACATGCTACACATTACAGACATCCAGCATGTGTAGACAGGGCTTTAAGTGGGATGAAAAACTTGGAGGTCTCCCATAGGGGCGTGGCCAATGTAATTAAGAGGATGACTTAAAACACTTCAGATAAAAATCTTTACTTAGCAGTGTGCTGCCCCACTTGTATTTTGCAGCTTCTTTCCATTCATCCAGATATATAACACAAGTAACATTACACCTACAACAAGCCAGGACTATTGGCTTTGTCAATGGTTGTAAATTGCATTAGATAAACAAGCAACAACTATGACTTTGTTGTATATAGTATTGAAAATGCTTCCGTTCTTGTGGGAGAGGTTGTGGCTTAGGCCAGAGTTGCCGTCTTTCAAGCTGAGCAGGTTCAAGCCTCAAGTCGGCTCAACATCCTGTGATTCAAAACATGAATATGTCCTTGTGTAATGTACCTGGTGCTCATGTTTGCTCCAAGTTTGCCCTATATAAAACTGAAAAATTAGTCTCTTTGAAGTTACATCAAAAGCAGTGACGTGTAGTACTATTGCAGAGTTAAGCTTTTTTTTTTCCCCACCCTGAAGGTAAAAATGGAGAGCCCGATAGGGACCTGTCTCGGCACCTGCTTTTAAGAACTGTGGGCGTTAAGAAACACTTACAGCCCTGTGTGTAGGTTTCAATATTTAGTAAACAACCACAATACCCTTTTCTTTTTTTGTCTACTTATGGAAAACATTTCCCTGGAAATTTTATTATTTCCTACACAGCGCCTGTGAAGGTGCGATACAGTGATGCCCTTCCCCAGACATCCTGAAGTACCCGCACGAGGCCACGAGCATCATCCAGAGAGGTACATTTAGAAGAGCAGGTAAGTGTGAGAGTGGCCTTGCACGTGCTGGTGAACACCAAGCAGGGAGGACTCCCCTGGCGGCATCACCGGTGCATTACATTCCTCAGGCCCTTTCCCTGGGAAAGTTAACAAATCGTCCACACTGGAAGAGGGAACCTAGCTCTTGTGCTTAGACATCGGACCCCTGCGAGTCCCGTCTAGGCGCTGTATGGTGACGTTATGACTCAGGCATAGAAAAAGATTTGTGAATCTGGTTCGGAGCCAGAGGCGACCCTAGTCAAGCCGTCGGACTGGACATTGTTCTAAATTGCCAATGCCCTCTCATTGTAACATGAAAAACATTCTGCACAGTAACTGCCCAACCCCCTAGGGTGACCAACCGTCGGTAAATTTCACGGACCGTCCGTTATTTTTGTATGATGTCCGTTGTCCATCATCATTTCTTTTACGGATGCCGTTTGTCCGTTATTTTGGGTATTTCAGGAAGCTACGCTGTTCCCCTGCGAGAGGCCCCATGAGTTTAAAAGTTTTCACTCGGGCCGCTCGCATTTATCTTTTAAACCGTAGGGGCTGCCGGCAGCGGCCCCTGCCGAACCTCGTACAGACTGAGGCTGCCGGCAGCAGCCCCTCCCGAACCTCGCACAGACTGAGGCTGCCGGCAGCGGCCCCTGCCGAACCTCGTACAGACTGAGGCTGCCGGCAGCAGCCCCTCCCGAACCTCGCACAGACTGTGGGCTGGCCCATTGTCATTCTGAGACTGCAGCGGATTATCACAGATAGAATGACAATGAGACCTATTGTAGTGACAGCATGCGGTGTGCCTTCTCCTGCATCTGACTAAGGCAAGGCGTTCTGCTTTTGTCGTGGCGCCATGCAGAAGAAAATAAAAAAATAAAAATAAAATAACTGTCGGCAGCAGAGCAATCATTTGTGCAAGACATCTATCTATAGGTCATTTACCACATTGTCAAGGGGAATATTTGTAAAGGGTAGAAGTGCTAATCACTTTTAAAATAGTATTCAGTAAAGTTTCTGATGTCCTTGAAACATTATCCGGTAATAAATATAAGGTGCAAGGTAAAAGAGTTAACATGAAAACAATGGGTTATTCAGCCTAGTGCTTCTTGATGTCATGGGACTGGAACAGCGTTTTCACTGTACATTTAAAAGTAAGAATTAAACACACGAATAAAAAAATTGTATTTAATGTTGATTGTTACATTAGCACAAATCTTGATTGCAGAAAGGGCCTGATGTCGCTTTGCAAGTGATAGCAATATACATCCGTTGCCGGACTGATTCCACCTCCGATCTTCTAAAACAGGAATTCATGTTGGTGCTTATTTGTTAACACACGTAGTTAAAACAAGGACGGCCTGGGTCCCGTACTCCCCAGACCGGACCACCCAAATATTGAAATCACAGAAAGGTGTCAAGGGAGGTTTATTTTAAATATTCGCGATAAACCTGAGACCACTAATTCTGAGGTTTTTGAACATTTATTCTGGTTAGTTTTGATAATTCAAAAGGACATTCATAAATCAATTGGACATGTCTTTTAAAAGGAAAAACCACATTAGTAAATCACACAATTGCAACACATTTGTATGCGTGATTTAGAACCATTTCTTTTGTGAGACAATATACACAAAACAAACATAATACCAAACGTTATTTGTGACAAAAATATATACAACAAACCAATGATCACAAGACAAACATCGATAAATGATGTGTGCCAGCCTGAAATTAACCCAGTCCTGAATTTGCACTGAAAACACAAGGCGGACAGTTGCTCATTCAAAGACACATGTCTGCTGTCCTGCCTGTGGGAGGGTGGGGATGCAAATCCTACTTGAGGGTGTTGACAACCTAGAACAAGGGGGAAATCATTTCTATTCAGTCCCCTCGTGGCACACCCTGTTCTACCATCCCCCACACTCAACAGCCAACGCGTTTCGAATCCCCAACAATTCCGGGATTCTCTTCAGGACTCGGACCTGGTTTGGTTTGGGCTCTCAATTGTGCTGCCTACAGATGTCCATTATCTTTAAGTCTAATTGGTCGCACACTGCTCCAACTACCAAGCGTGTTACCCCAATGAAAAATGGTCCCTGAGGTCAGCTTCGGCGAGTACGCCTATGCCCGTGTAATGCATGCAAGTATGAGTAGCGTTAGCCATCCCTGGACACGTGTTTCGAGGTAGTTGCCTCTCGTCAGCAGGGAGTAGGAAAGTGTGTAGGGTTGCTGTGTAAGCTGCTAAAATCGTTATCAGGTAAAGTACCTCTCGTAGCGCGCAGGTGCGTAACCATGAGCCCGTCGGCTCCACCGGCTCAAGGGAGCCTGAAAATAAAGTTAAGTCTAATTGGTCGCACACTGCTCCACCTACCAAGCGTGTTACCCCAATGAAAAATGGTCCCTGAGGTCAGCGTCGGCGAGTGCGCCTATGCCCGTGTAATGCATGCAAGTATGAGTAGCGTTAGCCATCCCTGGACACGTGTTTCGAGGTAGTTGCCTCTCATCAGCAGGGAGTAGGAAAGTGTGTAGGGTTGCTGTGTAAGCTGCTAAAATCGTTATCAGGTAAAGTACCTCTCGTAGCGCGCAGGTGCGTAACCATGAGCCCGTCGGCTCCACCGGCTCAAGGGAGCCTGAAAATAAAGTTAAGTCTAATTGGTCGCACACTGCTCCACCTACCAAGCGTGTTACCCCAATGAAAAATGGTCCCTGAGGTCAGCGTTGGCGAGTACGCCTATGCCCGTGTAATGCATGCAAGTATGAGTAGCGTTAGCCATCCCTGGACACGTGTTTCGAGGTAGTTGCCTCTCGTCAGCAGGGAGTAGGAAAGTGTGTAGGGTTGCTGTGTAAGCTGCTAAAATGGTTATCAGGTAAAGTACCTCTCGTAGCGCGCAAGTGCGTAACCATGAGCCCGTCGGCTCCACCGGCTCAAGGGAGCCTGAAAATAAAGTTAAGTCTAATTGGTCGCACACTGCTCCACCTACCAAGCGTGTTACCCCAATGAAAAATGGTCCCTGAGGTCAGCGTCGGCGAGTACGCCTATGCCCGTGTAATGCATGCAGGTATGAGTAGCGTTAGCCATCCCTGGACACGTGTTTCGAGGTAGTTGCCTCTCGTCAGCAGGGAGTAGGAAAGTGTGTAGGATTGCTGTGTAAGCTGCTAAAATCGTTATCAGGTAAAGTACCTCTCGTAGCGCGCAGGTGCGTAACCATGAGCCCGTCGGCTCCACCGGCTCAAGGGAGCCTGAAAATAAAGTTAAGTCTAATTGGTCGCACACTGCTCCATCTACCAAGCGTGTTACCCCAATGAAAAATGGTCCCTGAGGTCAGCGTCGGCGAGTACGCCTATGCCCGTGTAATGCATACAAGTATGAGTAGCGTTAGCCATCCCTGGACACGTGTTTCGAGGTAGTTGCCTCTCGTCAGCAGGGAGTAGGAAAGTGTGTAGGGTTGCTGTGTAAGCTGCTAAAATCGTTATCAGGTAAAGTACCTCTCGTAGCGCGCAGGTGCGTAACCATGAGCCCGTCGGCTCCACCGGCTCAAGGGAGCCTGAAAATAAAGTTAAGTCTAATTGGTCGCACACTGCTCCACCTACCAAGCGTGTTACCCCAATGAAAAATGGTCCCTGAGGTCAGCGTCGGCGAGTACGCCTATGCCCGTGTAATGCATGCAAGTATGAGTAGCGTTAGCCATCCCTGGACACGTGTTTCGAGGTAGTTGCCTCTCGTCAGCAGGGAGTAGGAAAGTGTGTAGGGTTGCTGTGTAAGCTGCTAAAATCGTTATCAGGTAAAGTACCTCTCGTAGCGCGCAGGTGCGTAACCATGAGCCCGTCGGCTCCACCGGCTCAAGGGAGCCTGAAAATAAAGTTAAGTCTAATTGGTCACACACTGCTCCACCTACCAAGCGTGTTACCCCAATGAAAAATGGTCCCTGAGGTCAGCGTCGGCGAGTACGCCTATGCCCGTGTAATGCATGCAAGTATGAGTAGCGTTAGCCATCCCTGGACACGTGTTTCGAGGTAGTTGCCTCTCATCAGCAGGGAGTAGGAAAGTGTGTAGGGTTGCTGTGTAAGCTGCTAAAATCGTTATCAGGTAAAGTACCTCTCGTAGCGCGCAGGTGCGTAACCATGAGCCCGTCGGCTCCACCGGCTCAAGGGAGCCTGAAAATAAAGTTAAGTCTAATTGGTCGCACACTGCTCCACAGTCCATTATCTGTTCTTCAATTCATAGTTGAACGAGGCTCAGATTTTCTGGGCGTGTGGAAACTCTTGATAATGATTTAAAAACGGTCCAGGATCTTGAGACTTGTGAAATGTAGTTAGAGTTCCTGGGCGCATCGCCGTGCATTTCTTCTGCAATAATCCTGACTGTTTCCTTTCATTTCAGCCATGCGAAGGCCGTTAGAAAATCATCTGGCTCCTCTCATTCAAGCCGGCAGCACCCCGGCCCCCTCCATCACAGCCTTCTGCCTTAACCTGACGTTACCTGGATTTACTCACCACTTACTATGTACAGCGCCTCGTGCGTGAAATTCCTCCTAATCAATAAATCTGTACAGCACCGCATTTTTTTATTTTTATTTTTTGCATATTTATATTGCGCGAACTCAACCCGAAGGTATTGGAGCGCTTTACATGAGCACCGTATTTACATTGCACATTCAGGCACGGGGGGATTAAGATATTTGCCCAGAATCACAGGATGTGGACGCGACCTTGAGGTTCGAACTCTGGTTTCCAGCACCAAAGTCGGCACTTTAGCGAACGGACCACATTCTCTCCCCCATTGCATTGCATCTTGGAGCTAGGTCTGTGTGGGGTGAAGTTTTAATCACACGTGCGGAGATGGGTGAACTCGGGAAATTGAGCTTTGTGAAGAAGCGTCAAGTTCCTCAACTTAGAACGTATATGGAGGAAGGACTATACCATATCCACCAAAGGGCGTACAGAGATAGCCTCCACAGTTACAAAAAACTGCTTATCGAAACTAAAAAGATATTCTACGGGGAACAGTTTAGTAAAGCAAAATCCTCCATAAAAGAATTATTTAATACAGTCTTAAAACTCCCAACACCTACTTTGGTAAAACCTCATGGCAATTCGGAATTTTGTGAAATTCTTGCCTCTGCCTTTCAAGATAAAGTGGGCACAATCTTTTCTTCCTTTAACAATTCACTGGGAGATGGTATAATGATGGATGTTTGGAACTGTCCAACGGACACTAAGATAGTGCCTTCGTTGAACTGTTTTGAGACTATGAGTGCCCAAGATACTGTTAAGCATTTGCAAGTAATTAAATCAGGTTCTCCTCTAGATCCCTGTCCTGCACAAATAGCTAAACTAGCATCTAATACTATCGGAGCTGCTCTTGCCCCTGTTTTTAATAGTATATTTAAGTGTGCCTTGTTTCCCAAAATCTGGAAAAAAGCCTCAATCCTCCCCCTTCTCAAGAAGGCCAATATGGATCCCAAAGTGCCAAATAACTACAGGCCCATCTCTCGACTTCCTTTACCAGCCAAGCTGATCGAAAGAGAAATGAATAGCCAGTTGAGTGCTTTTATTAATAACAATGGACTCCTTGACTCTACTCAGTTTGGCTTCCGTACAGAACATAGTACGGAGCTTGTACTGATCAAGTCAACGGAGGAAATCAGAGAAGTACTGGATCAGGGCGGCGCGGCAATTTTGATCATGCTGGACGTTTCGGCGGCCTTCGACACGGTCCACCATGAGGTGTTGTTGGACCGTTTAAGCGGAAAGGGGGTCACAGGCACGGCCCTTGCCCTTTTAAGATCCTTTCTTTTAAATCGAACTCAAACAGTAGACACGGGTGCTGATTGTTCAAAGCCTTTTTCTCTGCCCTGTGGGGTCCCTCAGGGCTCAGCGCTCAGCCCCACGCTATTCAATATATATGTCTCTCCTTTGGCAGCCCTCATTCGATCTTTTGGCTTCCAACTGACCTCTTATGCCGATGACACTCAAATAGTGTTATCCATTCAAAAAGGCAAAGAGGCTGAGGCCGGTCGGGACTGCTACAACTGTATGCAGTCCATTGCCGGCTGGATGTCAGCAAATTGTCTCAAGCTGAACGCAGGAAAGACTGAGGTGATTATTTTTAGTAATCCCTCAAATCTTTGGTCATCCAATTGGTGGCCACAATCTTTGAGCGCACCCCCAGTTCCTACTGGGAAGGCAAAAAATCTGGGAGCAATGATAGACTCAAGACTGTCCTTTGCTGATCAGATAAGTAAGGTGGTATCATCCTGTTTTTATATACTCAGGATCATGAGGAAAATTAAGCGCTTCCTCTCGGATGACATCCTGAGGACAGTAGTAACAGCACTTGTTATGTCTCGTTTAGATTATTGTAATGCCTTATACCTCAACATTCATAAAAAGCAGCTTAATCGACTGCAGATAGTACAAAATGCTGCTGCTAGAGTCCTTCTGGGTATTCCCAAGTTTGTCTCCGTAAAAAAAGGGACTTCGGGACCTTCATTGGTTACCAATGAGACAGCGGATAGAATTCAAGGCTCTCTGCCTGGTCTTCAAAACCCTGGAGGGATGTGGGCCGGCCTTTATGAGTAAATACCTTCAATGGTATACCCCTCCTAAGGTCTTTCGCTCAACCAAGGCAATGTTGGTAAAAGTCCCACGCGCTAAAACAGCCAGTTGGGGGAGGGCAGGAGCTTTTTCTACTGTGCTGCAAAGCTTTGGAACGGCCTCCCTCTGCAGCTTAGAGCAGCAACTGGGCTCCTAGAATTTAGGAGGGGCCTAAAAACCTGTTTTTTTTCCTAACAAAACGTAATTAATTTACATAATTCAACTTTTTTCGACCAGTAGGCAACGTTTCTCAGCGCCAGGACACCTAACAGGAACAGTGCACTTTATAAGCCCTATTAACATAACATAACATAACATAACATAACATAACATAACTTACCTCCTGGAGGCCATCAAAGCTTGACTCCACCCACCTTGATTCCTTGCAGCCCTGTCTCCCTCCTAACAAGGACAGGACATTACTATCCATGAACGTGTTTCCACGCTGTCATTTGAGGAGCTGCTTCCCTGGGACTGCCGCCAATAAGGAAGCGGGGTGGCGCTCAGTGCCACTGAAAGCATGAGGTGGGCTGCAGTTCTCTGCGTGTCTTTGGCCAGGCCCTGCATGGCAGCCATGTTGTTCCCCTTCAAGCACAGGGCCAATTTGCTGAGCACCAGTTTGTTTTTATAAGCACTGCAGTTCTCAAAGCTCACGTCGTTTAAAAAGACATTTGCAAAGTTGTGCAGTCAATGAGGGTGCCATATCATATGTCTCTACAAAAATATAAAAACAAGCTTTGCAAAGCCAATAGATCTGGGTTTAATGCACTCAGCTTTAGCACATTAGACAGTGACACAGCAAAGGGAGCTCAGCCAGAGCGTACAGAGAGGACTTTTAAAGTAGTTCCTCTGGCAATACGACGGAAGTACTTGAGTGGAGCCGTAAAGAGACACCCAAAGAGCCAATTGACATCGATGAGAGAGAAAGACATTTGGCCTTAATAAGACACGCATAACACACTGCAGCGCCGGACTGCCACGGTGGCCGATAGAATTAAAAGTAAAGTATCTTTACAGTCCACTCATTGGCCAAACAACAATCAATGACAATGATGGTCACAGCATTTAAATCAACCAAGTATATTATTTATTTATTTAATGCATTTTTATATAGCGCAGACTTTCCCCAAAGGTGTCAGAGCGCTGTATAATAGAACCAAGTCCGTTACATAAGGACATTTACATACTTACACGTTACAAATACAATCAGGATAGTTAAAAAAGTAAAATAAAATAGGAGGTGGCATAGAATACATATGTACAACGTTGGGCTCAGGAGAATGCCAAGCGGCCTTGAGGGACATGAAAAGGGATGCATTAATTCTGGAAGTGTTTTTGGAAGAGAAGAGATTTGAGGCCTGTTTTGAAAGTCCAGAGAGAGGTGGTGGTTCGGAGTAATGGAGGAAGCACGGTTTTACATTTGATTCTCACTCTCAGCACGGAAGAAGGCATGACGCTGAAACGCATTTGCAGGAGAGATGGCAATAAATATTTCAAATGAACCCCATGAGTGCTCCGAACCCTTTTTTTTTTTTTACAAAGTTATTGTGTAACATACAAGAGTTCCCATTCTTGTGTGATGGGTGTTTGCATTGTTTAGTATCCGTCCATCATCTTTTTGTGTTGTAATTTAAGAAAAGCAGTAAATATGCACCCATTGAAGTGCTTCATGAATAGGTGCAAATGTACATTTTTGGTGAATTCATAGGTATCAGCTGGCTCTATGATCTCCCGTGCCAGCAGGCTTTGCATTTCTTCTTTCACCGGTAGTTGTGGATGTATGGGCACTCTTCGGTGATGCTGAGCCACGGGTTTGATTGCTTCATTGATATGAAGTGTTATTTGCCTTCCCGTTAGTTTGTCCAGCCCTTGCAGTATGGCTGGATGTTCCCTCAGAATGTTCTGTGTTTCTGACATGTTGTAGGTCATTGCTAGGAGACCCATCACCTGTGCCGTGATGTTGGTTAGCAGACAGGGTGCTGGAACGTCTCCTCATAGTACATGTATTTCCCCTGTGACCGACCTTTCTTTGCATGTCAGTGTCTCTGTGAACTTCCCCATGTTCACCACTGGTTTTTTTGAGCCCCAGGTGAACACATCAACAATGGACAGTGATAGTGGTGGTTTCACTTTCATTTTCTCATATTCTGACATGCACATGATGTTGCATGTGGCTCCACTGTCTAGTACGAAGCTTGTGCTGTGACTTCCTACTTCAATGTTCACCGTCGCCCTTTTCTTTATCTGGTGTTTTTCTACGAGATGAATGTGTTCAGGTGTGCGATCTTCTGTTGGTGCATCTGACATCAGATACAGTCGTTCTGCAGCCTCTGGCATGTTGACTTCATCTGGTTCAGCGGAGGGACTGCGATTCTGTGTTTCTATGTGCCGTGCGTATCTGGTTGTCACTGTCCGTGGTCTTGCTGGTCTCCCTTGCTCACTTTTGAATTGTCCACTCATGCAGGCACTCGCAAAGTGGTTTTCTCTATTGCATTTCCTGCATTGTGGCCCATCGCCGGGCAAGCGCCGGCATGTGGAAATTCAAGTCTGCATCGATAGCATGTTCTTTCTGTTTTTTTCCGTGGTGGCGGTGTATTGTCTTGTTTCTTGACATTTCCTGTTACGCAGTTTGCTTGTTCCACCCTTCTTGCCGTCCTAATTTTCAATTGTCTGGCATGTGTTGTAGCTCTGGCCTCCGCTTGGGCCATGGTCAGTATTTTCTCTAGCGTGGATGGCTCCTTCAGAATTGGTGCGCGGAACTCCACTGACTGACAGCATTCAATGATGCGCAGTCGTATGGCCTGCTCGTTGTCAAACTTATCGAATTTGCAATAGGTAACTAATTTCCGTAGTCTGGTCGCGAAATCGTCGAGGGACTCCTCTGCTAGTGGACATGTGTACCTCTAAAAATCCACATTTCTTTGTTTGTCAAATTTGTCTTTGAGACACTTTATCAGTCTATTGTATGTTGTTGTCTGATCTTGGGGAAATATTATTAACAGGTCCTCAACCTCATCACCTACGAAGTTTAGGAACAAGTCTATCTTTTGCTCATCTGTGTACGCCTTGCATGTGGCACGCATGTATTGTTCGAATTGTCTTATCCATCTTTCCCACCAAATGCCTGTCTGTGGTTCTGACAAGCTGAACGGTAGTGGTCTGCAGAAGATTGCGTTTGCACTATTCTTGTCGCTTGAGTCTTCTGTCATTTTGTTGCGGTGTCTTTCTTTCATTCTGTGTGCAGTTTATTCTTCTGCTCTCTTTTAGTTCTTTATTTCACCTTTATTTTGCTGTAATTTCCCTTTTTTTTACTTTGCTTCCTTTGTTTCACCTTTATTTGTTGTCATTTCCTTTTGTTTCCTTCCTTTTTCTTATGGGTTTCAGTCTTGCCTGACTTCAAAATGGCCGCCTGGCCTTCTCTAGCCTCTCATTGGCTCTCCCGCCTGACCTTAAGATGGCCGTCGGAATTTCTGTAGGGCGAGATTTGCTATTTGTTCAATGACCTGACTTTAAAATGGCCGCCGGGCATTCTTCAGCCTCCTATTGGTTCTCCCACCTGACTCCAAGATGGCCGCCGTGCTCTCGCGAGATTTCAGCTTGAAATCTACACGCGGGAGGCTCGGGCTATCTTTCCAGTCGGGGGCGGCTGTAGTCACCTTGTGCACTTGAAGCGGCCGGGGTGGGCTCCTGACATCGCTGCAGGCCTCTGTACGCGGACCAGGGTGGGCTCTTGGCTCCGCTCTCCTTGCAATCGGGGTGGGCTCCCGACTTCGCGTTTCTTCTTTTGAGGGCAGGCGGACCAGGGTAGGCTCCTGGTTCCTTTTCATCGCGACCTGGGTTGGGGTCCCTACGTCGCGTTTTCTCTTTCACAGTCGGGGGACTAGGGTGGGCTCCTGGCTCCGTTCAGGCGTTGTGGGGGCATTCGCTTCTGGATTTCTTTATCTCATCTTGTCGTCGCCAGTTGTCGTGTCACTGCAGACTGAAGCCACACGGAGACAGGTAGGTCACTTTTGATGCTTTATTCTGTTTCTTGTTCTTGTGCTCACATGCACGTCTGTCCCTGTGCCCTCCTCACTCCCTGACCGGAAGTGGTGTCCGGTTCCTGTCCCTTCCCCACATTCGGGTGCAGGGTCCTAGTGCCCTCTGCCCCAGGTCACTACAGGCAGTAGTAGGCTTGGAAAACGGTACCGTTCTCAGGTTTCCAGCCATACTAGTGATCATCAAAGTCTCACACTTTGATAGGACAAATGCTTGTAATTGGTCTAACTACTGGTAATTGCTTGAGATAACATTGCAACACACTGTTTTTTACCAACTGTGCCGCACTAGACAGTGAGCTACATAATGAAAATCAGCACTGACCCCTCAAAAACTCCACACACCCCCAACCCTGATCCCAGCTTCCTGTTAAATTGTCAGTGAAGAGAGTGTTAGGATGCAGGGCCCCTCGTCTTATCTGTGCAGCATATCTCGTTAGTAAAGAGACCGTGAGGACTCAGGGCCGCCTGTCTTATCTGTGCAGCATTTCCCATCAGTGGAGAGACCGTGAGGACTCAGGGCGTCTCGTCTTATCTGTGCACCATATTTAATCACTGAAGAGACCTGTAGCGGCCGATGTCTTGGAAGAGTGGCGGGGTGATTGGGCTGGGGGTTGGATGGATGACATAAATAAACAAAACAAAAAACATCTTACCGCCGCATCATGCTCTTCTAAGCTCCTCTCCATTGCAGGCACAAGCTCCCAGACTCCACTGCGGCCAATCCTGACGCTGCTGGTGGCAGCATGAAACCACCATCAGGATTGGGCTGAGTGTCGTGAATTTGTGCTCCCAGTTAGACTGGGAGCCTGCCCCTGCTGTCTCCAGGCAACGTAGCTCAGGTTGGAGACACCTTCAGTGCGCATGTCGATTTGGCCATCCTGATATGTTCGGCCAAACTCACCTGCGAACTGATACCACTGTTAAACACTTCCTATCGTGCCTGCCCCCAAGATGGCCCCATCCCCAAAACAGGCCCATCCACAAACTTGCCTGCTAGAAAAAAATAAAATGATAATAAACCTGGTATTTTTCATCTACTCTGTGGGTCTGTCTACAGAGAGCTTTAAAGTAAAATAAAATAGGAGGTGGCATAGAATACATATGTATAACGTTGGGCTCAGGAGAATGCCAAGCGGCCTTGAGGGACATGAAAAGGGATGCATTAATTCTGGAAGTGTTTTTGGAAGAGAAGAGATTTGAGGCCTGTTTTGAAAGTCCAGAGAGAGGTGGTGGTTCGGAGTAATGGAGGAAGCACGGTTTTACATTTGATTCTCACTCTCAGCACGGAAGAAGGCATGACGCTGAAACGCATTTGCAGGAGAGATGGCAATAAATATTTCAAATGAACCCCATGAGTGCTCCGAACCCTTTTTTTTTTACAAAGTTATTGTGTAACATACAAGAGTTCCCATTCTTGTGTGATGGGTGTTTGCATTGTTTAGTATCCGTCCATCATCTTTTTGTGTTGTAATTTAAGAAAAGCAGTAAATATGCACCCATTGAAGTGCTTCATGAATAGGTGCAAATGTACATTTTTGGTGAATTCATAGGTATCAGCTGGCTCTATGATCTCCCGTGCCAGCAGGCTTTGCATTTCTTCTTTCACCGGTAGTTGTGGATGTATGGGCACTCTTCGGTGATGCTGAGCCACGGGTTTGATTGCTTCATTGATATGAAGTGTTATTTGCCTTCCCGTTAGTTTGTCCAGCCCTTGCAGTATGGCTGGATGTTCCCTCAGAATGTTCTGTGTTTCTGACATGTTGTAGGTCATTGCTAGGAGACCCATCACCTGTGCCGTGATGTTGGTTAGCAGACAGGGTGCTGGAACGTCTCCTCATAGTACATGTATTTCCCCTGTGACCGACCTTTCTTTGCATGTCAGTGTCTCTGTGAACTTCCCCATGTTCACCACTGGTTTTTTTGAGCCCCAGGTGAACACATCAACAATGGACAGTGATAGTGGTGGTTTCACTTTCATTTTCTCATATTCTGACATGCACATGATGTTGCATGTGGCTCCACTGTCTAGTACGAAGCTTGTGCTGTGACTTCCTACTTCAATGTTCACCGTCGCCCTTTTCTTTATCTGGTGTTTTTCTACGAGATGAATGTGTTCAGGTGTGCGATCTTCTGTTGGTGCATCTGACATCAGATACAGTCGTTCTGCAGCCTCTGGCATGTTGACTTCATCTGGTTCAGCGGAGGGACTGCGATTCTGTGTTTCTATGTGCCGTGCGTATCTGGTTGTCACTGTCCGTGGTCTTGCTGGTCTCCCTTGCTCACTTTTGAATTGTCCACTCATGCAGGCACTCGCAAAGTGGTTTTCTCTATTGCATTTCCTGCATTGTGGCCCATCGCCGGGCAGGCGCCGGCATGTGGAAATTCAAGTCTGCATCGATAGCATGTTCTTTCTGTTTTTTTCCGTGGTGGCGGTGTATTGTCTTGTTTCTTGACATTTCCTGTTACGCAGTTTGCTTGTTCCACCCTTCTTGCCGTCCTAATTTTCAATTGTCTGGCATGTGTTGTAGCTCTGGCCTCCGCTTGGGCCATGGTCAGTATTTTCTCTAGCGTGGATGGCTCCTTCAGAATTGGTGCGCGGAACTCCACTGACTGACAGCATTCAATGATGCGCAGTCGTATGGCCTGCTCGTTGTCAAACTTATCGAATTTGCAATAGGTAACTAATTTCCGTAGTCTGGTCGCGAAATCGTCGAGGGACTCCTCTGCTAGTGGACATGTGTACCTCTAAAAATCCACATTTCTTTGTTTGTCAAATTTGTCTTTGAGACACTTTATCAGTCTATTGTATGTTGTTGTCTGATCTTGGGGAAATATTATTAACAGGTCCTCAACCTCATCACCTACGAAGTTTAGGAACAAGTCTATCTTTTGCTCATCTGTGTACGCCTTGCATGTGGCACGCATGTATTGTTCGAATTGTCTTATCCATCTTTCCCACCAAATGCCTGTCTGTGGTTCTGACAAGCTGAACGGTAGTGGTCTGCAGAAGATTGCGTTTGCACTATTCTTGTCGCTTGAGTCTTCTGTCATTTTGTTGCGGTGTCTTTCTTTCATTCTGTGTGCAGTTTATTCTTCTGCTCTCTTTTAGTTCTTTATTTCACCTTTATTTTGCTGTAATTTCCCTTTTTTTTACTTTGCTTCCTTTGTTTCACCTTTATTTGTTGTCATTTCCTTTTGTTTCCTTCCTTTTTCTTATGGGTTTCAGTCTTGCCTGACTTCAAAATGGCCGCCTGGCCTTCTCTAGCCTCTCATTGGCTCTCCCGCCTGACCTTAAGATGGCCGTCGGAATTTCTGTAGGGCGAGATTTGCTATTTGTTCAATGACCTGACTTTAAAATGGCCGCCGGGCATTCTTCAGCCTCCTATTGGTTCTCCCACCTGACTCCAAGATGGCCGCCGTGCTCTCGCGAGATTTCAGCTTGAAATCTACACGCGGGAGGCTCGGGCTATCTTTCCAGTCGGGGGCGGCTGTAGTCACCTTGTGCACTTGAAGCGGCCGGGGTGGGCTCCTGACATCGCTGCAGGCCTCTGTACGCGGACCAGGGTGGGCTCTTGGCTCCGCTCTCCTTGCAATCGGGGTGGGCTCCCGACTTCGCGTTTCTTCTTTTGAGGGCAGGCGGACCAGGGTAGGCTCCTGGTTCCTTTTCATCGCGACCTGGGTTGGGGTCCCTACGTCGCGTTTTCTCTTTCACAGTCGGGGGACTAGGGTGGGCTCCTGGCTCCGTTCAGGCGTTGTGGGGGCATTCGCTTCTGGATTTCTTTATCTCATCTTGTCGTCGCCAGTTGTCGTGTCACTGCAGACTGAAGCCACACGGAGACAGGTAGGTCACTTTTGATGCTTTATTCTGTTTCTTGTTCTTGTGCTCACATGCACGTCTGTCCCTGTGCCCTCCTCACTCCCTGACCGGAAGTGGTGTCCGGTTCCTGTCCCTTCCCCACATTCGGGTGCAGGGTCCTAGTGCCCTCTGCCCCAGGTCACTACAGGCAGTAGTAGGCTTGGAAAACGGTACCGTTCTCAGGTTTCCAGGCATACTAGTGATCATCAAAGTCTCACACTTTGATAGGACAAATGCTTGTAATTGGTCTAACTACTGGTAATTGCTTGAGATAACATTGCAACACACTGTTTTTTACCAACTGTGCCGCACTAGACAGTGAGCTACATAATGAAAATCAGCACTGACCCCTCAAAAACTCCACACACCCCCAACCCTGATCCCAGCTTCCTGTTAAATTGTCAGTGAAGAGAGTGTTAGGATGCAGGGCCCCTCGTCTTATCTGTGCAGCATATCTCGTTAGTAAAGAGACCGTGAGGACTCAGGGCCGCCTGTCTTATCTGTGCAGCATTTCCCATCAGTGGAGAGACCGTGAGGACTCAGGGCGTCTCGTCTTATCTGTGCACCATATTTAATCACTGAAGAGACCTGTAGCGGCCGATGTCTTGGAAGAGTGGCGGGGTGATTGGGCTGGGGGTTGGATGGATGACATAAATAAACAAAACAAAAAACATCTTACCGCCGCATCACGCTCTTCTAATCTCCTCTCCATTGCAGGCACAAGCTCCCAGACTCCACTGCGGCCAATCCTGACGCTGCTGGTGGCAGCATGAAACCACCATCAGGATTGGGCTGAGTGTCGTGAATTTGTGCTCCCAGTTAGACTGGGAGCCTGCCCCTGCTGTCTCCAGGCAACGTAGCTCAGGTTGGAGACACCTTCAGTGCGCATGTCGATTTGGCCATCCTGATATGTTCGGCCAAACTCACCTGCGAACTGATACCACTGTTAAACACTTCCTATCGTGCCTGCCCCCAAGATGGCCCCATCCCCAAAACAGGCCCATCCACAAACTTGCCTGCTAGAAAAAAATAAAATGATAATAAACCTGGTATTTTTCATCTACTCTGTGGGTCTGTCTACAGAGAGCTTTAACTTCCTTGATGGCCTCATGTCTTCAATTCTCAGAAAATGCACACTTAGAAGAAGCAGAGAGACAAAGGGAGAATGTGTGGACTTTGAGTCAGCACTCTACAGCTATTGGCTTTTGTGTGTTTTCTGTGGTGTGACGTTGCTTGGGTGGGCGGTCCTTAAAGGTCATGGCATTTCAACGATGGTTACATTGCTCCATTTTTGTTTCCATTAGGTTTCAGTCATGGGGCATCAAGCGGTCCTTTCATTAGAGTGCAGATTCAACAAAACTTGTAGCTTGTAATCAGAAGCCAGTGTGCATTGTTTGTTGTATTTACTTTGCTGACAAAGGCAGATATGAATTGCTTATTTCAGTGGGTTTTGTTTAGGAAGTGCTCCGGTTGCATGCCTGAGCCTGTCATTAGCGCACAGGGTTATTCACTCATTGCTCTTGCACTTTCATTTGCTCCCCGCAGACGCATCATCTTATGAGTTATCCTTCCAGACTCGGTGTTGGGATGTGATCTGCATGCGGCACAGAAGGCTCAGTATCAAGTAATCCTCCTGAGAGTGACTCATCTCGCCGGCTCACTCAATGTAAGGGTGGATGGTCCTAGTCACGTCTCATGGGAGTGGCAGGAGTGAGCGTTACACCCCACAGTGGTGGAGGGGATGTTCTCTAGATTGGGGTTTCCATTCATGGAGCTCTTGGCCTTCACCCTGAACAAGAAGTGTCCTCAGTCGTTGTGCCCCACACATTCCTCAGAACGGTTCCCCATGGGAGGTCTTTAGGACTCAGGGCCTGTATCGATTCTGCCATTTCTGCTTCTGTGAAGAACACGACAGACGGTGCAGAGGATCAAGGATCGATTACCATGATTGCCCCAACTTGCATCGCAGGATCTGGGGCACGGATCTGTTTGCAATCAGCACTTGGCCACCCTTCCTCTTCCGGTGCAAGCGGATCTGCTCTTTCAGGAGGATGGTCAGGACCTCCATCCCAGACCGCAAGCCATGAAGCTGCACATGTAAGGTTTGAGCTTGAGTGAGTCCCTCTGCCTTCCTGATGAAGCCGCAGACGTCTTCTTGGTGGCCAGGAAGCCCCCTACTAAACTCACCTACGCAGGTCACTGGAGCAAGGTCGTTCAATGGTGCAAGTCAGAAGTACTCTAACACTTTAAATATCACCTCTCTGACATCTTACAGCTAGTGCTGTCCTTTGCAATGTAGGGCCTTGAAGTGGCTACACTTAAGGGCTATGTGACTACTTTGTCTGCCTTCAAGTGTCTTTCCAGTTGGCCATCCCTGTGTAAATCACCTCTGATGGGTTCTTTTTCAAAAAGGTTTGCTTTTTTTCTTTCACCCCACTCTATTTATGTACATCAATGCCTTGGTTGTGCTCCTAGAAAATTAATAAATTGTAGGAGAAAATAAAAATGAGAATGTAAAAGGAATGTGCCATTAGTCCGAAAATGGCAAATAGATGCAAACCAATGGGAAATGGACCACTCTGCAGCAGGGGCGTAGTACAGGCCCTTGAAGCCCCTGTAGCACAGGGGGTCTCCAACTCTTCGTTGGGACCCTATCCAGCAGAAGGCCCATGAATGTTTGTAAGCAATACTAGACTGCGGGGCCCCTCACCCCATTCTGTGGATCAGGGGTGTCATTTGCATTGCTGCCGAGTCAGAGTTCCCCCTTTCACAAAGCTACACAGCAATCTTGGTTGCTGCCCTGTGGTGTGTGATGAGTGAGTAAATCAGCGCTAAAGTTTTTATGAAACCGTCAGTTTGAGAGTTCATGAAAAAGAGAGGAAGTCCAGGGTCGTAGCTCCTATGTTGAGGGGTTGGGGTGTTCCACACCCCCTGAAAATTGTTTTCTGTAGAAAATAGTTGGGTGTAAGTGCTTTCAGTCGGATAATGTGAGGTGTCTGTCGGATTTCACCTGGGATTTGTACATTCCCACACAATGGCAAGACAAGGAAGTAATAAAAGTAAAGTGCGGGTGTTGCGGGGATTCTGCTCATGCACAGAACTATGCGCAGAAAACCAGGACCTCAGTGAATTGTGGTGTACCAAAAAACTCACCTCAGTACCTAGAACCCCTATCCGACTAGCATCAGTGCCTTATTCGTTCTCCGTATCATCTCGAAGCTACCAATGATTAGACAACCCAGAACAAGCGACTTAGAGTACTCTCAGGAATGGTGGGAATCAATAATACCTTTTTGTTGTTATCCTCATATCAGTCCACAACGTGAGTAATCAGAGACACGGAAAAGTTTAAAATGTTTATTTTTAACTACGTGCTCTAAGTTGCAGTATTTTGGGTAACATAAGCAAACAAATTATTGGAAATAATGCCATCAGCATTGTTACAATTTCATAGAAAAGGGAGAAATCATATTATAATGATAGTGAAACAGGTCCTATAATACCTTGTGTACCACCCTCCCCTGGCTAATAAGCTAGTTGTATATAATAATAGAAGGTCTCTAGGTTTGAATGGGGAACCCCATACCTCCAAGATCAGCTTAGGTGAATCGCATCACAGGATCAGCTCTGCTCTCTGTGTCTGGAAAGGTTTTCTCCAAGTGTCTGAATCATGCATGAAATGCAATATTAAAGGCACACGATATTTGCATCTGTGTGCGTGTTGTGTGTAGAACGTGGGCCGATCAACCTGAATTCAACAGCATACATTGTTATTTGACCTTGACGGCTTCTGCACACAGTGTTCAGACTAAGGTCGCGGTGCAAGTCTAGGGATGTGAACAATAGACCGTTCTTATGTGAAGAAAAAGCAAGCAAGAAGGTTTACTTATAATAACAGCTACCTGCAGTGTCGTGTGCAAAAGCAGCAAAGTGGCAAGATGGCGTTAACATCTAAAACGTTTATGCTAACATAGCAATGTGTGCAGGCAAAACCATGTCTCCACTACAGGGGGCATCAAAGAGGTCCATTAAAATTGCAAAAAAGAGAATAGGAAATTGACAAATGGGAAGGCTTGCTTGTTGCAGTAAGGGAGGGTGACCAGCATGCCTTCTGGAATCTTCTTTCAATGGGAACCAAGGAAGGCCACTGGTCAACTGAGGTCTATGTTTCCCGTCACTGACTGGTTCACCCACTTTTCCAGTCTATATGCTTCGAATAGAGCTCATAGCACCCCCCCTCCCACCCTCACCACCACCACCGTGGGAAGCTAAAGATCAAGTTAAGGGGAGTAGCAAAAGGGCCACAAAGGAGACCGTGCAGATCTCGCTGACCGAAGTAAGATCTGCAATCTCCAAGATAGTCCCATACAAAGCATCAGGGCTTAACAAAATTCTGGGAGACCTGTTCAGGGCGGAGGCTGAGATCTGGAGTCCTTATTTTTTATTACTATTTAACTCTATCCTCCAAGGGGCACCTATACTGCCAACTTGGGCAGGAGCAGAAATAATCCCAATACATAAGAAGGGCTCCTTAATGGACCCCAGTAATTATCGGCCAATAATTGACTGTTCACAAAAGGTCAATAGCAGAATTCTCCTTGATTGGTTACAGGCCTGGATTGGTAACAGTCAAGTTCTTTCCCCTTTGCAGGCCGGTTTCTGGGAATGCACCAGCTCAGTGGATCAAGTCTTTAAACGAAAGCTTATTTTCTGGAAAACAGTGGCATTTGGTGGAGGACGACTCTACGTCGCATTTGTCGACTTGCGCTCAATATTTGATTTGGTCTGAAGGTTAATACTATGGCGTGTTCTGGCAGACATGGGGGTCCCCAAAGACCTCCTGACTGCCATTGTAAAACTACATAGCAATAATTATACCCATGTTTGCTGGGGTAGGTTGGGCGAGACAACGGAACAATGTCCTGTCAGCTGAGGTGTAAGTCAGGGCTGTGTACTTGCCCGACACTCTTCACGCTCTATGTCAATGGCTTAATTTCAATCCTGACTCGATGTGATGGAGATGCCCCCTGTCTTGCTATCATTAAGCCCTGGCCTTGATGTTCGCAAATGACACCTTGCTATCATCGGTCGCCAGTGGGGTTGCAGAAAACTGTGGATTGTTTTGAGACCTTCTGCAGACTGAGAGGTGAGAAATAAAAAATTGCCAAAACGAAATTTATGGTTCTGCACCCATGTCATTCTACAAGATCGAACCCAAAGCTTTTAGGGACCCCCTTGGAGTGAGTACAGACATTTGAGTATCTGGGGTGAACACTCACAGAACAGCTAGACTGGAGGCACCATATCGACAATTCCAGCCATAAATTGGTGCAAAACACGGGGAGCTGGCTAGATTGATAAAAAGCTCACACTTCCACCCAACATCCCCAGCAATTCAGATTTATAAGCAGCAGGCATTTGAATCAGCCCTTTATGGAGTGGAGCTCTGGGGCCGCAAGGATGTGGGAACATTACTAGCTGTGGAGAACTGAATATATGACAGCTGATGGTACTTCCAAACAGCACGCCCCTGTTCCCTCTTAAGTTGGATTTACGCCAATTATCTATTATCTACTGGAAAAGTATTGGGTCGATACCAGAGCCCTGATCTTATTGTGAGGGTATAAAGGAAGTCTTGGGTATCCCGGGTTCAGGTAGATTGACCTGGATCAAGTACGTAAAGGTCACCCTGGTTAAGATGGGGTGTGAACATTTTTGGGACAACCCCTCGGAAGTCTCTACAATTAGCAGATTTCTTCTGATGGGAAAGTATAGGCACTATGCCACGAGGTAAGCACAGACACGAGCCTCTCGACGCACCCGCATAGATTTATTTCTCTCTTTCAAGGTTGACTTTGAATTTGAGCACTTTCTTGAATGAAATTGAGCCCCCACAAGCTAGAAAGTTATATCTGCAATTTAAGCGCAGTGTTCTACTGCTAGCATCCCTCACTGTGAACTGGGGTGTTATGCTCGGGCAGACCCGGTGCCCATGCCCTGTCTGTGGGGCTAAAGAGGAAACTGAAGGGCTTGCCTTGTTCTTCTGTCCTGTTTATCAAACTGGCTTGTAGTGGTTTGCTGTGCTCTCGGGGTAAGGAAATATGCTAAATCCTTATATATATTTTAAAATCAGACATGAAACAGAGTCTAGTATTTGCTCTGTCGCATTACCTTTTATACATGTGGAGAACCAGGCAGAAGGCGAGAGGCCAGGAAGATAAGATTCCTTACCTGAGTAAAGCTCTGGGTTATGTAAATAGGTGATGGAGGATGCAGGACAGCCAAGTGTCTATGGTTACACTATTGGCATTTTGAATTTTAACGGTTTTGTATTTTATTCAGATTTTATTCGATGGTTTTAAATCTGTTGTCTTATTTATGCTTTTAGGCAAAAAGCTGAAATAAAGTATTTTAAAGACATTACAGCACTGACAAAAACACACACACTCTCTCTCCTTCATGTTTTGAAGGCCTTAAACAATGTTGATTAGTTTGAAAAAAAATGTGTTGTAAGTACCTTTAACAATTCACACTCCACACTTCTCTCTCTCTCTCCGTCTCTCTCTTTCCGCTGCCTCTTAAACCCCCTCATGTCCTGCTTCTCATATAGTGTGTTTTAACAAGAAGTCCCAGCGGGATTTCTGGGAAATCTAAACTGGGAAATCTAAAGCTCCCCCCCGCCCCCGCCACTACCCCCCCTAAGTCATAGTGATCCGGCTGCGCCCCGGCGTGAACCCGGCTGTTGTCTTAGTTGAGTTGGGGCAGTGTTCCATGAGTTTGTTGTCACTTCTGTGAAGATTCTAGGGCATATTTACAACAAAATGACGCAACGCGGTGCTGCAAGCCAGCTTGCAGCCCCAAGCCATGAGGAAAGTGCAGGGAACCATTGTGTTTACAGCAATGCAACGCATCCCTGGACTTTTCTCTGAATTGGCACGCAATTGGCTGCCCAGCATCAATGCAGGCCCCCGGCACCACGATGCACGGGTGCCTGCATTATAAGAATGATTGTTTTTGTGAAGGAAGGGACACCTTCCTGCACCAAAACAAACGTTGGTGGCATTTTCATACTTTTATGTGTGCTGCACAATGCAACACACATAGAAAGAACAAAACCCGAGGCGAAATAAAGTTATTTCTCCTCTTTGTGCCACCCTTATGCCTTTACTGAGAAAAGCATACGCTTTTGTCGCATTCCCAGGCTTACAAATCCTTATCAATCTGGGTATGCATCAGAATCCATGGGTGTTTAGTGGGAACACCCACTGCAATGCCCATGGAACGCCCTTTTGACGCAAAGTGAGGTGGCGCAGTGACTGGCGCTGCATTGCCTTGCTCCATATCTACAAGGCCATGCAAAGCCACGCAACGTAGCTTTGCGTGGCCTCGTAGATATGGGCTGGCACATGGTGCCACCAGCGCTTCACATAAGGGGTGCTCCGGTGGCGGAAATGTGCCGCAAGGGGCTTGTAAATATGCTCTTTGTTTTGTGCTTGTTGTGTCTTGAGCTTGGGAGGTCCTGTTACCACAGAGGGTACATGTAACATCCTAAGCCTACTCCTTTATCATGTACTGCTACACAGGCCTATTATATCCAGGGCCATTGAACTTATGGGGCAAGGGAGGGCCACAGTATGTGGCAGGGATGACTAAATTAGGTGTCAAGAAAGGCAAATTATGCTGCATAACGTGGCACATTTTGCGATAGTACTACTTCAATATTTTGTAATGTTTACACGTTCTCAGTGTCTAGACAAAGATTTCACACTACAATGCAGCAATACCCAACTGAAAGATGACGCGTCAACTTTTTCGCAGGACCTTTGACTGCGCAGAGAACAGATCACTAAGTTTTAGTAACTTTTGATCGGTTTGAGATAGGAGCATTTTTTTGTTCGAATCTGCAGATTATGCAGATTATGCAGCAAATGCCAAATTGTGTGACAAATATATCCATATTTATGTGGAAAACGCAACAGACGTCAAATTGCGCCTTATTATATCAAAACTGTTTTCTTGTTTTGTGTACACAATCTGTTTCCCGGTCAGGACTGGAAGTGGATTAACAGATGGACAAGGGTGGCACGAGGTTGCATCACTCTGCGGCCCTAAATGCGGCTGCAAAAGGGTGAATAATTAGCTCCATGGCTTAATGTGTGGTGCCTCCACCCGCAACACCCCAACACCCCCCTTCCCCTCTGGTTGGGTGAATGAAAACCTTTCAAACGGATGTGATCTGTCTGCAGTTTGCACCTGTGATGTCATTATGGCCTAAGCTGCCAGGACTCTGTATGAACTCCCTGCCTCTGTTATCTACAATATCAGATTTCTTTGTAAAACTTTCTGCAGCAAATTTATGAGGCCATTGCGTTTCTGTAGTGCCCCTGTTTGTGATGCTCCAGCAGGGCAAATCTTGAAATCATATCTATGAGGCCATGCAAAGCCACTTTGTCATGTTTCTGCACTGCCGTACGTCAAAGTGAAGGGGCAGGATTGCTCTGTATTTATCCAGTACGGTGCCTTCCTGTCCTTTCTGGCTGCCTGGTGCCGTTTCAGCAGCCTAGCGCCAACGCAGGCACCCTTGCAGCATGGTTCAAAGCTTCCAGTGCACGTAGGGGCACCTTCCTGCACAGAAACTATCCGTTAAGACGTATTTCTCTTTCTATGTGGGCTGCAGAATGCAGTACATTTAGAAAGAGGACTAAATGAGGAGAAAGAAAGTAATATTTCCTCTTCACGCCTCACCTCATGAGGCGTAAGGTTTTGGTGCAACCCCATGTTTACATCATCTTGTAAATCTGGGGAAGTGTCAAAATCCAAGGGTGTTGCGAGGGAACACCCACCACAACACCCATGGAACACCTCCCTAGCGCAGCGTAAGGCAACGCAGCGATGTGCGCTGCCTTGCCTCACTCCATGTCTATAAGGCCATTCAAAGCCACGCAAAGGGATTTTGCGTGGCCTCATAGATATGAGTTTAAGGTTTGCCCCACCGGAGCGTCACAAAACGTGACACTACGGTGGCGCAATGGCCTCAAAAATATGCTCCTTAGTTTCTGACCCTGCCCATTCCAAGCATATGCTCCCTGATAAAACAACTTCCAAGGGAGTCAGGGTTGCTGGGCACACCATGCCAGGATAAGAATATTTTGAGTGCCATTTCAGAACCAATGGCTCTTTTCCCAATTTATGTAGAATGTGGGTTTTAATTTGGAGAGAGTGGCCCAATATTTAAACACTGATTTAATTACAAGTTTGAGGGCTTGTATGTGCTGCGCACTGTTCACCTGGTGTGTATACACCGCTAAATAAACATAAATTCAAAAATGTTTGTTTTATTCTTAGAGATTCATTTTCAATTCAAATAATACATGTGCTCCTGTGCAGTTTCACAAAACATTTTCTAAAAAGAAGTTTTTACATTCAAAACGACATTTTTAGATCATGCATCTGTTACTCATGGATGCTGGTTTCAAACAAATCTATACATGTACTGTAATATACATAGATGAGTGGTCATGCCCAATGCATTTCCGAACCTCAGGGGAAATTCTTCAATCAGAAGTGTTAGCTGTTAAAGACCGGCTATCCAACCGACAATACGGACATTATTTGCTTCTCGTCAGAACCCTATTTCAGATATATGTTAAAGTTGGCGCCTTAGAGACCACTCACAATATGAACCTCTGAGAGTCTTTATTTAATAGGAAAGCCGGTCTTTAACAGCTAAGGCACAGCAATGGGCCGATAACTATTTAACTCCTAGCCGTGACCTATAAAGCAATCCATTATTTAATGGCCGCCTTGCAAAGACGCGCATTTTCAATACGGTGGATGCACTTTGCTCATTAAGAAGCAGGATTCGCCAGAAACACTTTAATTAATCATAACATTTATTTCACATAGAATCAGCGCAGTGAAAGCGGTTTGAAGCCAGGAAAACTTTCCTCAGAATATAATCAGACACCACACAGACTGCCAGGGACATTATTGGTGACATACGACGAGCCAGAACAAAGTGTACGTACATTTTCACGGCACGTAACGGACTTGGCTGTCAGGTAAAGTATGTCTTTTCATCGCTGTTGTTAAACAAGGGACCCAACGCGGGAGGTGGGCGGGGGGGGGCGGCAAGCAACGATGTTGTGGCCAACAATGACTTCGGGTGGAGTGGCTGCTTGCAAACACATGCACTCTCACGAGGTGCAGCAATCAAAATACAAAAGTAAACAAGCTCCGAAAAGCGTAGGCAATAGTAAGACATAAGTACTTGCAAGGGAGAGACAGTCACACAATGACAAAGTGAAGCCGGCACTCCCTGACCAAAGAGAAGCAAGGAAATGAGAGTGATGATGAAACCAACCAATGGTAAGCAATGGGCGGGCCATAAGCCCGCTGTAGGTAAACAGAATGTCTTGCAAGTGGCATTGAATCCGCTGTCTCAGGCGAGGCCTAAAAAGAGTTCCTTGGGGATTAACTCTCACACTACCTGGAGGACTTGTGGTTCGCTCCCCAATATCCACGGTTTGGGTCAGCCTTTCCCATCAAACTGAGGCGCTTCCTTTCCTACTACATGTTCTGTGGCAAGAAAACTATCCCAGACATCCATGCAGCAGACACCAGCCTCAGCTGTGAAGCTGCCCAAGGCTCTTAGCTCCACGCTGGCGCACACAATCTGTTCCCAGTACTATAGAAGGAAACTGCCTGCTGTAAGCCACTCCTTCTTGGAGACTTCCTGTAGTGCCTGGACCCACTGGGACTGGAGGGACTTCCTCTATGAAATGACAGCGCCTTGTTTTCAAACACAGATGTTCGACTTGGTACCCACCAGAGACTGCACCTCTCTCATCCTGCACATTGAGTGACTGGTTCCAGCAGCAGCTACCGTGCAGAGGCCTCAGCGGTGTGAATGAAGTTATAGACAATAAAGAAATGTGTGTGCCAGTGGAATCTATTCTGCTGAGCTCAGGCAGCATGGTTCACCTTCCCAAATAGATGAAAACACAATAGGTAAAAATAATTTAACTTCACCTCTGGCCCTTTCAGCGAAGGTTACCTGTACACTGCAAATTTGGCTTTGGTAGGACTTTCTTATCAAAAGTTACAGTTTTAAGGTTCAAACACATTGTATGCAGTTGAAATAAAACCTTCAGTCGAGAACTTTCAGGTCATTTATGAGATATGCTGCTAGGGGTGGTGTGGAAGTGTTTGTGTATTCGGATTTTGTGCGCATTATAAACAACATGCGGAACAGGGATTTACTCTTGAATTCACACGTGCACATTGGCATGATGTGATTGCATGTGTGGTTTCCTGGCTATGTCAACTAGGCCTCAAATTAAAATGGAGATCTCCTCCTGCATGTTCTCTTTTCATCTTCTCTGCAGCACACAGCTGAAGCAGAGTCCTTTGTTTATTTCCATTGACATTGGGATTAGTATTCTCAAAGAAAACTCTGAAACATCAGCACAGTAATACTGCATTTTCCAAGGCCCTCTCGCTGGCTCCTTGTACCTCATTCATTGGCAATAAGTTGCTGTTGTCGTTGTAACTAGCTTGTCCCGCCTTCTTCGAATGACATCACCAAAGGGTGGGCAGCATCAATACTCATGAGGTGGGATAGCGCTTAGATGCTGAGGCAAAATAACGTTTCATAAAACTGTGCTCTGATTTACTCACAATGGGATTCTTTTACTCACAAAATGATGATTTAGTAGAATTTGACGATTTTCTCTGCAAGGAAACTGTATCTATGCCCTCAGTGTTGGGGGTGAGTGAGGGAATCTTCCCAGTGCAGCCAAGAAAGCTGCCGGTTTCATTCCTGATGTTGCTACTCACTTGGAACTTACAATTGTTCTAATTTTGCACTGTATTCTGTATTACTCTATGCACTGAGAGCCTTTATGCCAATGGTTTTATGCATTTTCATTCATGACATCTGTACCGCACCTTTTGTATTTCTGTAATAAATCTTTAAGGTTTTTATTCCTGTCCTAGAGCTCAGTCATTGAGTCTGCCCTCACTAAATTGACTATATATTTGACACGCTGTAAGGTGCTGTATCTCGGGGGTACATTGCCTCATGAAACTGAGGTTTGACACTGTCTCTGATTCATCCACCTGTAGGCGTAGTGTTAAGGTAATATTTTGAGGTGTATAAATTTAGGGGGTCCCCACACCCCCAATGGAAGTCCTTTGAATGACTTGTGTCTTCTCTCCTTTCCTATCCCTAACACCCCTCCCGGATCTCCAGGACTCAACGCCGTGACACTGGGGTCTGCGGAATGGGCTCTGCCATATGTGCGTTGTTTAGAAGGATAACCTTGCTTTAGCACAGCCATATATGTGGCACTTTGGAAAATAAAAAGGATTATTCTGAGATCTGTCTACGTGCCTCAGTAATGCACAAGTGAGTTATCTAATGACTATCACTGGACCTCTTCTGCATCCCGGAGGGATGGACCACAGGATGGTGTGACACTGACATAAGGTTGCATGACGACAAACCAGAAGAGGTCGGGGCATTTACCAGTTCCTTCAGCATGGAAGGGATGCTGAGCACCTGCTAGGACCATACACGCCTCAGGACTAAGGAGGGGAGAACAGAACAAGTGTGGAGGACACCAGGCAAGTGCGGATTGATGCAGACACGGGAGCCCTTACAACACATGGAAGACGCCAGGTGTTAGAGATTGGGTTGTTGGTAGACCAGAGTATGAGCCCAATTCAGGCAGCAACACAATCCTAGTCAGGGTAGGTGCAAGGCAAACCCTAAATTAACCTTTGCTCACCCTCTGGTAGCTTGGCACAGAGCAATCAGACTTAACTTAGAGGCAATGTGTAAAGTATTTGTGCAACACTTCAAACAGTAAAACAGTGAAAACAGCACACAAAACGAATCCACACCAGGTTAGAAAAATATAACTTAATCTCATAAATAAAACAAGGCAAACACGACGAAAATCCAATAGGTAGAACTTGAATTTTTAAAGAATAAACTGTAAAATAGTGCATAGAAGCAATAAGCGCCTTTTTGGGATATCTGGTGGCGCTGGACCCCGGCAGCTTTAAAAGTGCAGGCCGACCGCGATACAGGGACCCACTCAGGCTGAAGAACCAGAACCTTTTGGGCCTGGCGGCGCAGGGTACGCCCAAAGTCTCCGGAGTTCTCCTGCTTCGCTACACAGAGACACGGGACACTCTGTCGGCGTTAGAAGATCAGATTTATTTAGCTGCAGCCAGTACAGTTATCCTAGAAGTACACAAAGTAGGTTCTCAGGAGACTGCCACTTCACTCTGTGGCGCATCAGGTTTTATACCATACAATGTTACAATTATTAATAAAATAGACTCCCAGAGCATACAAGAGCCAATAAGGAAAGTTGGAAAACAGGGCGGAACCAATAAGAAAGGTTTGAAAACAGATAATACATTAACAGATTCATAACTAACTTGCAGGTGGCGAGATACGTTTGTGTATGTTGGAGGACAGTTGTGAAACAAGAGAATGCTAGCAGGAGACAGTGAAGGCCAGTCGATAAGATAAGGTCAGGAAAGAATATTGTGAGCCAACAAATAGTTAAGACAAGGATTAGAAAAGCCAGACAGAGATTAGTGTACTCGGCTAGTTCTAACACCAGCTTCGCAAATAGAGGCCGAGGGCGTATTTCGACACCAGGCTACAGAAAAAGCAGAATAGACTTTGTTCGCCGTGCTGCCTGAGTGATGGCAACACAAAATGGCGGCGGGCCACAAAATGGCGGGTCGATTCGATTGTGATCGAAAATCGAAGTTCCTCAAGGCCCACTGAACAAAAGTACCTTGATCTTGGTTGCGTTGACGAAAATGCGAGCTGCAGACGTGCAATGCATCGGTGTTTCCCTTTGCAGTAGGGGTGATGGGTTGCTTTTTTCCACGCTACGGCAGTGAGGCATCGGTTCCAAGGGTGATGGGCTAGTTCCGAAGGCGATGTGCTGGGTTTCTCCATGCAGTAGAATACATTTTCCGCTCTTTTCCACTCAGTGGCGCCGATGTGCTGGTTCTGAAGCGGCGTTTCATAGGAAATGAGCTGGTTCCGAGTGCAATGCGCAGGTCCTGTTTACGCAACAGCGGCGTTACTTCTATTCGACTCACGCAGCAGAGGATGCGTTGGTTCCACTGAGGCAAACACCTTGGACACATTTTCAAGGGGTGGGACCTTCCTGCACACAAACGATCTTCCCCTGCACGCAGACACCCTTGCACTATGGTGCAAGGGTGCCTGTGTTGGTGCTAAGTTGTAAAACTTAGCGCCAACACAGGGGGAAATGCAGGGCTGCACCATATCCTTGTAAATATGGTGCAGCCCTGCATTTCTGAAGTAGGGGAGTGAGGCGTTAAGCCAGGAAGGCTGACGCCTCACTCCGCCCCTTCCCCTGTACATATGGCCCATGATTTCCTAAGGTCAGCCTAGGCTCTCCCTGCAGGACAAGCGATGCCGTCCAAATTAAGGACAGGGCAGTAAACAAACGAAGCTCAGCCCAGACTTCTGGTGGTGCTCTTGTGTGTTTGTTCCTTTCTGCCGTCATTCACCAGAAATAATAAAGAACAAAACTCCTACTGGAGCAGCCTGTGTGCTTAACGTGCATGGAAGATGCATCCAACCGTCCCTTGGCGCGAGGTTCGTCTTCACCCAGTGCAGACTTTAGCCACCAGCGCTTGGAATGCTGGGATTTGTAGTTTTGCTTTCCTCTTTGTGTACCTTTCTCAGGGAATGTGACTAAAATTTAGAATTTGCTACTGTTGTGTTGCTTGGTAACTAGTTACCTTGCATCCTCGTGTTGTACAGAATGTTTGGGTTAGTATGGGATTCTGGTTCCACTGCGTGGTTGACCAGAATTGTTGCTGGAATAGGAGATGAAAGATGTATCTTACTGGTGCTCCTCAGTTATTAAAGGAATCTACAATTTCTTTGTGCATCTCCTTCACTTCAATTGGCGACTGAGGAGCATCGAACCCACGTTGGACCTCCCCTTGTCACGGGATTTATTCATTTTTGTGGAATTTGAACTTTCATGCTTTTGTGAAGCGGTGGATGCACTGTGTAAAGCTCCGTTGGAGATGAATCTATTCATGTGATCCTGGCGCCTTGCTATCGTGCGAGATCACTTCAAGTAAGGTGCCTTCATTGCGGTTATCGCGATTGAAAAAAAGATTAAGGATTACCTGCCGTTGAAAGATCGCATCTTTTGAAATGTCCTGGAACTCATCGCGATCTTGGATCTTCGGCAGTGTGTGCTCGTGGTGACGTTCCCCGCGGACGTGCCCCGCTGGATCTTCCCCACGGATGTTCCCTGCTGGAGCTTCGTGGAATCTCTGTGACGTACGTCTGAACTAGTGAAGCAGCGTCATCGTGTATGTCATGCACTGCGGAGCAACGTCATTACGCTGCGTGACCTCCTTGTCCGCCATCTTGTTACAGATTGTTGCCTAGTTACCAAGGATCGGAGCCGAGCGACTGAATTATTCTTCGCGCTGAACTTTTGTAATCGGTTTTCGTGCCTCACATACTGACAAGCAGGAACTGTATTGTGGCATCATTGTTGAGGTATTCAAAATAACGTTTAGGTACTTGAATTGTGGGATTGCAGTTTGCTGCAAACTGGTTTCTGTGTATCTGCCATTGAATTGCAATGGGATTTCCCTAAGCCTTCTAGCCTGTAAATAGTCGCCATGACTTCAGAGGGCACTAATTCAGCTCAGACAAACAATGCTAATTTTTGTATTTCTTCGTCTCAAGCGTTTGGGCAACAGGAAATGAACCTTCCCTCAAGTGGTCTGAGTGGAAGGCGTATTTCGTAAATTACATCGAAGCTGTTGATGAAGCAAAAAAAATGGCAGCGGAACAGAAGAAAAGATTGTTATTACCTGCTCTGGGTGCTATGGGACTTAAGACATTCCACCAGTTGACTGGTAGCATTACTTCTGGGGATTTTAATGTTTTCGAAATCGCATTATTACAGCTAGACAATTATTTTAAACCAAAAGTATGTATTGGTGTTACTAGGTATCAATTCTTTCAGAGGAAACAGTCAAAATCTAAAACTATTGATAATTATGTGTCAGATTTAAAAAGGCTGGCTCTTGATTGTAAATTTGGGATTTTGCACGACGATCTAATTAGAGATCAGGTTGTTATGTGTTAGACGGCGACCTCAGAGGAGCCCGGAAAGGGGGTCCTGACTACCCTGAGACCCACCCTCAAAGTATCGTAGCCGGGCACTGGCGGGAGACTCCTCCGGAGGAGAAATCTCGTATCGAGGATCGTACTTCTGGCACCACATGACACAGAAACACCACACCGTGTGTCCTTAGGAATCAATCTTTATCAATCAGGTTAGCACTGCAAATATGTACAAGGAGAGCACGGGCTCAATGAGTCTCGGAAGGGATAGGGGGTAGCGGGACAGTCTCTGGTAAAAGGTTCAAGGCAAGGACGTACCCGGCGCACAGCTCACCATCCTCGAGCTGGGGGGTAGGCTGGTTGTCGTGGGGTCCGGTGGGACCGGTGGAGTCTGTGGAAGCCGCGAGTCACTCAGCGGGCTCAGGTACTAGTTCGGAGGTCTTACGATCTTCAGGGAGCCGCGAGTCACTCAGCAGGGCTCAAGTACAAGTTCGGAGGTCTTACGATCTTCGGGGAGCCGCGAGTCACTCAGCAGGGCTCAGGTACAGTTCGGAGGTCTTACGATCTTCAGGGAGCCGCGAGTCACTCAGCAGGGCTCAGGTGGTTCTAAGTTCCAGGAGCCGCGACCGCGTCAGCAGGCTCTCGTTGTTCCAGCGTCGAATCTGCCGGACAGTCCCAGAGCACCCCTTGTTATAGGTCGACCCCTCTTTGATGTCCGGAGTCTGTGCAGGCAGGGGTCTTGTCACCTGGGGGGTCGCTTGTCGGGGTTTCCTGCCATTGTCTTGTGATCTTTTCAGGGCCGGGTCGGGAGGAGTCCCAGACACCCAGCAGGCGTGGAGCCAGCTCTCAGGGAGGCCGGAGGGCCGATCGAAACCCATCGTCCCAGGGGAGTTCAGAGGTGCGATAGAAACTGCTCCTCTCCCTCTCATCCCCTGGAAGCGTGATGTACTCCAGCCGGAGTGGCGCCTCTAGGCCCGGGTCGCGCTGGGGCCGGGCGGCCATCTTGGTGCATGAAGTGGGCACGCGGGCCCGGGGTGGCCGAAGGGGGAGAGGCCATGGACGAGGATGTCCGGGTCGGGTGCGTGTGTTCTGGTGGAAAGGATCGGTTAGGCCGTGAGCTCGGGGCTGCAGGTACCAGGTGAGGTGGTGCGGGGACCAGTAGAGCCATGCTACGAGGCCGGGTCCAACACGCGTCCCTCCCAGCTGAAAGCCGGAGAGAACTGCCCATCATCTTGGGGGGTTCTCTTCGCTGAGGCAGAAGAACCGGGAGAGGCCGTCAGCGTTGGCGTGGTCCGTACCAGGGCGATGTTCTACGGTGAAATCCATCCCCTGGAGGGAGATTGACCACCGCAGTAGCTTGGGGTTTTCTCCCCGCATCTGCATGAGCCATCGCAAGGGCCGATGGTCGGTTTGGACTTTGAAATGGGTGCCGAACAGGTAGGGGCGTAGTTTCTTGAGTGCCCAGACCACGGCAAAGGCTTCGCGCTCAATGGTGCTCCATCGCTGTTCTCTGGGCAACAGCCGCCGGCTGAGGAAGGCGACGGGCTGGTCTAGGCCTTGGTCATTCACCTGGGACAGGACGGCCCCAATGCCATGCTCGGAGGCATCGGTTTGGACTACAAACTCCTTGGAGTAGTCGGGAGCCTGGAGGACGGGGGCCGTGCACATGGCCTTCTTTAGGGCATCGAACGCCTCCTGGCAGGCGGTCGTCCACTGCACCTTCTTTGGCTGTTTTTTGGATGTGAGTTCTTTGAGGGGGCCGACAAGGCTGCCATACCCCTTGATGAATCTTCGGTAGTAGCCAGTGAGGCCCAGAAAGGCTCGGACCTCCGTTTGGGTGGTGGGGGGTTCCCAGGCCACGATGGCGTCGATCTTCGGCTGTAGAGGGGCGACCTGGCCACTCCCGACCTGGTGCCCCAGGTAGACTACTGATCCTTGCCCAATTTGGCATTTGCTGGCTTTTACGGTGAGGCCTGCCTGGCGCAGGGCGGTTAGCACCCTCCGGAGGTGCTGGAGGTGCTCACTCCATTCGGAACTGAAAACGGCGATGTCGTCTAGATAGGCCGCGCTGAACTGTTCCAGCCCGGCCAGGACTCTATTCACCAGTCGCTGGAAGGTGGCCGGGGCATTTTTCATTCCGAAGGGCATTACGCGGCAGCGGTAATGCCCATCTGGGGTGGAGAAGGCGGACCGCTCCTTGGCCCCCTCGGTGAGCGCAATCTGCCAGTATCCGCAGGTGAGGTCGAAGGTGCTGAGGAACCGGGCTGCCCCGAGTCGGTCAATGAGCTCGTCGGCTCGTGGAATGGGGTGGGCATCGGCTCGGGTGACGTCATTGAGCCCCCGGTAGTCCACACAGAACCGGAGCTCGGGGGCGACACTGGGGGCCGCTGCCTTCGGGACCAGGACCACTGGGCTGGCCCAGGGACTGTCAGATGGCTCGATCACCCCCATGGTCAACATCTTTGAGACTTCAGCTTGAATGCAGGACCGGACCCGGTCTGGGACCCGGTATGCTCGGTGTCTCACCGGCGGGCTGTCCCCGGTGTCCACGTCATGGACACACCAGTCGGTGACTCGGGGGATCAGGGAGAAGAGGTCGGCAAATTGTCCTAGTAGCTGGCGGCAGTCCTCTTGTTGCTGGGCAGTGAGAGCTGGGGAGAGGTTCACTCCCTCCACGGAGCCATCCTGCTCCTTGACACACAGGAGGTCCGGGAGGGGATCGGACTCATCTTCGGCCCCGTCATCGGTGGCCAGCAGGAGGCTCAGTTCTGTCCGCACGAAGTGAGGCTTGAGGCGGTTCACGTGAAGGACCCGAAGGGGATCCCGAGGCGACTGGACGTCCACCAAGTATGTGACTTGACTCTTCCGCTCAATCACTTTGTAGGGCCCGGTCCACCTGTCCTGGAGGGCGCCTGGCTTCACCGGGGCCATGACCCATACTTGTTGGCCCGGCTGGAACTCGACCAGAGTGGCATTCTGGTCGTACCAGCGCTTCATCTCTTCTTGGCTTGTCTCTAGGTTGGCCTCGGCCAGTGCTCGGAACTTCCTGGTCTGGTTCCGGAGGGTCAGAACATAGTGGAACACATCTCGTGGGGTGGTCTGGGGTGCCGCCTCCCACCCTTCCTTAACCAAGCTGAGGGGACCTCGGACGGGGTGTCCATAGAGCAACTCAAACGGGCTGAACCCTAGGGACTTCTGGGGGACCTCTCGGTAAGCGAACAAGAGGCAGGGGAGCAGGATGTCCCACTTACGCCGGAGGGGCTCTTCTAGGCCGGTGATCATCCCTTTCAGAGTCCTGTTAAACCTCTCTACTAGGCCGTTCCCTTGGGGATGGTACGGGGTGGTGAACTTGTAGGACACTCCACATTGTTGCCACAGGGACGTCATGTACTTCGAGATAAAATTAGTGCTGCGATCGCTCACGACCTCGCGGGGAAAGCCTACCCGGGAAAAGATCCCCATCAGGGCCCGGCCCACTACGGGGGCCGTGACGGTGCGTAGGGGGATCGCCTCAGGGTATCGGGTGGCGTGATCCACCAGGACCAGGATGAAACGGTGACCTTGGGAGGTGGGGGGGTCCAGTGGCCCCACGATGTCGATCCCGACTCGTTCGAAGGGGGTACTGACGACCGGGAAGGGTTGGAGGGGAGCCTTGCGCTTCCCCCCACTCTTCCCACTAGCTTGGCACGTGGGACAGGACTTGCAGTGGGCCTCTACAGCTGCTCTCATTCTAGGCCAGTAAAAATGGGTCACGAGACGGCTGTAGGTCTTGTCTTGACCCAGGTGGCCGGCGAGGGGGACGTCGTGGGCTAAGCCCAGGAGGAAGTCTCGGAAGCGGAGGGGTACCACCAGCACCCGTCCGGATCCCAGCTCCACCGACTTCTGCTCACTGTATAAAATGTTATTCTCTTAATAAATTCGGTGCGTTCCAGTTGGGTCGCCTGCGGCTTGGCCCTCGGCCTGGCGCCGTAGTCCGACCAGGGAAGGACAAGTGGCTTGCTCCCGGCAAAACTCCTCCCGGGTGGGCCCGCCCTCGTGGCGCCATTGGGCTAACTCGGGTAGATCGCCTAACCCGGGGACCGGGGCGGTGTCGGACAGTGAGGGTTCGTCGCTGGCGACGGGCCCTTCCGATGGGGGGACGGGAGGACCCTCGGTGGTTACTGCTCTGACTTCTTCGGTCGGGGCGTCTTCGACTTCTCCCAGGGGGGGAAGTCGAGCTGACATAGATCGGGTGGTGGCGCACACCCACTCGGGGAGCCCCATCATCTCTAGGTGGGCCTTGCGCTCGACGTGCTTCCAGGGAGAACTCTCCAGGTCGTTCCCTAAGAGGCAGTCGACCGGCTGGGAGGTTCTTACGGCCACCCTCAGTTTACCTATCACTCCACCCCACTCAAACGGCACCAGAGCTACCTGACACATACTCTCTCTATTATCTGCGGAAATTACCGGGCAAAAGACGTTGGGGAGGATCTGCTCCTCGGGGACTAAGTGCCTGAGGACACCGGTGATGCTGGCCCCGGTGTCCCGCAGGGCCTCTATTTGGTGGCCATTGATCTTGACGAGCTGCCCGTATTTCTTCGTGTTGGAGGGCAGGAGGCTACCAGGGACCATCTCCCTATCTCCCAGGGATACTAGGGCCATGGCTGCGGGTTCCCACTCCCCGGTTTCCTCAACCTCCTCCCCCAGAGCTATGTTGGCTATCTGTCTTGCAGGGGTGTTTTGGGTGGCCATGGGGCATTCTGGGTCATTGGCGGTAGTGCCCGGGCTTCTGGCAACGGAAACAAGTGACGGTTACCCTGTGTCGCCGTCTCCCGGGTGGTCCGGTTACTGGTGGGGGGGTTGCTGGGAAAGGTGGAGGTTGGGTCTTTGGGGGGCTAGGCTGAGACTCTCTCTGGTTCCCTGGTTCCCCCCTCCTCTCTGGCGGGGTGGTCCCTGACTGGCTCGGGGGTATTCTCCTACCATGCCCCGGGTGACCCGGGTGTTGGTCCAGCGGTCTGCTTCCACCGCCAGCTTCCTGGGATCGGTGAGTTTGCTGTCAAGCAGATGCTGGCGTAGTTCCACAAAGCAGTTCGCAGCCAGGTGTTCCCACAACAGGAGGTCGGTGAGTTCCTCAAGGGTGGTGACTTTGCTGCCCTTGACCCACCCATCGAAGGCCCGACTAAAAAAGTTTACATATTCCACCCAGGTGGTGCCCGGGATTTTCCTGCAGTCCCGGAATCGCTGACGGTACATCTCGGGGGTGAGACCGTACCTTGTGAGTAGAGCCTCTTTCATGTGGCTGTAGGAGGTCTGCAGAGAGAGGGGTAGGTCGAGCAGGGTGTCTCTTCCTTCGCTCAGAAACCGTCCCCACAACCCTGCCCCCCAGTCCTTCTGCGGGACCCGATGGGAGGTCATGGCGACCTCGTAGGCCCTGAACCAGTGTTGAATGTCATCGTTTTTATAATATTCCTTGACCACGTCCTTGGGGATGTGGACCTTCTGCTCCGCTGGGGAGGTCGCCTCTCGGTTTCCCGGGGGCCTCCCTTCCTCGCTTCTGGCCTTGAGCTCGATTTCTTTCAAGCTGCGTTCGTGCTCTAGTTGGAGCTTCCTTCCTTCGTGTTCCCGTTGAAGCTTCTTCTCTTCTAGCTCGCCTTGCACGCGCATTTGCTCTACTGCTAGCTTTTTCTCCGCTAACTTTAATTCGCCTTCGATTTTGAGTTTAGCTAACTCGAGTTCGTGATTGCGGCTTCTCTCTCTGTCCACGAGTTCTTCCGGGGATAGGCCCCCATCTGGTACGATGCCTCGCACCTGATTGCTGCTGCTTTCGCCTTGGGGGGGTTCGGCCTCGTCGGGGCGCTCCCCCGTGTCTTCCGGGCGGGAGGCCCCGGCATCCACCCAGGCTTTCAGTGCTTTCTGCAAATCTTCCTTGGTGTTGAGACCGGTGGTAGCGATTCTAAGTTCTTTGCAGAATTGCTTTAGTTCTTTGTGTGTGTATTCTTCTAGTTGTTCCACCTGGAACACCCTGTTGGCGTTGGTTTCTGCCATCTTTGTCGGTAGTGCGTCCGTCGTTCACGGTACGATCTCTCGGTGATGGGCCCGAATCCCGTCGCTTGCCACCAATGTTAGACGGCGACCTCAGAGGAGCCCGGAAAGGGGGTCCTGACTACCCTGAGACCCACCCTCAAAGTATCGTAGCCGGGCACTGGCGGGAGACTCCTCCGGAGGAGAAATCTCGTATCGAGGATCGTACTTCTGGCACCACACGACACAGAAACACCACACCGTGTGTCCTTAGGAATCAATCTTTATCAAACAGGTTAGCACTGCAAATATGTACAAGGAGAGCACGGGCTCAATGAGTCTCGGAAGGGATAGGGGGTAGCGGGACAGTCTCTGGTAAAAGGTTCAAGGCAAGGACGTACCCGGCGCACAGCTCACCATCCTCGAGCTGGGGGGTAGGCTGGTTGTCGTGGGGTCTGGCGGGACCGGTGGAGTCTGTGGAAGCTGCGAGTCACTCAGCGGGCTCAGGTACTAGTTCGGAGGTCTTACGATCTTCAGGGAGCCGCGAGTCACTCAGCAGGGCTCAAGTACAAGTTCGGAGGTCTTACGATCTTCGGGGAGCCGCGAGTCACTCAGCAGGGCTCAGGTACGAGTTCGGAGGTCTTACGATCTTCAGGGAGCCGCGAGTCACTCAGCAGGGCTCAAGTACAAGTTCGGAGGTCTTACGATCTTCGGGGAGCCGCGAGTCACTCAGCAGGGCTCAGGTACAGTTCGGAGGTCTTACGATCTTCAGGGAGCCGCGAGTCACTCAGCAGGGCTCAGGTGGTTCTAAGTTCCAGGAGCCGCGACCGCGCCAGCAGGCTCTCGTTGTTCCAGCGTCGAATCTGCCGGACAGTCCCAGAGCACCCCTTGTTATAGGTCGACCCCTCTTTGATGTCCGGAGTCTGTGCAGGCAGGGGTCTTGTCACCTGGGGGGTCGCTTGTCGGGGTTTCCTGCCATTGTCTTGTGATCTTTTCAGGGCCGGGTCGGGAGGAGTCCCAGACACCCAGCAGGCGTGGAGCCAGCTCTCAGGGAGGCCGGAGGGCCGATCGAAACCCATCGTCCCAGGGGAGTTCAGAGGTGCGATAGAAACTGCTCCTCTCCCTCTCATCCCCTGGAAGCGTGATGTACTCCAGCCGGAGTGGCGGCTCTAGGCCCGGGTCGCGCTGGGGCCGGGCGGCCATCTTGGTGCATGAAGTGGGCACGCGGGCCCGGGGTGGCCGAAGGGGGAGAGGCCATGGACGAGGATGTCCGGGTCGGGTGCGTGTGTTCTGGTGGAAAGGATCGGTTAGGCCGTGAGCTCGGGGCTGCAAGTACCAGGTGAGGTGGTGCGGGGACCAGTAGAGCCATGCTACGAGGCCGGGTCCAACATTATGCATACCTCCAACCCTGCAATCCAAGATAGATTGAGGGTGAACGGCGATGCCCCACTGGATGACATATTAGCTATTGTGAGAAAAGCTGAGATTTCTGGTCGATGTGCTGTCGCTTTAAAGAATGATACTCAAAATGTTGCGCTGGTTAGTAAACTGACTATTCCTAATGATTTCAATAGAATTCCTCACAAGTTTAAAGATAGACCTCCATTTAAGGAGCGTGCTAAATGCTATAGGTGCGGAAGCTTAGACCACCTTGCTCATAGTTAGAATTGTCCTGCTATGAAGCAGAAATGTACTAATTGTGGTTTGGTAGGCCATTTTGCGAAGGTATGTAAAAGAAGAAACTACAAGGTTAAATGCGTCACGGATATGAACTGTGAAAGTGTGGATGAATCAAATCCTGACACTGTGGATATGATTTTGAATGAGCATTTGTCTAAAAACTTCAGAAGCAATTTCATGCTAAATATTAACGACATTGTATGTACCAACAAACCGATTTGCAATATGTTGATTGGTGGTGTGAATATTGACATCATAGCTGACTCAGGGTCACCTTACACCATAATTGAAGAAAAGTTGTGGAATAGTAAATTTATTAGTAAGGTGGGTGAACAATTGTTCGAACCCGATATCCACCCTGAGGGGTATGGTGGCGAGAAAATTGACCTTATTGGTTTTATGTTTAAAACGTTTTTATTGAGACAAAAACAAACCATGGGGGAGGGGGATAGGAGGTCAGGATACATGGAATACAGTCAAAGAAAAAGGGTGCAACTCCAGAGGGTTGGCAATAGGTAGCGCAGTAAGTCAGGGGGAAAAACACAGTAAATGAAGGCTAGAAATGCAAGCTATGGAATCCCCGCCCGCGTATCCGACACCCCAAATCTAAGCAATGAAAGCCATCAGCAACTCAACAGAACACAATCCCCCTCCCCCATCCCCCATCCTCCCAGTAACGAAAGAACCACACCCCCCCCCCCGTCCTATGGTCCCGCACCAGAGTAATCCTCACCAGGAAGCCCCGCACCCCCCCCCCCCTCCCCGGGAGGTCCCCGTCTCACATGTAAACTAGTCCGCCGGGGTCACCGGCGGCGTCAGCCTGAGAAGCCTAAGATACCTCGGGCAGGTGAGCTCCCGGAATTCAGTGGACAGCAGCGCTAGAAAGGGTTGCCACAGCTCTTCAAATTGGTCTATCTCCCCCGCAACCGTAAGCGACAGCTTCTCCATCCCCAGCACATGCCAAAGCCTATGCAACCAACCGGTGATGGAGGGGACGGTGGCTGTGCGCCAGTGGATTAGAATGTTCTGAACCGCAGACCCCAGCGCAATTGCGATCTGCCTACCCCTGCGGGACTTCAGTGGGTACATTAGGTCATTGGGGAGGCCCAACAGGACATACGCCGGGAGTCGCGGCAGCTCTATCCCAAAGTGCTTATCCACCTCGTCCAAAACTTCCTTCCAGTAGGCGGTCAGCACTGGGCAATCCCAAAGAATGTGTGAAAGGGTACCTTCCTGCCCGCAGCTCCGCCAGCACCCCCTGTCAGTGTGTTTATGCATTTCATACAGTCTCTCCGGGGTGTAGTACCAGTATGTGGACACCTTAGTAAAGGTCTCCGTAAGGCCCGTGTGATATGCAGAGTGCCGCGCCCGATACGCAATTTTGTCCCATTCCTTGTGGCTGAGTGTCCTACCCAATTCCCTGTGCCAGCGCTCCCTCCCCGGGTTGTAATAGTGGAACGGCGGGGGTTGTAGGTATTTGTACAGATCGGTAATTAGCTTAGCGTCGGAGGTCCGAGTAGCCAACCACCTCTCATACGGTGTAATTGGGCGGGCGGCGGTGGCACGGACCTGGGGCTGGAGGGCCCAATGCCGAACCTGCATGTAGCGCAATCTGTCCAGCTCCGTCAGGCCGAACTCCTGGCGGAGTTGCTGAAAAGGAACCACTCCTTCCGGGCCATAGATCTGGAAGAGTGCCCTGCAGCCCGCCTGCACCCAGTGGGAGAAAACCCCCGGCTCCATCCCTGGGGAGAAGTCCGGGTTGCCCACAATGGGCGTGAGCGGCGAAGGGAAGGTGGTAAGGCCCCGGGCCTCACAGACCGCATCCCACACACGCAGGGGGACCCGCGTAACAAAGGAAGCGTAAAGATTAGGTGGGCGATGCGCGCGGCGCAGGAATGGAACCTCTTGTAAGGTGCGGCCCGCCACTGCCTGGTCTTGGAAGAGCCAATGTTTGTCGGACTCCCACCTGCTCCACTCCACCAGATAGCGTAGCTGTGCCGCCTGAAAGTACTTACGGAGGTCTGGAATGCCGAGACCCCCAGCCTCCGGAGCAAGCGTGGAGAGGACCCTCTTCATGCGTGGCCTGCGACCCTGCCAGACAAAGCGGGAGATGTCAGCCTGCATTTGTCGTATCCAGCCCACCGGGGGTTGGAGCGGGAGGGCCCGGAAAAGATATAGTATCTGGGGCAACACCGTCATCTTGACCGCCGCGATTCGCCCCAGCCAGGACAGCAGGCCTTTGTTCCAGCGGCCCAGCTCATCCTTGATCTTCCTGCTGAGGGAGGCATAATTGGCCGTAATCATCTCCGGCAATGTAGGCGCCAGCAGGATCCCCAGGTACGGCACCGTGGACGAGGACCACTGCATGGGGAAGAGCCGCTGAAGATCCCTCCTGGTATCCGCAGCCAGGGACACATCTAACGCCATCGACTTGCTCATATTCATTTTGAAGCCGGCCACCCCCGCAAAGGCGTCCAGTTCCCGGAGGCAAGCAGGCAGCGACCTCCTAGGGTCGTCCAAGGTCAACAGGACATCATCCGCGTAGAGACTGACGGTGTGGACGTACTGGCCCATCCGGACCCCGACAGCATCCGGATTATTACGAATCCTCTGAGCAAACGGCTCCATGTAGAGGGCAAACAAGAGCGGCGAAAGAGGGCAGCCCTGCCGCGTGCCGCGCTCGATGGCGAAGCCACCGGAGCTACACCCGTTGACCCGCACCGACGCTGAAGGATGCTTATAGCAGTTAAATACCATGGTGCGGAACTTATCGCCGATCCCCAATTTCTTGAGGACCAGCTCAAGATACGGCCAGTGGACTCTGTCGAAGGCCTTCTCCGCATCGACGGACAGCAACATCCGTTCCCCCGAGATCCTTGAGGCCTTCTCCAGAACATGCGTCACCCGCTTGGTGTTGTCAACCGTCTGTCTGCCGGGCACAAAACCAGCCTGGTCCGCCTCCACCAGACCGGGGAGGTGTGGACTCAGCCTGGACGCGAGAATCCCCGTGTACAACTTGAGGTCGACATTTAAAAGCGAGATGGGTCGGTACGAGCCGCAGAGGGCCCGGTCCTTCCCAGGTTTCGGGATTACCGCGACCGTCGCCCTCAGGAGATCCGGAGGGATGGCTCCCGGTTCGGAGAAAGAGTTAAATAGCCGAGTAAGGACAGGGGCCACGACCGTGCAAAAAGTCTTGTAAAATAGCGACGTGTACCCGTCCGGGCCCGGGGCCTTGCCATGTTTCAGCCGCGCGATAGCTGAAATCACTTCCTCAACATGAATGTCCCGCTCCAGGTGGTCCGCCTGAGCCGGATCCATTACCGGGAGGGTCACCGACTCCAAATAGCCGTCGGCATCCCGTGGCGAGGAGGGCTCCTCAGCATACAGCGCCTCGTAGAAGCCGCGGAAAGATTCCGCTACCTCCGCGTCCCCGGAGACAACCCCCCCGTCCGTGCCCACCAATTCTTTCACAACGCTACGCTGTTGCGCGACCCGGAGCCGGTGTGCTAGGAGCTTGCCACATCTGTCCCCCCCAGTGTAGTAGGCATGTTTCAAGCGTAGGGCGGCATACTCCGCCCTGTCAAGATCCAGAGCCGACAGGAGCTTCCTCGCTGCCTTCAACTGCCTCCACACCCTCGGCGCCCCCGTGCGGCGGTGGACCTGCTCAAGCTCCCGGACCTGAGCTGTCAGCTCATCCCTCTTCAGTTGCCGCTCCTTATTTTCAGCTGCAGAGATAGAGATAAATTCCCCCCGGAGGACTGCCTTCAATGCCGCCCACTGTGTCGCCTGCGAGGTGTCAGTGTTGCTATTGTGGGTGAGATAGTCCTGTATGACCTCCCCGATGCGTTGCACCACCGACTTCTTGTGTAGAAGGGTATCCCGGAGGCGCCACACCCCCCGAGAGGGGGAGGCCGCCGGCCACTGGAAAACGCCGGTGACTGGGGAGTGGTCAGACAGGGTCAGGACCCCGATGTCCGCCGCCGTGGCAGCGGCACGCATCGGTCCACTCACCAGGAGGTAGTCCAGCCGTGAGTAGGTTCGGTGTGCGTGCGAGAAATAAGAGTAGTCCCTATCCGTGGGGTGCATGGAGCGCCAGAGGTCGTGCAAGTCCATTTCCGCAATCCGGGCCCTCCCAGCCTGGGACAGTTCCCCCGTCTGCGGGAAGCGCTGCGCCGATCTGTCCATCACAGAATCGAAGACAATGTTAAGGTCCCCCCCCAAGATAATGTGGCGGTCGGGGGAAGCAGTGACATCCACCAGCGCGGAGTCTAGGAAGCGCTCTTGGTGATCATTTGGGCTATAAACGGAGCCGACCGTAAATGCTATGCCTCCCAGGCGCATGCGATACGCAAGGAGCCTCCCCTTCTGTTCAGCACACTTATGCAAAACCTCCCCCCGAAAGGAGCTCGCTAGGAGAATGGCTACCCCCGCCGTCTTGTTCGCTGCCGAGGAAAAGAACTGGGTAGGGAACTTAGCAGAACGCATCCTATGGCAATCTCGGGGCAATAAGTGTGTCTCCTGCAAAAGGCAAATGTCCGCCTGCGTCCCCTCCAGCAACGATAGGATCGCTCTGCGCTTCACCGGGTTATTCAGACCCTGAACATTAAGGGTCACTACCTTTAGGCCCGGCATTCCTCGCGGGGATCGGGAGCGCCATGCAATGGGCAGGGAATCAGCGGGTGGGGCGCGCGGGGCCGCCGCGCAGGACAAGCCAAAACAAAGCGGGCATAGACAACATCGGACGGGACCTTCCCAACCCCAAAACAACCCCCTCCCCCACCCCAAACACAACCCTGGCAACTAGCCACCCACAAACTCAAACACCCCATTGTCTCAGTCAAGCCCCAAGACGGGCAAGTCCGTAGAAAGGAACGAAGTGGACGTTCAGCCACTCACCTCCATCCGCTCCCCCCCAACCCCCCCGCCCCGCACCAAGCATGTAAAGAAGCTAAAGACATCTCCCCCCGGAGTGTGTGTTAGGCCGTCAAGGCCACGCCAGAGGAGCCGGTCGAGTCCCCGGCCGCCGCCCTCAGAGCGTCGGCCATGTCCGCCCTGATGGTAGGGGAGTCCGGACGCCCCACGCTGGCCGCTGAGCGCCGCCTCGTTGACCTCCGCCGGTTCCGTCTCTCCGAGGACCTCCACGACGGCGTAGCTCCTTCTTCCTCCGCCGCCGTGAGCCCCAGGACACCACAAATGTCTTGCAAGGAGCGTAGCTGGTGTAACACCCCATTCCACCGAAAAATCAGGCGGAAGGGGTGACCCCAAGAGTACGGCGTCTCGTGTTCGCGCAAAAAGTCAGTGGCAATCCTAAAGGACCTGCGTTTCTGCAGCGTGATGGCGGAGAGGTCCTGGTAAAGCGCCACCGGCCGATCCCGGAAAGTCAGGGGCTGTTTCCTGCGGGCCTCAGCCATGATGCGTTCCTTCAGTGGAAAGTCGGGCAGGAAGGCCAGAATGTCCGGTGGAGGTGCCGATGACTGGCGCTGCCGGCCGACCCTATGCGCCCTATCAATGCTGATGGGAAAGTCCGCAGCTTCCCCCAGGATCTCCCGGAACAGGGCCTGCAGGTAGCCCCTCAGATCGGACCCCTCATCCGCAGTCGGCACACCACGCACTCGGATGTTGTTCCTCCGAGATCTGTTTTCAAGGTCCTCAGAGTGGGCCTGGAGCTCCACACACTGCTCCCGGAGGCGGAGAACGTCCTGCTGCAGGTGGACTATCTCCTCCGCTCGATGTTGGCCCTCCGTCTCCACCGCTTCAACACGTTCGCCAAGGCCCTCCACCTCCCTGCGCACTTCTCGGACCTCGCTGGCTACCTCCCGCTTCAGTGTCTGGAAGTCCTCCCTGAGGGAGCTAAACAGTTCCTCCATAAAGGCCCTCGTGACGGGTGGCTCCCCCCCAGTCACATCCGCCGGAGCCCGGGAGGACCCCGGCGAGGGCTGCGTCCTGTCCCGCAATTGCTGGGCCCTGCCAAGCATGTCCGGCAGGGTACGGTCCCCTTTCTTCGGGCCGCCTCTTCCAGACATCGCTAGCTCCGCAGTCGAGCACAGATCCAGGCGCCCCAGGGGTGCTCAGCCGCCGGCAAGCACTCGACGTGGGTATCCCCCACGAGCGAAGTCGCTGCGTCACAGGTGACAAAATGGCGGCCCAGTCCGGTCACCGTCAGCCGCGGGAGCCCGTGCGAGACAGCCAAGGGGGCCGCAGTGGGGGGGTCTCATCAGCACATCCCTCCGAGAGTCAGCCCAGCAGCAGCGGGGTCCTGGCCCAGCAGCCAGGACTCCGGCGAAGGCTGCCACCACTGCTCCTTCGGGGACAAAATGGCGGCAGGGCGGAGCAGGCCAAAATGACCAGGCCCGACGACACCACCGGGGCCCCTGAAGCACCCCACAGTCAATTATGTTCCACCACCGGCCCCAGTCCGTCACGCACAGGGGCCCAGATGGTCCAACCCCGTCAGGGAGTCCGCTGTACCTCGGCTAGGGGTTAGGGGCCCCCGCAGTGCGAGGTGTCGCCGTCACAAGTCTGAGTGCCGGGGCGCCCGTCCCAAGCCTTCCGCACCGTCGGGTCCATCAATCTCCGTCGAGCGGCGGGCCAGATCCCCTCCAAATCGCAACTTTCAGCACCAGGCCCAACCGAGGCGTCCGGACAGCACTCCAATGCGCTCCGCCCCTCGGGCTCGCCGTCGTCCCTTGAACTCGATCGAACTTTTTTGGGGGGGTTCCCCCGAGGTGATCCGAACCAAAACAGCACCAATATGCACCCCTGATGCTCCGCTACTCTCCTCTCCCGCGCTGAGCCTCAGCAGGGGGAGAAAAGCGTAAGAAAAGGGCTCAAGCTTGGCCGGGCCGGAGGAGCTACGGGAGGAAGCGTCCGCTCACCCCGCCATCTTGGCCACGCCCCCACCTTATTGGTTTTAGATGGTTTGTTTTTGAGTTTAAAAACAGACGTTGTCGTGCCAAATTGTACATTGCTAAGAATGGACCTCCTGTTTTGGGATGGTTGGATCAAAAACTTTTGCATAGTATCCTTGACCCTAACAGCAAGGAACAAGTGTTGATCCTTGATGAAGGTTCTTCGTTGGGTGAGAGAATGATGAAACATTTTCCATCTGTTTTTAGTGGGAAACTGGGCAATTTATGTGGTTTTGAACATATTATCCGCCTTAAAGAAAACGCTGTCCCCAAGGTGCACCGTTGTCGCAACGTTCCTATACTGGTTAAGGAGGATGTAGCCAAGGAGTTAGAGAAACTAGTGGCAGCGAAGGTGATAGAACCAATAGAGGCATCAGAGTGGATTTCTCCAGTTGTGATTGTTAAACGTGCCAACGGAAAAATTTGACTCTGTGTCGACCTTCGCCATCTCAACAACAATATTGTTATTGACAGGTTTCCATTACCCAAAATCAATGAGATGGTAAGTTGCCTTAAGGGTGCGAGGTGGTTTTCCACGGTTGACCTATCTTCAGCATATCACCACATTTCCTTGCCTCATGATTCCAAACACCTCACGTCATTCATAACCCCTTTTGGGTGTTTTCAGTTTACCTGCATGCCCTTTGGCCTTGCGTCAGCGGGTGCGGTATTCCAAAGTTTGATGTTTCACTTATTTAAAAAGGAGGCGGGTGTAACCTTTTTCCAACATGACATTCTAATTTATGGGGGAACCAAGGAGGAACATGATTCTAGGCTCAGCAAGGTTTTGAGGATCTTGGAGGGTAAAGGCCTTACTATTAAGTTGTCTAAGTGTAAGTTTGCTTGTGAAAGCGTAACTTATCTGGGACACGTTATTGATTGTAATGGTGCTAGACCAAAGGCGTCTTTAGTGTCAGCTATTGAAGAGGCACCAACTCCTTGCAGTAAGGATGATGTTAGATCCTTTTTAGGCATGGCTGAGTTTTGTGCTAAATACGTTCCTAATTTCGCGGACAAGTGTTTCAATATTCGGCAACTTCTGAAGAAAAATGTGAATTTTGTTTGGTCTACTGAATGTGATGGGGATTTTAAGGACATCAAGACCGCAATTGCAAATGCGGCCTGCCTCAGTAGCTTTGATCTGGCTGCAGAAAGTTTTGTGACTACCGACGCAAGTAATAAGGGATTGGGGGCAGTTTTATCTCAATACGCGAGTAGTGGCAAGGAGAACATCATCGCTTTTGCGTCCAGGTCTCTTTCTCCATGTGAGGAGAAGTACCCTATAATTGAGAAGGAGGCATTGGCGTGTGCTTGGGGCCTTGACCATATTAAATCATTCATATGGGGAAAGGTATGCACTTTAAGATCTGACCACAAACCTTTGGTCAAAATGTTGTCCTCGGAAGGTTCCTCTAATGTTTTGTCTAGATTGTCTAGAATTTCTATGCGGATGCAAAATTTTACGTATAGAATTGTTTATACCCCAGGCAGAGATAATCTGGTAGCTGATTTCTTGAATGCCTGTCATGCTGGAAAAATGTGAAGATGAGGAATGGAATGATTTTCAGGTGGCGTTGATTCACAGTCAGGGTCGCTCTGCTATCGACAAAGGTGAATGGGAATCTGAATTCCGTGGTGAGGAGACATTATCTAAAGTTGTGTCATTTACTTTGAATGGTTGGCCTCGTAGGGATAATATACCCGATATGGTCAAGCCTTTTTGGAAAGTCAGATCAGAGCTCTCCTTTTGTGACGGTTTTCTTTTAAGAGGTGAAAGGGTTATTCCGCCTGTGAGCCTTCGTTCTTCTATTGTGGAACTGTGTCATGAGGGTCATGAGGGTATTACCAGAAGCAAGGCTGTGATTAAAAAATTGTTCTGGTGGCCTGGCTCGGATATTGAGACGGAAAGAGTGGTTCGGAATTGTACTTCATGTGGTAATTCTGACAAGTCCTTAAAGACCCTTAGACCTCCTATGTGTGATGCTATTGTTTCAAAGGAGCCGTGGGATACGGTCGCTATTGATATTTTGGGACCCATTAAAGATCAGTGTGGCGAGTCTCAGAAGTATATTTTCGTGCTTATGTCTCTTTTTTCGCGCTGGCCAGTTGTAAAGATTGTGGATAAGGCGGATACTTCGGCAGTTCTTGAATTTTTGGATGAGGTTTTCTCCTCGGAGGGTATTCCGGCGTCTTTAATTAGTGACAATCTACAATTTCTTTGTGCATCTCCTTCACTTCAGCTACCTCCTAACTTTCACACCACCTCCTCTTCTCGGATCTTCAAAACGGGCCTTAAAACTCTTCTCTTCCAAAGGCATTTTTCTCATTAACACTCCTCGCCAAGCTCCCCCCCCCGCCCCCCCCCCCCATACACCCTCACATTTAATGACGTGACCCTGACTGCTACATAACACCCTCGAGAGCTATGTAACCCTAATCGCTTTCACTTTTCTAAATATGAAATTTGTAATGAAGATATCATTTGTAAATACGAAACTCTCACCATGGGTAACCGTAGTAGCTATAGGTTTTGTCAGCTACTACCCTGTTGCTCTTAATTTCTCATGTAACGTTCTTCCGCTCTATTGTAAAGGTCTCTTACACCTTTAGGTAATGTGTCTGCTATATAAAAATAAATAAATACATGTATATGGCTTGCCACCACCCTGAAAAGCTGCTGTTGATTACAGCAAGCCGACTTGCTGAAAGTGGCGCTCCTGGGTCGTCAGTGACGGGGGCCATGGTGAGGTTTGTATGTAACAATGCGCACAAGTGCGAACAAGGCTGCTTTCTGTACCACAGGTAACTAACTATTGGAAATCACTGGGTTCGAGACAGCTGTTTGCAAGGACTGGCGCCAGTTCTAAACTAACAAGCGGTCAAGAAGTGTCGCAGCAGCCAGGCGAGCGCGCAGTGTTCTCGTCACACTTTTGCACAGCGGATCAACACTCTCCCTTGTAGATGGGATCTGTGCCACCCACTACCTCGTCCTGGTGCTGCTGGAACAATGCTGCCCTGCAGCAGACCCGCCTTTTAGCGATCGATGCCGCCACGTTACGTCTCTGCGGGACATCGCGGATGACACTGGCTAATGCCTATGCTTGGAAAGGCAGAGGTGGCCATTAAATCCAACCCCAGAGCCCTGTCCTGCTCACCCGCGGGGCGAGGGAGGTTCTGGCGGAGACAGCCCGTCTGACGGCTCACAAATTGCGCCAAACGAAGGCCGCCGTTTTCCCAGGTCGCTATGGCAACAGACAGCGAGGGACCACCTGCTCCGGCAACAATCACCTGTAATGAAGGTAAGGCCTGCCAGTGCGAGGAACAGAGCCGGCTTCGAACCCCGGCCCCGGGGGGCGCTAGATGAGCCGCCCCCCGACTCTTCATTCTGCGCAAATACCGTCCTGGACGCGCAGCCCAGATGTGCGCAGACATCTGCATTCAGAGGAGCAGCCGCCGGCCACGAGCTGGGTATAAACGACGCTTTAATGTGTGTACGTGTTAAAGTCATCCAAAGTGTGAAACGGCGGGCCTGCGGGCACCCCTGCTGTGAGCTCAACGCCGAAGAGCCGTATAATGCAGCGCAGCTCCGCCTTTCATCCAAATAGAACTCACATCGTCTGGCTGCTTTCAATGGGGACTAGGCTTTGCTTTACTATCCCAAAGAAAAAGGCAATTAAAACACAGCGCTAAAAGTTATTGAATGTGCTGTGACACATGGCACGAGGCAAAGTGTGCAATATATGCCACATTACTTTTTATTGCTGCAGTGTTCCATCATCAGTGGGGGGGGGGGGGGCACAGATTGGCAGTAGCAGCATTTCATGTGACAGGAGATGAGCGATCTACACTTAAAACATCTAACTCGAGATCCCGTGTGTTTTTATTGGCAGTGACGTAGCTCTGCGGGTTAAACGCTCGCCGCTGAGACGTGTGACGCTTGCAGCTGGCGGCCCGACTCCAGTCAGACAGAAGCAAGCGAGAGTGACATTCCCCGAGCTGTCAGTGGGTGATATGAGTTCGAGCAATGCTTACATCTGCTATTCACAGCTTTCCCGCTCTCCAGAGGAAATGCTTGGTTGGGCTGGGTCAAAGTCAGGAACATTTCACGGACTCAAACGTTTCTGTGTTATTTTGGGCATTTTACATTCATTTCACCGACCGTTTTGTCAATTATGTCAGACATGTGACACAAATATGCTAATTATTGTTCGAAAAAACGTTCAAAAACTTAAGCTCTGACCAGGGGCGTAGGAGGCACTAAATTTGCGTGTGTGGGCGGGAGGGGGTCGGGGGGGGGGGGAGGGGGCAGGGTCTGCTTGGGGACCCAATACAAATCGCCTGCGGTTTTCACGCACAAAGTTTTGGGGTGAAATAGTGATATCAAAATAAGCTATTTTTTTAATGCAAAGTTCAGGTGGGGTTTTATCAAACACAGACTGATATAAGGTAGCTCAGCGGGTCAGGGCATCTGCTGCCAAAGGCCCAACGCAACCTGGAGGTCACGGTTTGAGTCTCTGCAGGATCTGCTTTTCACGAGGTCTACTTGGTTGGTGTTATATTAACCCCTGTCATTTTCTGTTCTGTTAAGCCCTGAGAACATGTCTTCCGGCATCCATCATCAGGGGCAGGACTCTTTTTTTGTTTTGCAGTTTTTATGTAGCGGGAAATCAACCCAAAGGAATTGGAGACCCATACATGAGCACCAGTTGCGTCACACAAGGACACATGTATTTTTTTTAGGAACAGGGAGATTGAGTGATGTGCCCAGAATCACAGGATGTTGAACCGATACCAAAACTTGAACCTGGATCCCCAGTTCCAAAGTCAGCATCTCTGGCCATAAAACCACACCCTGTCCCTCAGATAAAATACCATAAAATGTATTTTGAGAAGCAGTTAGCTCTCCTAACTGGATTTATAGTCAGAAGAATACATTTAACTCGCGTGACTGAACGATGATAATTCAAATGTATTGTGTCAAAGTGCTCTGAAGTGGTTGAAAAGACTTGTTGGATAGTAAACACATTCTGTACTAAATATGGCTCAAAGCAGAGAGGCAACAGAGGTAGAGGGCGAGACCCCTCAAAAGTGTGTCCGAGCCTTACCCGGAGCTGGGAGCCTTGAAACAGATATATCTGCTCCTTTCTATGGTCTTTTTTCTCACAGACTGGGGTGACCAGAGAAGGCGGCACCTCATGTTGCTCACACGTCTGCTACAAATGGAATGGGGCTGTCAGGAAAGGGGGTGGGGGTGTTTCATGCAACAATGGGGTGTGCTGTTGAAGAGTGGGGTTGCTTGAGCCCATCTGCTGTTCCTCTCAATGGTTCCTGATGAGCAGTGCGGCTCGCCCTGGGCATGTGCAAATAGAAAATGTAAGTGCCTTGCTGGGGCTGTTGAAGTGGAAAGGGAGGCCAAGGGAAGGTGTACGACAGAAGGGGTCTGGTCTTCTCTGGGTCTACCAAAATAGGGGGGCAATACCTTTGGAGTCATAGCTCCGACCCCGCCCTCACATTTTACTCCGGATCACAGTTCCCATTGTTTTTGTATGAACAAAATTGCATCGCTGTCTCTTGGGGTGGGGGGGCCTTCATGACAGCAGCCTCATTGTGACCTGCAATCCAGTCATATATATTGGAGGCAGGGTCAGACAGGGGCAGAAAACAGGCCTGCGCTCCAAAATAAAAGTGATCCCTGTAGCGAATCGGGCAGCTAAAAAAGTTTAGTAAATCGGGGCAGGACTGCACTTGTAAAGACACACTGCATAGATGTTTTTCAAGGTATGTCCAGGGCCACTGGAATTAAGTGGCAGGGAAGGGCCAAATTATGTAGCAGTTTTCAGTAAATTATGTGGCAAGATAAAGCAAATTATGCAGCGTAATATGGCACATTTTGTAAAAGTATTATTTCATTATTTTGTGATTTTTAGTTCGAGCTCATAGCGGCAGTGCGCATGCGCTGCTCGCTTTGTGGGGCATGAAGTATTCAGTATGGAGTGGAAGCTCCGCCCACTCTCCGCCCATCTTTTTCATTGGCTTAGTTCCTAAATGCTGCCTTCCGATTAGTTTTAGGCTTGTTAGTCCCTCCTTATGACGGCCATGTCGTCGATTGTATCCTTCCATGGCTACTGGCCTCTTTACTTCGAGTGTTGCACAGTATGTTTTATTTAGATTGTGAGCACTATTTTCTTCCCGTGCCTCCCGTAGTCTGTGCCTTCTCGGCCCTTCCCCCACACCCATTGTTTGTGCCTTCTCGCCCTCCTGCACTCCCGTTTGCAATACAATAAGTCTCGCGTAAATGTGAGTCCTATTGCATTGCAAATGCTTGTTAATGTGCAGGTAATGAGTTTCTTCCCTGAGAACTCCCTGCAGCATGTTTTATATCCTATGTACGTGCATTAAGTCACGGGTGCGTTGTTCGCCATGTACCTTCAGTTTTGAGATGTGATTTTTTTACACAACGAAAGTGGGCATCCCCTACACACACACACGTGACCGCGCGTGCACCCACACAGTGCTTTATTGTTGCTGCCTCTTGTCACAGTTCCCTTACGCCCCTCTCCCGGGACAATAGGCGCTGACCAGGCATTTCGCCTTTGATAACATGGTGGCCTTTGCTGGCTGACAGGCCCCTCACAATGGCCTTTCTGCTCGAGAGATAACCCGGTGCGTAATCTGTTCGCGACAATGCTGCCTGAAGTGGGAGCGCCCCTAGTGCCGACTGCGCCCGCGCCGATATGAAGCAGTCACGTGTGGTCAGCGCAGTGTCAATGTTGTGCTTTGTAATTTCATGACACACTCGAGAGCACTCCTGAGAGGCGCATTGTGTTCAGCAGGTCAGTCGTATTGTTTTTTTTTTTTTGTTGCATATTTATATAGCGCGAACTCGACCCGAAGGTATTGGAGCGCTGTGCATGAGCACCGTATTTACATTACATATTCAGGCACGGGGAGATTAAACGATTTGCCCAGAATCACAGGATGTGGACGCGACCTCGAGGCTCGAACCCTGGCAGCGCAGCCGACAGACCCACACTCCCGCCCCACCTCGGTTTCATCCTCACTGTAAGCAGAGGGTGGCATCGAGAGGTCCATGGGGCATGAACTGCAGACCCCCACCAGAGGGGCGGTAGCTGGGTGAAGAGTCTGGGAGCCCTTCATGTGAGGTCCGGCATGGAAGGGACGCTGCTGTCGGTGGCAGATGTTAGCCGAGCAGATGTTGCTTGGTGCCCTTGGGGCACGCTCCTCGGGCAGGGGAAGGGCCCACAGGTCAACAGGACGGCTTCGACTTAAAGTGGCAATGTCCCAGGTAAGACAAGGTCACTGCGTGCATCGTGGGCAGCCAGTGAGAGCTTTGGGGGTCCCAAGCATCAGGTTTTAACCATGGACCAACGGACCCCTGTTTACACAATGAAATTATTGTCTGTCACTGTTCTGTGCCCCTGAGGCTCCGCTCTGCCCATACCACTGTCTAATTGGTCCCTTGTGTCATGTGCTGGCGCAGCATTTACATCTGACAGTACACAACTCTAGGGGGCGTATTAGCAAGGGCAATATCGCCGCTTTAGCCTAAAGCGGCGATATTATTATTGCTCTATCAGCAAGCTGTCGCTAACAGCTGTTAGCGACAGCTTTCTCGTGGAAGCGACCGTGTTGGGTGCCGCTTTGCATGTCAGCGATATTAGCCGCTAATGACATGCAAATCAGGCGTTCCCGACCACAAGACCAGGAAAACAGCCGCTAACAGGCCTATCGCCTATTAACAATGAGCCCCTGGCCCCAGTTAGCGATGTTAAAAGTCGCGCTAACCGGGGTCATCGCTGGATTTTTAACACTTGCCCAAAACCTGACTAGTGCATACTTACCATGGGGGGGTGGATTATGCTGATACGACCACAGGGTCGTATAAGCAAGGTTTCCCCCGTCCCCCATGCAACATCGCTGTTCTATTAGTGATGTTGGCCCATTTCTCCTGCTATCGCTGGATTTTTGATCGCCATGGCGCTAATTGTTGCTAATACAGCGTTAGCGTGGCGATCTATTCCAGCGATAGCAGGCGATAATTATTTTCGCGCTAAACGCACTCTGCAATTTCTATCGCAGTTTTTTGCTAATATGGCTCTTGATCCTTTTGGCAAATAAACGGGAGTGCAGCCTAACATTAGAACATGCTTGGATCATGTGTAACTGCACGCAAGAGGGCTTCCTTGACCTTAATGGTGCAAAAATGGAAGTTAAAGTCATAGAAGGGGAATACCTCATACACATCTCTGCTATTTAAGTGTCCCTCCAGACCCTCGTCTGCAAACCTTCCATCAGATTCACCCCAGCCTGTGAGTATTATTGGAACGAGGGAATCACGTGCATGGAGAAAATGGCTCCTCACAGCTTCCCAACTAAGTGCCTTTGGTCACCTTTGCACCTGATCTCAAAACAAGCATTTGCAATGCAATAGGTCTCACATTTACGTGAGTTTAAGCTATTAACATTGTAAATGACAATGCCTTTTATTTATGTTTTAAAAAGAAAAACAACAATAAAAGGCATCGTTATTTCCAATGTCAATAGCTCAAACTCACACAAATGCAAGACTTATTGCATTGCAAATGCTTGTTACACTTGTTAACACTGTGTGAGCTTTGGTTGCACCTCATTAGTACAAGTTTAATATCCAAACACTGCAATATACAACACAAAGGGGACCAGTCAAGTTTTGCAAAGGGCCTTCCACTGTGCGGCGACACGTGTCACTGCGTTTTACTATCTTTTGAACCATTTGAGCTACAAGCAATTCCTTTTCCTTAAAATCTGGCAAGTACATAATTATCGAAAACACGCTGTGGCTGCACAATGGCATCATTCCAGTGGCCCTGGGCATGGCAGACAGCATGTATGTGCCCCGGCTAAAAGCAATGTTTGTGTCAATATCAGGGAAGACAACAGTAAAAACCAGCCGAACAGACCATAAAACTGGCCCACAAACAGCCAAAGAACCAGCCAAACACTGACCTGTGGGCCCAGCCCTGCTGGCACTGCCAGGTTACCCTACAGACCAGTCCGACCCTGCCAACACCACAGCAGAAAACCCTTAAATTAGATCGCTTTCGTAACTATTAAACTGCAGGCCATAAACACTTTCAGTTTCACTTGTTTGGTTTGAAAGCACTTTTTTCCCAAAAAGGAGTAGTGATCAGACATTTTATCTGTTTGATAATTCCGAAATGCTTTCTTGGGGGCCTCTTGTCGCACTAAAGTAATTGGAAGGCCACACTGAGGTTACCCTATGGCACAGCAAACACGTTGCCCAGGGCATCCGTTGGCAATGCGCTTCCATTCAGTGGCAAATCTGCAGTAAACAGGAGAGGAGCAGGGTTGCCCTCCCCATTAGTTCTACATTTGAGGAGGGGTGCATAAAAGAGATGCATCATCTGATCAAAGACCTTATATAGCCCCTGCACTTCCCTTTGCCATGGGTGTCTATGTCTATGTGGGGGTATTTGTAAAGCGCACTGTTACTCCACAGAGTGTCCGGGCACTAGGCTGGGGTGTCACCTCTCCTACTCAGATGCAGTGGCAGAGGGCCTCCCTGCTGTGCCATTGGCCCAGGATTTGAGGAGACGCACATGCTGTGCCTTCTCCGGATGACCATTGTCATTCTATATGGAATGACCATGGCCCGCCAACAGTTTGTGCTAGGTGGGGAGCCTGCCCCAAACCTGAGAAAACAAGCATTTGCAATGCAATAGGTCTCACATTTACGAGAATTTGAGCTATTGGCATTGTAAATGACAATGCCTTTTATTTATGTGTTGTTTTTAAAGTAGATAAATAAAAGGCATTGTCCTATTGAATTACAAATGTGTTTGGCACCCGTGTTATGAAAATTTAGAAAAAGGATTAGGAGAGAGCGTGTCCAGGACAAAGCTATTTGAGAAAATAGTGCCCGGAGGCTGTAATTAAATCCTACCAAGTAACAACACACGTAACAGGGAGTGTCACCATGAGAGGTTACAAAATGAAACAAGGCGGTACTAAGGAGGTACTACTAAGGCTATTGACCAATGAAAAGCCACAGTTTACAATGGACAATAACACAAGCAAATGAAAAATATGGGTGGAGTGTGGGCGGAGCTTCAAGTCCCTACCTAAATACAGCATGCCTCGCAGAGCAGCGCATGCGCTGCCCAGGATCGACCTTAACAGCCTACATCTGGCCTCAGGATTTTGTCCTCAGGCACCGGGAATAAATCCAGGTTTGACTAAAGGCAGGTTAGCAGGTTGAAAGCAGGGTTGACATAGGAAGCATTTTTACACGCCAGTGGCCCTGCGAACAGTGAAAGTGTGGAAACGTTTTTTTTTGTCCCCCACTTCTCTGACACGTGTCTCCTGTGTACCCTCCACTCCAAAATCTGGGGGGGGGGGAATATATCCCCCACATCCCCCACACTTCCTACGCCCATGGCTCTGACCTTGCATTTGATGGTTTTCCATGCTCTAAAAGGTGACTCGGCCTTTCATCCTTTCACGGATGAAGGAATGAGTAATAGCGCAGTGGGTTATAAACACAGCAATCATTTACAAGGCGCTATCTTTTGTGATGCACCCACAGTGGTGCGTACCGTGCCTTGCGTGCACTAGTCACGAGTTTCCGTGGTACAGTGTTAGCCTCTGGTGACCTCCCACGAGGCTTCACCAAGATGACCTCTCATAAAGAAACCAATATTACAATATTACATCTCGAATGAAAACTGACTGAAATGAAATTAAGGAAAAAAGGTCAAATTGACGTGCACTGCATTTTAAAAGTTACATATTGTGAGGGAAGATTTTACTTTCCCTGAACTCCCGCCTGCTCTGGGAAACAAGGCATGGCCAAGGATCTTTTATACCTGGTATGGACTCGTTAACCACTTCGCAGTAGAGATAGGTGAGCCATCAAATCAGCAGGGAGAGCCGAGTCACATCCGAGCCAAGGGTCTGGTTCGGCTCGCCGATCGATGACCCTGCAAAAAGGGCCAAGTCCAACACCTGGTATGGACTCGTTAACCACTTCGCAGTAGAGATAGGCGAGCCATCAAATCAGCAGGGAGAGCCGAGTCACATCTGAGCCAAGGGTCTGGCTCGGCTCGCCTATCGATGACCCTGCAAAAGGGCCAAGTACAACACCTGGTATGGACTCGTTAACCGCTTCGCAGTAGAGGTAGGCGAGCCATCAAATCAGCAGGGAGAGCCGAGCCACAGTCGAGCCAAGGGTTTGGCTCGGCTTGCCGATCGATGACCCTGCAAAAAGGGCCAAGTCCAACACCTGGTATGGACTCGTTAACCGCTTCGCAGTAGAGGTAGGCGAGCCATCAAATCAGCAGGGAGAGCCGAGCCAAAGTCGAGCCAAGGGTCTGGCTCGGCTCGCCGATCGATGACCCTGCAAAAAGGGCCAAGTCCAACACCTGGTATGGACTCGTTAACCGCTTCGCCGTAGAGGTAGGCGAGCCATCAAATCAGCAGGGAGAGCCGAGCCACAGTCGAGCCAAGGGTCTGGCTCGGCTCGCCGATCGATGACCCTGCAAAAAGGGCCAAGTCCAACACCTGGTATGGACTCGTTAACCGCTTCGCAGTAGTGATAGGCAAGCCATCAAATCAGCTGAGAGAGCCGAGCCACAGCCGAGCCATCGGTCTGGCTCGACTCGCAGATCCTGTGCACTAGCCGAGCTCCGAAAATGTTTGCTGTTTAAATTTCACAACAAACATTACATAAAATATAATAAATACTCTTTAAATTCAAAAAGTGTATTTCTGTAGCATGTGGGAGCTTTGGCGTTATGGGCCAGATGTACAAAGCATTTTACTGGTGGCAAACGGCCCGTCGGCATATTTGGGACTGGTAAAGTACATTTTGCCATGTACAGAAAGCAAAATGCAACTCCATAACCTGTTCCTTAATCGCATTTTGCTTTTGAAATTCGGTGTTAGGAAGGGGCTTGTTTAGGTCATCTCTTCTTAATACTGAATAGACCTGGTATGCATAAATGTTTTGCGACCGGGAATGCAGTCGCAAAACATTCGCAGTTAGCAGCAACTTCAAGTGGGTGGTAACCCATTCAAAACCAGGAAGATGTCCCCATGGGTCTCCTTCCCCTTTGCGAATGTGGGTGCCAACATTTTATAAGAGCAAGCAGTGGTCCCATGGTTTTCCTTTAAGTAAAACGGGCTTCTTTACAAAAACCAGTGCTTAATTTGTAAAATATTTAGTGCCAGGGCTCTGATTAGGAGGCCACTGCAGCTTGCACCACCCATCGCTCCTGTCATCACTGCCAAAACAACTACTAACCATCTCTCTCGCATGTAAATGCGACAGTTCAGATTATTCCAGGTCCCCAAAGCTAAAGGAATGGCTGGGGAGGCAGGTATTAGCACTATTTTAACGTATATATCGTATTCCTAAACAGCGTTGTTCTGCTCATCTCTATATTAGATGAGCAGCGCCACCATGTGGCAGACTGTTCTAAGTACGGTGTTGACAATTAGTTGCCGGTGCTGAGCACCGGAAAGCACCGGCTCAAAATAAGCACTGAGAAAAACAAAATGCTTTATTTAAAAAGCAATCACAGACATGGTGGTCTGCTGACCCCAGCAGGCCACCGTCCCTGTGATTTCAGCAGTTCACAATGGTTCACAAATTGCGACCTGCTTACTGAATATTGATGAGGCAGGTCCATTTGAGACCCACTGCGAATCGCTAACAGTGTCAAACGCACTGCTGTGCATCGCAGATTGCGATTTCCTAATAACAAATCACTAAAATTCGGTGTTAGGAAATCACAAACACGCAATTTCCTACATATGGCCCTATGTGTCAAATGAAAGCACTGCACTGAGAAGTGCTTTTAAAAAGTGATTGTTTTTAAACATGAAGCATTAGCGATCTAAGAGGCAAGACAGTTGTCATGTACACCTTGTACGTGGCCCAGATTGATATAGATCACCATTATGGTCTATAAAATCAAAAACAATGGTGTTTTTGTGCAACTGATATTCTGAACTCAAATATTTGAAAATGCTTTCAATGCACGTAATCAAGAAGAAGGAGGTTTGGTGGAATAAAATATTTGCCCAAGATCACACAATTTATCCAGATTTTCTGGTTTCACAATGTACAAATCAGCCAGTAAATGGGAATCTTTTGTATTTCCTTATGGTCAGGCTTTGTTTTTACCTTGTTGTGTTTTTTCATATAGACCAACTGACCCAAAGGTATTAGATTTCCATTACATTAGCACCTGTTACATTACACAAGGTCACATTCATTGTTGAGAGGCACGGGGAGATTAAGTGATTCCTCCCAGAATGATAGGATATTGAGCTGACGCTGAGACTCAAACCATGTTCCCCAGGTCCAAAGTCAGCAGCTCTGTCCATAAAACCACATCCTGGGTGGAGGGAGGCTGGCAGCCAGAAGCCAAATAAAAGCCCTGCTCATTATGAGCTTGAGCCTCCAACAGTGGCTTGCACACCTCTACGACGTAAATAATCTATTTTTAAAAGCCACCTGAAGCCAAAAAGCAAAACAAAAAGAGATTGTTCTGTATTCTGTGCGTCTATGAGGTGCAGAATTTAATGTGCCATGAGTCGTTTTAATTTTCAGATGTAAATTATTCCCTTGTGCATTGCAACACACACACGCCGTAGGAGATGGAATGATACACCAAACACTTCAAGCAAGGGATGAGAGAGAAATACTCTGCTGGGCGGGGCTGAAGCACACATCATGCATATGTAAGAAGAATTGTTAACCGTAGGTCCTGTAGACAGATGTGATGTCAAGCCACACCTGAAAGAAACCTTGGTCCCTCTAATGTATCAAAATATAACTACTGCTCTCCCCACCCCATAAACAATTCTCCTCCCTTGAAGGGGCGTCGCCTCTGTCCTTGTGACCTCCCGTCATCAGAGGCGTGTCTTAGTCAATGAGAGTCAGGGGGTGTGAACCTCAAATTTTGCAACTAAAAATAGCTCTGGGCTGCAGAGTGGAGGGGTGGAATGGCCAAGGTCTGGGATGGACTGTTCCATGAGGAACAGGGTCAGTATTGACTTGAATTTGGTGGGCCTCTGTCTGGAGTGGTACAGTGGGTGAAAAACGATGGATTGGAATGCTACCCGAGCAATCACAACTGAATAGACTATTTTCAAGCATTCATCTTATCATCTTTTGGGTGTGGGATTTCTGGTAGCGTCCCTGGAAACCTGAGACTGGAGCAACTTTCCAAGCCTAATACTGCCAATGTTTGTAAATTGCCAAAAGTAGTAGATTTGCACCAATTCAAGGAGTGTTTCTATTGGTGCAGATTTACTACTTGTTTGATGAACCAGTCACTATATATATTTAAGATCCCGATCGAAAGAATGAACAAGTAAAAACCTCTTAGTAAAATTATGAGAAAAATCGACCTCACATAGCAGGCAGGAATCAGGGGCCCCAACCAAGCATTTGAGGGGGTTCACACTCAAACACTCCCACGCAATGACTCCACCTGGGCCTGGAAATTTCTCTACTACAGTCTTATACAATACAATGACTATAAGTCCCTGCCCTGGGATCACTTATTTTAAGTGTATTTTCCACTGCACTCACTCTTCTTAGTCTCTGCTACAATAAACCCCAGTGCCCATATAAGACAAGCATTGGCATAGCCAATAGGTCTCGCCTTTGGGACCTTATAAGTGTTTAGCCATGCAACAGTTGCATAACTAAACACTTATAAGGTCCCAAAAGCGAGACCTATTGGCTATGCCAAGCGGCCGTGCGGCCGCGAAAGTGATCGCAATCGCGATCAAACATCAAAGCTAAAGTGAAAGTAATCACGGTAAAAGTGGTGCGCGTGCCCGCGCACATGCACTGTAACTCTAGGCTGGCCTAGTAGCACTTTTTGGAGCCCTCTCGCATGGGTAATGCGAGACCTAAAAAACCACCCCTGTTATATCACTGAATGTACAAACATTTGATTAACTGTGTTTTTGGAAATATTTATAGCTTGCCAATGATAACACTATTAATGAGCTAAGAAGCAAGTCAGTAGTCACACAAACCCTAAATGGGGCCTAGATTCTTACTACAGATACAGCAACATTACAGTTTATCACACCAAATATGAGATGTGCTTGTGCAGCACACAGCCTGAACTCAGGTATTTATAAATGCTCTCATATGTGATAATAAATGCAAATGAGGCTCTGTGAAATAAAATATGTGCCCAGGATCACACCATTTGGAAAAGCAGAGAAGCCAGTAGAGATTCCAGATTATCTCCAAGAAAACCACCTGACGCAAAGATAGCCGACCCGGCTCAGGGCTTCCAGGCCCAACTACCTGGCTAAGAATTCATTTATTTGGGGGAAACACACCCCAAAACACCCCCTGAAGCTACGGCCCTGCTTCCCACAGACAATTTAAGATGCTGTGCTTGTCCCAGGGGTTCAGTTCTGTGGCCAGGCTGCCCACCCCACCACCTCTGATGCCCTCTCTTTCCACATCGTTCTTTTCTAATAGCAGCTACAGACTTGTGCCAGCAGGATTTCAACTTTATTACTGGTACATTTTCTTTCAGATTGATGCCAAGAAATAACCCTTCCTCAGACAGAGCTGTTTCTACTCATCCAATGTAAAGCTCCCTTCTCTTATGGCTGACGTGTCCCCAGATGCAGTACAGCCCCGAGCTAAATACATGCACACAGAGTATGTAAATGGGAGTCATTCTCTTGAGGAAGCCCCCGCCCCCCCCCATCTCTACCCACTTCTCTTCTTGCTCCCCCACCACTGCTGGTTTTCTGGCACTCCAGAGCATTCTTTCACACACACTCTCTCTTACATAAACACAATCAAAACTGCAAGCGCGTACACAACATACATACATTTAAAAGCATTTTCTTCACTTACTTCAGCTGCCAGTGAAAGTCATATTCCAGCCATTTGTACTCCATTTTTAATTAAAATAATAGTGAACACTTTAATATTATTCACCATGGGGCATATGTATTAACCGATTTTGTATTCTCAAACGCTGCGAATCGCAAAAAATCAGCGTTTGCGAATACAAAATCACAAAAGGAGATGTATGAGGCATTTCAGCCTCGCAATCTTAAGGAATCGCTAAATTTGCGATTTCTTAAGTTTGCGTAAGCATTTAAGAAATTGCAAATTGCGATTTCTTAATTGCAATATAACACGCACCCAAGTTGTGCGATTTCTCCTTAAGAAATCGCAAATTACCACCAACTTCAAGTTGGTGGTAAATTGCGATTTCTTTGAAATATGCACTTTTTTGCATATTTCAAAGTGCATGTGGTGCACATACATGCCCTTAGGGCATGTATGTGCGCCATATGTGCACAGATGCTGATTTCAGGGGTGCATCAGGGTGTCATCATGACACCCTTGCACCTTTAAAATTATTCTCAATTTGCGATTGGCAAATAGCGAATCGCAAATTGAGAAGGACTTCCCATTCATTGCTATGGGCCTCCTGGCCCATAGGAATGAATGGGAAGGTATTCCTTAATTGCGATTTCGCAATTTGCTAATCGCAATTAAGGAATTTCAAGAAATCGCAAATGTTTTGCAATTTTTTAAATACATCCCGTTTTGCAATTCTCAAATAGCGATTCACAAAAAATCGCTATTTGAGAATCGCAAATGGAGATGTTGATACATATGCCCCCATGAGTATGATAAAAAAATTGATTATAAACGTTCCTGACACTGATTTTGCTACTGCTGATGCAATTGGTCGCAAAGGCAGTGCCAGGGGTCACAAGGGGCTTTGCAGGGGTCGCAGCAGTAACCCCACGGGCACCTCTAAATGACGTCCATGCTCCGAACCCTGGATATTAGAAATTTTGAGGAGTCCAATCAAAAGCATTACCATAATCCAGATGCAAAGAAAGTACCGCCTGGATTACCATATGTATTGTCAACCCTCTAAGGTGGAAAATAGCAGGACACTTGTCGAGGTCACTTTATTTACTTGTGGAACAAGGACCTGAGTTTTCAAAGTGTGCACCAAACTTCAGACCTGAAGGCAGGAGTGGTGTGAACCCCTAGAACAGGCAGCATTCTTCACAGCAGGAGGCCCCACAAAACTAACATTCCTGCCTTGTCTCAACGAGGTTGACCTTATTTTCAGACATGATGATGTGACCAACCCCATACATTTTTCATACATTAGAGATGGAGTCAGCAGCAGGGCTCTTAATGCTGGTGGTTAATTGTGTATCATCTGCACTGGTGAAGAAGGTCCGAAAGTTTCAATAAGGCAGATTTTAAGCTCCTCTTCCACACACCCTCAGTTCCATTATTGCCCATTCCTGTTGCCCCGCTGCATCTGACTGAACCCCAACCTGCCAATGAAAGGGCTCTTCTTCAATGCATATGGACACCCAGTTTACATCCTCTCAGGGGTGTCGCTTGGCCAGTATGACGGGGAGGGGTGGGATGTGAGCTTCAGATTTCCCTACACTCACGCTGGGACATTTTGCTATAGTACATTATATGCGGAGCAGGACTTAAGGGGGAGGCTTAAGGGCAGCGGAAAGAGAGGCATGCTAAGCGTTAATGAAACTTAAAACACAATGGGGCATATTCTCAAGGAGCTATCGCCTAGTTAACGGCACTTTAGCGCAGCCAAAGTCACGATAAATGTATCACCCTATTCACAAGCTGGTGCTAACAGCCCATAGCACCAGTTTACCTGCGATAGCAGCCGCAAAAACATCGCCACAGATGACCCCGGCAACTATCGCTAATGAGATGAACAGTAGGCGTTCCCGTGCAAAAAGCCATGACAACACCACTCCACAACATTCTCAATGTCCAGCCAGATCAGCGATAAGATCACAAAACATGCGATAAGGCGAGTTAGCAGCAGGAAATTAACACCTGCTCTGACCTGGTGCAAAGTCAGACAACAACCGGCAACAGACAAGGGAGCACAGCCTAGAGCCAAACATGAAGAACAACAGATGCACCCAGGCAACTGAACATGTAGCCTGGAGCCCCAATAGGGCAACAACACCCACTGCCACCACCCCAGGGCCCCCCCACCCACACCCCCGCCCCCCGCCCGGACCAACACTGAGGCAGCGCAGACAAAGACAGCGACCTGCTGAAAACGCACCAACCTCACAGACCCAACAACTGGGAACGTCATTGCCCACTACAGGCTCAAAAGGACAACCATCCCACGCATCCTGACTGCCATTCCCCACAGGCCGATGGTACCAACACAGCGGACAACCAACATCCCTCCGCAGACAAAGCTGCTGGCTGTGCCGCACCTGTTGGCCTCTGGGACCTGCCAACCAACAACCGCCAGAGTCCGAGGAGTCTCACAGCCACCCACATCCAAGCCTCCCCCAACTGGCTTGGATGCCATCATCAGCTTGGGACCACACTACCTATCCTTCCCCCACACTGCGCAGGAACAGCTGTAGACCAAGCAAAGCGTCAAAGCCTTAGCTTTATTCCCTCACGTGTCAGGGGGCAATTGAATGCACACATGTCCTACTTGTGCACCCAGGTGACACTGCACACAATATTCGCAACCGAAGGCACACGCATACCATCACTGTGCAGGCAATAGTGGACCACCTGGGAATCTCCACCAACCTCGACGCCAACCACCCATTCCGAGTGCATGAGTCCTACATCTTCCGACAGCCCATCCTCACCCGGCGCTTCCTGGCTGGTACCTATGTAAATGCGCTGCTCGTTGGCGAGTACCAAATGAACAAACCACACACCTCAACTCCACAACCATGCAACTCACAGCCCTGGGAATGCACACGTCACAAACTCACATACAACATGTCAAACAACATGCCCACCCACCAGACACGACAGCACAACTCACTCTGGCAACCTGGGCCAGCCATGCACATAAGCCATCAACTGCATGGCACCTCAGCCACACGATAGCAGATTGTGGGAAGAGATGGGGACCAGGCATGTGCGAAGGAGGCAACTGACCGATGAATGACAATGTACACAATGTCAAGTGTGGCGTCAAAGCGATGGCCAGACTGCAGTATGAAGACCACACACATATCAATGTAGACATATACCACTGGTGTATGGAGTGCAGTGGACAGTGGACGCAACCATGTCACCCCAGCCAGTGGGTAAGATCCCAGAAATGTAGCTTGTTACGACACCCCCTGTAAGCGTGAGCGGAGTGGGCTTGCCCAGCGTATGCCGGGCACGCATAGGGGTGTGAATGGGCGTGGTCCTCTTCTGGAAGGCCCAACGACTCTGCCAGGGCGGCGCCCCTCACCCCACCACGAGGCCGATGCTGTCGCCGTTAGCCGTGTTGCCTGTGTTCCTGTGCGCCTGCTGCACCCCGGGCCGCAGGGCCCTGTACCAGTCCTGCCAGGCCCGGCACACCCAGGCCTCAATGCACACCTGCCGACACCGGCGTGTGTCGATGAGGGCCCACCACGTGCCGGTGCCATCTCCAATCCAGAGTGCCGCGAACATCAATTATGGCAGATTTGATCTCACTATACTCCCATCGATGTGGTGCCACCAAGTCTGTGCATAGCAGTCCATCCACAGGTGTCCATGGGCCCACGAGGACTACTGCCCTCGGGCCATGCTGTGTTTGAGTCGTTTGCACATGTGGGACTGAGTCTTGATTTGTCAATGGCAGAGTACATATCATTGCACGCAAGGAGAGGTGTAAGAGGATGACGCGTTTCAGTCCGAAGGGTAAAAGGATCATCGTTACGGAGGTGATCGAACACTACCAACAACTGCCCTGGCGTCACTAACTCTGTGCATCACAAGACAATGACACGTGGCTGTGGGCCCTTGCTGACCGCTGCCTCCGGCCTACGCTGCGGGCAAGTAGGTCACACATTTGGGACTGAGTCTTGATCATACATTGTCCGAGTACGCACATTAATGTAGAGTTTACATCACTGTACTCCCTTCGATGTGGTGACACCAAGTATGTGCCTGGAATCCCAACCACACGTGTCTGTGGGCCCTTGATGACTACGCCGTCGGCCTACACTGCAGTCCAGCAGGCCTCACGCCAATCCAATCCAGTCCGTACCAGGCAGGACACGTCATCGTCTCTGACTGAACACCCGCTCGGCTCTGGTGCTTTTGCCTCCGTCAACCACAAGTCACCCCCAAATGTCATGTCAACGTCGTGTGTTAGAGTTCCAGGATGAGCTCCCTGGCCCGTGCTGACTGCTACCTCAGGCCTCCACTGCGGTCGAGTAGGTCACACTATTCGAATTCAGTCTTCATGTATTTATGGATGACTTGATGTCATTGTACAGGCCTCAACGCAGACTGCATCCCCTTTCAGCCCCGGTGCCACTAAGTCTATTCCACAAGACCCATGGACACTTTCTGGTTGAACTTTGGTGGCGACTGAGTCCATGGACTTGGGGTTGTCGTCGCCATCATGTTGGTTATACTCACTTTCTGGCATATGCATTAACAAAGACTTTTGCGATTCCTAAATTGCGATTTTTAAGGAATCGCAATTAAGGAATTGCAAAAGCCTGTGCATGTAGGAATCGCTATAAAAATAGCGATTCCTACAAATTCTTTAATTGCGACTCGCAAATTGCTAGTCGCAATTAAAGGAATGCCGTCCCAATCATTCCTATGGGCCTCTAGGCCCATAGGAATGAATTGGAGATTGCATGAGCAAATTGCGAGTACCAGTAGGTACTCGCAAATTGCTCATGCAATTTCAAGGGTGCAAGGGTGTCAAAATGACATCCTATTGCACCCCTGAAATTGATCTGTGCACATATGTTGCACACACACATGCTCTAAGGGCATGTGTGTGCGCAACATGAAACTTTGAAAAATGCACAAAAGTGCATTTTTCAAAGTTTTTGCAAATTACCATGAAGTTCAACTTCATGGTAATTTGCTCCCGCTAATAGCGAAATCGCTATTTTTTACACTTTAATGCATTGCATTTAAGGAATCTCAATTTGAGGTTCCTTACATGCAATCTCAATTTAAGGAATCGCTATTTTGAGATTCCTTAAATTGCGATTTTTGCATTTGGGATGATGCATCCCAAATGCAAAAATACCGGACGCAAAGGGGCAGATTCTGAGAATCTGCCCGTTTGCGACCAGTTTTGGCTTTCATGCATGTGCCTGTTTGTGGCTAAAACAATGCTGTGGCATTCCACTCCTCCATTTGCTGCTTCTGGACAGCTTCCACCCTCTGCATCATGCCCTGGAGGACACCTTCCATGGTCCCCCGCAACCCTCTGCCACATACACCTCGAACATTGATGAGGACCCGCTCAGTTCGCGTGGCCCATCTGACTGCACCACAAGTTCCCGTCCTGTGGCGGGGTGCCTGTGCCGGTCGCAGTGCATCCAGGGCCACTAACTCTGTGCTGGTCAGGTCAGGCACCCCTTCTTCTGAGATGTTGGATGGCCTCTGAGGCGATGGCCTTGGGGTCATCAACGCCATTTGTCTGTGGCCCTGAGCTGTCCGCTGCCTCCGGCCTTAAATGCAGCCCACCAGGGCTCACACATCAAATTGAGTCCTGACCGGCCCGGACGTCGCATCACCGCAGGAGGCACACACCACCACCGCCAGGACCAACTCCAACCGCCAACTGCCAGTGTTGAAACGGTCATACTGGCAGACTGACGGAGTTGCCCGCACCTGTCGTGGATGCCATCTTCTGCCTGATCCCCTGCTCAGCACTCCAGGTGTCACTAGCTCAGTGCACCATGAATCATCGTCCATTACAGTTTTGGTTATGTGCTGGGAGAGCTCACACAGCAATGTCACCTCGGGCAGTGTGGGAGACCCAGGACGGCGATGAAGAAGATGATGCAGGTGTGACACTCCTCCACTGCAACTGCATCAGGAATGTCCAGAAGGGACACAATCCTAGACATTTTCTTCACATGAGCACGCTCAGCTCTGGGGACCCAACCGCAGCGCACTGAAACTCACGGACACTTCTGTTTGTATGTTAGGTGACCTCTGCACTTGCTCTGGCTCCCTCCATGTTGCTCAGCAGTTGACTCTGTTATGCAGGTGTTTTCTGTTTCCATTGCACTGGTGTCCACTGTTCAAGTTGTTGTCAGTACCAAGCACTCCGTGCGGGCTAGCTTACACTCACCCCACACACATCCAGCACAGGCGTCACTGTACATGTGGCCATGCCAATAAAGGGGCCGGGCGCACGTGCCCGTAGCCAGTTCAACATGATATCTGTGTGTGGCCCTGTGGTCTTGTTGTATGCATGAGAGCCCTGGACCCTACGCCATTACATTGTGCTGTGTACAGTGGATGCAGACATGTCACTGCAGGCAGCTCGTTAGAGCTTGGACATGTAGCTTTGTCGTCACCCACACAATTCGTAAGGGCAGTGGACTGTGCCGGCGTACGCAGAGCCAACGTGGGTGTGGGACTGATATGTGTGTGCCCCTGGGCGTGGTTCTGTACTGGGAATGTGCATCTGCATGTGTCTCTATGGCAGTGTGGGTCTCCTTTGTGGGGTATAGGTGGTCCCTGAAGGTTAATAGACACCCACGTATGTGATCTAGTTCGCCTTCCATGGGTTCAGAACACACCCGCACCTGTTGGGCCACCTCCATTTGGCATTCTGACACCTGGCATTGGGGTGCCATGTGTGTGTCGGTGAAGTGTTGTGAGCCTGCCGTGCTTGCGGGTGCTTCATGCTGTTTGGTCTGTTGCAGGGGCTGGGTTCTCCTCTAAGTAGCTTGGCTGCCCTGGTTCTGGTGGTGGGTTGCGTGAGATGCCCATGGGCTGGTTGTAGGGCATCGGTGTCGAAGGTATGGTAGTTCTCTCCGACATCACTGATGTGTGGTCTTCTGTGCTCTGCTGGAGGTGTTGTTTGTCACTCTGCAATGTGGAGGGGAGATGCATGTTGACATTGTGTTGACATGTGTGTTGGCGCATTTTTTTTGTTTACATGCAGACTGTATGACAATGTACATTGTGACTGTTTTGGAGGTGCAGGATTTAGATGCGGGACAGTGTACATTTGGACTACATGACGGGTGTAAGGTTTTACGCGTACATTTCCATTTCACAGTTTACAGCTCTGTCAGATGTAGTGGGCCTGTTTCTGCACGTGTGCGGAGCCAGTTGTGTCCTCTGTTCTGCAGTGTTGGGGTTGCACATTGTAACGCACTGTCATCAATGTGGATGTGCTGTTATTGCTATGTGTGTGTGCTGCAGTGTGCCACGGGGATGAGGGACATGATCCAGGGTCATTGTGGGTGTGCAGTGGGCTCTGCTCATGTGTGCATGTGTGCCATTGTACCCATTTCCCCCTGTGCCCCCAGTCCCTGGTCTTTACTCACCCTGTTGATGTTGTGTCAGGTCATCCCGAACTGTGTCCGCACTCCCGATCTCCTTCCACCATCTCCGCACTGTTGACTGTGGCCTCTGTTTCCTCCAGCTCCTCCTGTGGCACAGGACTGCCACCTTGTGTCGCCGTTGCTGCCTTCCTGTTGGTGGGGTCTTTGTTCCTGGTTTAGCTTTTCACGTCATGCCAGCGCCTCTTGGCCTCCTCCATTGGACTCCTCGATACTCCGGCTGCAATCAAGGTTGTCTGACTGTGGGCCAGTTGCTGGTTGTGTTCTGTCACCTCTGTGACGCTGGTCTTGTTTTCCTGCGGACTGCACCCCGTCTTCCTCTCACTCTTCTCCCTGGCCTTCCTCAACCCCATTGTTCCTTGCTGATGGTCTGTGGGGCTTGTGGAGTTCGCGTTGGCCTCTGCGCTCGGTTATAGTGCATCCATGTTGCGATGCACTTTGGCTTCTTTCTGGTGTGTTGCTTTTGTCGCTTTTATAGTGCATTTTCCCGCCAGAATACCGTGGGATTTGCAGGCCTGCCGCTTTTATAGTGCATTTTCCCGCCAGACGCGTGGGATTTGCAGGCCTGCCGCTGCTTTTCGCTGCTTTTTGTATTGCGACTGGCCTCATCACAGCTTTTTGGGCGTTCGTGTTTCGCATTTTGGCGGCATGGCGTTGATTTTAACGCGGTCAGTTGACACATTATCTGGTGACTATCATATGGTACCGCCATATGTGTTGCTTTGTGCTAGGAAGGCGTTCCATGGGTGGAGCATGGGTGCTCCCCTTCATCCACCCATGGATTTTGGCGCATCCCCAAATTTACTACAGCTAGTAAACCTTGCACCGTGATTCAAGGGTGTCTGCATTGGCGCATGGCAGCACCTAGTGCACCAGTGCTAGCAGACAACAGAAATGCACCACATCTTAGGAGATATGACGCATTTCTGCTGCCTCCCTTTCACGCAGCGCAGCGCAGCAACTTTGCTTGCTGCGCTGCATTAAAAATGAGTAAATCTGCCCCTAATTGATCAGACTAATCTCCAGGCCCTTTCAATGCCCATTTTACTGCCTTACCAACTGCCCCCCCTAGCCCCCCCTAGCCCCCTACAGTCTACGTCCCCCATTGAGCCCCTTCAAGAGGCCCGGAGGCCCATATTATCACACTGTGACACAGCTGTCATCAAGTCTCCTCACTGACCCAATCCAAATACTGTTTTAGCCATCCGTCCAGCTCTCGGCTTCCCGTGAAGCCCCTTCTTGAACCTATTCAGAACAGGCATCATTGAGCCTAAATCTGCATTTTGCACACTCGTGTTTGAATTTGAAAGGCCATCTCGAGCAGAATAATGCTCAACGCACACCACTTTCTGTGGAGTCTTAGCTTGCATCAAGAGGCAGCTCTCTCACCTTTGAAAGGTGTAGGAGTGAGTGCTGCAAACACAAAGCCCCTTGCTGTGTGTCATGCAGACACAAGCCTCATTGGACCGTCCACATGTCCATGTTCATCTATCCCTGCATTAGCGTCTCTTCCCCCATGTGCGATTACGGGTGGGCGATAAATTCCGCTTCGCCAGCAGAGTTCACAGAGTTTTGCCCACTCTGCTTGTAACATGAAGTTCCGGCCAAACTCCACCAACTGCCACATGGCAGAGGTTTTCTTGCGCACGGCTCCCCAATAGTAAGTTGGCAAGTAAGAATTGGCATCCTCTAGCATGATTTTCAGGCTGTAGGAGGGCACCCAGCAAGCCGGTGGTCGTGACCATTCACGGTGAGAAAGCTTCTTCTCGAGCAGAATGCTTTAGTGGCAGCAAAGAAGCAGCAGCCTCCGGCGCACCACGTGGTGCGGTACCCACTGATGTCACAGCGCCGAACAAGCGCCCGGCACTAAAAACCTCTAAGGGCGATTTAATTCTTTGTCATATAGTAGCCAGGCCACACCTCCAAGGTTTGTATGTAGCTGCCTAATTACTTTAATATATATAAGACCGTCCCTGTTGTTTTTGCACCTGGTGTCAGAAAAAAATGAAATAAACATAAATTAAATCACTTGCCTTGCTGTGGAATCCCTCTGTGCTGTGGATACTTTGGTGGGGGACACTGACGAGTTGTTCCGAAGATATATATATATATATATATATATATATATATATATATATATATATATATATAATTGCACAACTCCTGTCAAGATTTTTTGGTACATTTTACACTCACATAAATTGAGAATGCCCAAGCATTGTCCTCCACACTGTCCAAGACCATCGACAACATTGGTGCTTCCATTTCATCCATAGGGCTCTTCTTTGCACTACACCTACCTGTGTGGCAACTTAAATATTTCCACAATATACCCCGCCCTAATTATTTCGTCATAGTTCCCGTGAGGTAAGATGCAATTTCTGTGATTTTGTTATACATATGTAAGACCCCCTGAGAGGCCTAACCTTATATTCTGACATCTTTTGGCCTAATGTTTCTGCCCCTCGCCCCATATCCTTCTAGTGTCAATGTTGGAAGGTGGGTTATTGGTAGGGGCAAATGTCGGTCTGCCACTAGCAATAAGGCCACCAACACATAATAGGACCCAGCATAGGTCTTAGAAAATTATTCCTATGCTCAACCCTTGGTAACGTGGCTGCGAGCAGACAGGCTTAACTTCAAAGACAGGTATGTAAAGCATTCAAAAACACATTTTCAGTAAATAATTAAGACACAACACAAAATAAAAATCCAACACCAATTTATAAAAATATGTAATATTTTTATCTTTTAAATGACACCAAAACGAAAACAATCCACTGTAGGGAACCAGAGTTATGAATTTTTAAAGATTAGTCACTTTCTAGGGCTTAGAAACCAACAGTGCCCCTTTTAGTCATTTTGTTTTCTCTGACAGGGACACACCTTTAGAAACGGTTCTTAAGAATATCTCACCACTGTGTAGCCTTCTTCAGCAGGCTAGGTCCAGTTAGAACTCCTTCCTGAAGTTCTGCTTCCGGGTTCCAAAGTATCCAACACACAGTCCAAGGTTCTGGAATCTCCAAGAGGGTCCTTGAAAGTGTGAAACTTCAATTCCGCAATCCACTTGAACAAAACCCTTTCAAATCCACTGGCACTCCAGGCTGGGGATTCTGTGTGGGGATGTCCAGGTGAGCTCTGTTAACCTGTAGCTTGCAGGGAGTCTACTTCTTAGTCCTTTTGTAGCAAGGTAATCCACAGGGCTGCAGTTTTCAGATGGCGCAGTTTTCAGAGGTCAGGCCTTAGAAGTCTTTGCACAGCAGCACTTCGCAGCAGGGCACGTCTTGCTTCAAGTAAGTTTCAAGCAGCAGATCTGGAGGGCTCTGCCCCTCTCAGATACTTATTCACAATTCTCTGGGTCAAGCCACAGGTCACTTCTGACCAATGAAAGCAGGGTAACTCCTTATAGTTATGACCACATCCGGCAGAGTGTGGCATTATGTTGTCCCAGAGTGCATCTTTCTTCCAAATCCATAATGGCTGATTTTCCAGCAAGGAGGATAGAGCTGGCTAAACACACCCCCTGGGATGGCTTATTTCCATGGACTCTCCCCCTACCATCTGCACATACCTTCCTTAAGCCTAGCCCTGACTCCTGGTCAAGAGTGTCAGAGGGAAACTGACACCCAGGCCTCCCCTCTGCCTTTGAAGAGCATAGTTTACGACTCCACCTCCTGGCCTGGAATAACTATAGACCAGCACACTGCCCTCCCAGCAGAGTGGCCCTTTATCACCTCTTCAAAGCAGCCTGGCTAATCCACTTAACTCTGACCAATCAGGGCAGACCACTGGAAGGCTGAATTTGGACTTACAAACAAGAAAGTCTTATAACTTCTTGTATGTACACTTTAGGAGGAATTCAACAATATAATATTGTTGGATTTACTACTACCATTCTGGGAAGTCTTTGAATGGTCCGGCTAGTCCTCTTGATGTGTACAGGCCCCAGCTAGGCCCGCAGAATACAAGGGTTCGCTCTCCTGTAACGAAAACTAGAAGGAAGTTGGCACGGAAGCTGCAAATACAAAGACAAAGTTTATTAACCCTTAAGGGTGGTCCTACAACCTATACAACACTCTTCAGTATTGCATAGAGTAGCACAAAGAACTTGCGTACACAGTCCCCTTTTATACACAACAGAGGGGCTCATAAGTGGGTGGATACAACATGAAGCAAAGAGCATTACCTTTTATGGACATTTTCGATACAGAATCAATATGTTGGCGGAGTTAATAATATCCTGAACCCGCGAAAACATGGTCAAGCAAGGACTAACTGATAACAGATGTGGTCAGGTCTGGGCATGCGTCAGACGGACAAAGGAGCTATTTATAGACTGTTACTAGGCAGATTACAAGAGCAACTAACACGAAGATAGGACTCTTCTCGTGCAGAGCACGTGGAGACATGACAATACAAAATGGAGTCCAGACATTAGGCAACATAAGACAGAAAACATGTTTTAACTAGAGAGAATTCATGTCTTTAGTGAATGCTTAATCATATCGCTGTTTTAGTTTTCAACAGACGACCCTTTCAGCATTTACTGAAGACATTCGGCTTATTAGGATAATCATCATATATATCAATTTTCATCATCTCTTCCACCTCTTTGGTTAAATGTTTCTGATAGGTGACATTGGCAATAGCTTTCTTATCAGGAATACAAAATGACACACATAGAGAACAGAGTAAAGGACCACACTGAACACAAATGCAGCAAGAAAACAGAACTGCTATAATAATACAGAGACCAGTTAAAACCTTCCATCCCCATGCAGTGATCAATGCCCAAAACCATCCAGAAAAGGTTCAAGTGCCATTTTCTGTGTGAATCTCAGCTGCGATTTTATGCAATTTATTAATAGCGTTATAAACTGATGGCGTATGGTCAGGAATGAACACACAACAACTACTTCCAATAATTTTACATGCTCCACCTCGGTCAGCTAACATAACATCTAATACCATACGATTCTGCAATGCAACAATTCTAGTAATTTGTAATTCTTCTGTAAGATTCCCAAGAGCAGCAGCGGTTTGATTCGTCACAGCCTCTACAACTCTCGTTAATCTGCGAACCTTCCTACTATTTAGGGCAGCTCCAACAAAGAAAAACAATCCTAAGTTAAAATCAACATATTGCTGTAAGCTAGTATCAGTTTGATCAACATCATCAATGGATAGAGTACGTTTATACCTATTTACAGTCACATTATTCAACAACTTCAAATCTTTATGATAAGATGCAGGTGCTAAAAATACAGGGGGTAATAAGAACGCTACATAACATACTCCGGACCAGCCGGCTGGTAAGCGATAATAGCCCTTATTCCCACATACGAAGTATGTGTTATGGGAGGCTAAGAAAGTACTATTATTTAATCCATCTATATTAAGAACAATAATACAATCGCTAACACCAACAGGAATATAACCCACACTCTGAACACACAGGTCCGCTTGAGCTTGTGCCACTTGGATCACAAATTGTTCCTTCCCTACAGTGTCTCTAGTATTCGTGAAAATGTAGGGGATCGATTCATTGTCTGGTCGATATTCTTCCCATTCCCATATTGTCCCATTCGCTTGTGGATAGCCATCTTTATCTTGATGACATTCCCTATTAAGTCTGAAAAGTAATCGTCCCACTGTAGGTTTCCGTGTGGCAAAAAGCAAAGTATACCATGCTCTACAAGAGCCATTATGAGAGAAAGGAAGAGGTATGAACGGCGTTCCTCCTTTCTTCTAATGAGCTGGCATCATACCACATATCCAACAGTTCGTAGCATTTGTGGCAACATGGGTATGATGCAACATCTGGATGAAAGTGTTATTCAAATAAGACTGACGATGCTTCAATTCTTGATACGGAAGGGTATAAAAGTAGTGCTCCTCAGGCACTGGAGTGGTCAAAACAAGCAACTCACGGGCAGGAGTCACGTCCTCAACAAACCATGTGGTTATACCAACAATAGCCACAATAATAATAAAGCTTGTCGCACAGAGAATCTTCCTCTTCTCCATCTTGTAGTAATAGGTCAATATCTTCCTGAAACTAAAAGGTTGTCAGAACTCTTCCCCTTAGGCAGCCATTGATTTCTTCACCAGCGGGCCAAGACGGGTGTCACTACACTAATGCAGGGCTGATCCCCCCCCTTGCCTCATTGGCTCTCCGTTTCACTAACCTAAGGGCCGTTCTGACAACTTTGGATACAACAATCACTTCCTTGGTCTGAGGTGATATCTTCTTCCTCCAGGAATCACTTGGTCCGGGAAGAGCTCCTCAGTGTCGTTCGGTTCCACAGCACGGCCTTTCTCCGCAGTCAGGATCTCTCGATGGTCGGTCAACACAGCAGGCTCCACCAATCCAGGCGGCACTTTACGACAGTGCAAAGAGTGGATCCAGTTCTTCCGATTGGAAACTCGCACAGCTGTCCTCGTTGCGAGCAAGACTTGCTCAGGACCAACCCATCTCGGCTCCAGACTGTTCGTCCTTTCGAACACCTTTATCATAACCTGATCGCCAGGTCGGAGATTATGGCCTTCACCGGTGGACCGATCAGGGAGCGCCTCTCGAACCTGTTGATGAATAGAAACCAAATTATCCGTCAACTGTGCCAGATAATCATTCATCATTACACAAGGTACATCATACACTAACTTCGGTTTTGGTGGACCCCAAATATTCATTGGGCGTCCGAACACAATCTCGTAAGGTGTGAGACCGGTCCGAGAATGCGGTATCGATCTAATTGACAATAATGCCAGCGGTAAAGCGTCTGGCCAAGTCAAAGAAGTCGAAGCTTGGATCTTCGCGATCTTAAGCTTCAAAGTACCGTTATATTTCTCAACCAATCCCGCAGACTGAGGGTGAAACACTGCATGACATTTTTGGGTAATTCCCAGGCCTTTCAGGACATACTTGATAACGTCTGCTATAAAATGAGGTCCGTTATCACTCCACAACAATCTACAAACACCATATCGAGGGAAGAACTCCTTCAATAGCATCTTGGCTGTAGTCATTGCAGTATTGTCTTTCGTAGGGTATGCCTCAACCCATTTACTGAAGGCACAAACCACTACTAGAACATACTTCAGATTGTTACAGCGCTCAAGCTGAATGTAATCCATCTGCAAAACCTCAAAGGGTGCAGTGGGTGTTGCAAATCCTCCTGCTGGAGTTCGTGTACCCTTTCCTGGGTTGTACCTCAGGCAAATCATGCAGGTCTGCACTACCCTCTTTGCCGTACTAGCGATCTCCGGATGCTCCCAAACTCGTGTGAGTAATTTGACAATTGCGGAAGCTCCGACATGCGCTAGTCCATGTGCCATCTGAACCATAGGTTGTACGAAGGCTGTGGGTAACTTCCATTTATCCATCTGCTTACTTCTCCAACACCCTTCATCATCTAATTCTCCATCATTGGACCATTGCTCCCGTTCCTTATCGGAAGCGGTCCTCTGTATTTCCAGCACTTCTCTCCTAGCATCGTGCCATCTTTCTGCCTGCGACTTCACAACATACATTGCAGTAGCGCCAGGCTGCATCGCAGTCTCTCGTGCCACCCGGTCTGCTAAAGCATTCCCCTCTCCAACTTTATCAACCACTTTCTTATGGGCACTACATTTAACTATAGCAATCTTTTTTGGATATGTTAATGCAGTCAAAAGGTTGTGAACTAACTCCCCATACATTATCTGTGTTCCATGTGACGTTAGAAACCCTCTCTCCTTCCAGAGTAGGCCGAAATCGTGCGCTACTCCGAAGGCATAGCGGCTATCTGTATAAACATTCACACACAATCCTGTACTGAGCTCACATGCTCGTGTTAATGCTATCAGTTCCGCTGCTTGAGCTGATTTCTGCGGTATGCGTGCAGTCTCCACTATTGTTTGTAATGTGGTAATTGCATACGCTGCTGAAGTTGTACCATCTGGTAGCTTCAGGCATGATCCATCCACCCACAGTTCTCCATCTACATCTGTAAAGGGCGTATCCTGGAGATCAATACGACCCTTTGTCTGTTCCTCAGTCACAAGAATACAATCATGTGCTTTCCGTGCTTCAGACTGAGTTTCCGGGAACGGCAACAATGTGGCTGGATTTAACGTCGCACACCTCTTTAACGTAATATGAGGAGCCAAAAGCGTCAACTCATATCCCGTTAAACGAGCACTGGTCAAATGCTGCGTCTTTGTCTGATTAAGCAGGGCATCAACAGCATGGGGGACTAATACCAACAGTTTGTGAGATAACACAATTCCCTCGCTTTGGCGTATTGACACAGCTGTCGCCGCAACCGAGCGAAAACACCCTGGTAATGCTCGGGCAACAGGATCAAGTACAGCCGAAAAATATGCACAAGGGCGCTGCTTGTCGCCGTGCATCTGCACTAAAACTGATAATGCGCATCCATCTTTCTCATGCACATACAGTGAAAAGGGCTTCGTATAATCAGGGGTACCTAACACTGGTGCTGAACAAAGGGCTTGTCGTAATTGCCGGAAAGCAATTTCACACTCATTTGACCAGGGAAGAGGAATCGGTGTGTCTTTTGTCAAAAGCGCTAACAATGGTTTAGCTATGTGTGAAAACCCCAATATCCATTGCCTACAGAAAGAAGCAAGACCCAAAAATGCACGCACATCCTTCTGTGTGGAAGGCACTGGCGTGTCCAAATTTGCTTGAATACGATCTGGTGTGAGTGCACGCCCCTCCTTAGACAAAAGGTGACCCAAATAAGTCACCTTTGGTCTACAGAATTGCAATTTCTTCCTCGACACTTTGTGATTGTGCGATGCCAAAAAGGAAAGCAAAGATAACGTACACTGCTCACACAACTCAGGAGTGTCGGCCGCCAACAAGATGTCATCGACATATTGTATAAGGGCGACACCCTCAGGCAGAACAAAGGAATCCAATTGCCTTTTCAATGCTTGACTGTAAATACTAGGACTTTCTGTATAACCCTGAGGGACTCTACAAAATCTATAAGACCTATTATTCAAAGTGAAGCCGAAAAGGTATCGGCTATCAGGGTGAATAGGAATCGAAAAGAAAGCATTTTTCAAATCAATAACTGAAAACGCGGTCGCCGTTGGCGGGACCAGAGTAAGTAACGTCGTGATATCAGAAACCACTGGATACTGAGGTATCACTATCTTATTCACTTCCCTTAAGTCAATGATAAAACGATAAACCCTAGTATCGGTATCTTTCTTCCAAATGGGTAAAATAGGACTGTTGCAGACATTATAGGGAACTTCCTCCACTACTCCCACCTTAATCAAATCCTGCACAATCTGTATGAGTGCCTCCTCCCCCTCCTGGGAAATACGATACTGAGGGAGGCGTGGTAACACCGCACCCTCCTGGACACTAATGTGGACAGGCGGAATCACCATCTGTCCCACATCAGTATCCGAAGTGGCCCACAAAGAATGAGGGAGGGACGCTAATGCAGCCTCCTCCGCAACCACACACATCCGTTCTGTCATAGGGTGATTATCGTTTAAGATCACACGCACTCCAGTAGGGGAGCAGCGGATCGTAGCTCTGAAGTGCTTAAGCATATCAAGACCCATAATGTTGTCAGGCGTGTTAGGGGCAAGCAAAAACGGACAGGGTGCAGAAAAGTGGTCAACATGGAATGCAAGGGGTCGGGAAAGAGGGCTTCGAGAGAGTGTACCATCAAACCCTACCGATGTAACCATTAAGCCAGATGGGGGAGCCCTCGGAACCAATTGTTTGGACAGTGCACTGCGAGTAGCCCCTGTATCAACTAGGAACCGATCAGTAGAACCCAAAACATTTGCTGAAACATAAGGACCCTTCTGATCAACCGGCACTTCAACTGATTCTAACCCCCATCCAACGCAATCCTACGCATGCTGTGAGTCATAGTACCCAGAAAGGTCGTTCCCAGACATTTGATACTGATGTTGCCGATCAAATACATTAGGTCTATCCCGTTGCTGTACGTTAGGCTCAAATCGAGCACGTTCATTAGAGTTCCCTCTAAAATTCGAAAAACCCCCTCTACCTCTCGGTGGTCCCTGACCACGTCCCTGACGAGATGCATATAACACCGGACAATCTCTAGCCCAATGACCCGACTGTTTACAATACGCACATTTATTTCTGTTAACATCCGACCGACCCGAAGGGGGACCATAGAATCCTCCTCTACCTCTTTCTACACCCCGACGAGGTGGACCATATACTTGTGCTAACATCACCTTAGTTTTCAAATCTTTCGATTTCTTCTCCTCATTCCCCTTCGCTTCTTGTTCCTGACGCTCATAATACTGAGCCATAGTCAGGAGGGATGCCGGAGACGAGGTGGACCAAGAACTTTCACTCGCTTTCAATCGAGCTGCTATTCCCGGTAATAAATTCGCCACATATTTATCAACAAAAAGATGTCGACCCGTATCATCCGTTAGCGACTGACCGCTGAAATCATGGAATGTCTCCTCAAAGCGTGTAAAGAAATCTGAAACTGATTCATCGACCTTCTGTTTACATGAGGCTAACATATTCCAGTCAATCTTTTTAGGGGGGATAATTGTTTTCAATTTAGTCAAGATAGCAGCAGGAAGGTCTAAAATAATCCGCGGTGGTTTTTGCGCGGGTTTTCTCTCCCTATCCTCATCCTCAATCTCGGACCACCTAGCCTTAAAAGCGGGAACATCATCCACCTTCCGCACAGATCTCCACATATCCGGTGGTAAAATGAGCCCAAAAAACAAATCTATATCCGCTAAAGTCATAGTACAAGAATTCAAGGCCCCTTCGACCTCTTCATAAAAGGCCGCTGGATTCTTGCGGGGGTCAGGCAATGCATTCTTTAATGCCATAACAGCAGCCCTATGCCAGGGAGTATAAACCCAATTATACACAAAATCCCTTAGCATCGGGGGAAGAAATATCTGAATTATTTCACGCTCCTTTAGGAGGAACATACAAAGGTGCCGCCTCTCGCATCGGTTTAGCATGCACTAGTTCACTCTTATCTGAATGGGAGGTAGATGATTGGTCGCCGCTGATATGTGAATCCAATTGCTCCTTCTCCCCTGCCTGCAGGCGTGCTCTCTCTTTAAGTTCAAACGCCGCGTCCCGCAATGCAAACAGCCGTCGGACCGCATCGGGTACCTTAGAGGGAGAAAAAACACCGTTACGTAATGCTTTAGCATCTGATACTACAGCATCAGGCTCGAAAACATCTGAATATTTCCGAAAGGCAGCAATCACGTCATGAGAAAAAGTTTCAAGAAAATACAGCTGCTCTTTATCCCGCCAATGTTCCAAAGATTCCAACAATTCAGAAAGAGGTAGCTTGTCCTTAAGCGCACGAAGAGAAATTTTCCGAAGCTCACCCATACGCTCAGTTGATAACATGGACCGCGTGTCTACCTTATCCGAAACGATCCAGAATCCTGTGATCTCGGGGCAGACGCGCCAACATAAGGGGGCGGAGAACGATCTAATAAATAAAAATCATCTTCAAGATTAGTAAGGACAGGATAAAGTGGCTGGCGAACAGCATATTGACCCGAGACTTGCAACCTACGCTCTTTCTCTTGTCTCTCCGCCAGTTCTCTTTCTTCCCGACGCTTCGCTTCCTGCGCTCTCACATGATCATTTTTCCGTTGCTCTTTATCAAACAGCGCTTTCTCACGTTTCTCTCGCTCACGCACTTCCTTCACCCATAACCGTACACATTCAAACATGTCTTGCCGAGCACGCCGTTTACACATACACTGTTCCACATACTCAATCATTCGCATATCAAACGATCCATACAAAGGCCATCGTAACTCAGGATCCTTTTTAGTGTATTTCCTCCACACTGTGCTGTACATTATAGAGGAGAGACCATGCTTCACATACATGTCCCTATTAGGAGTCCCCTCTGGGGGGGCTGGAGCATATTCCTCGAGATTTAACCGGTTTCCAAAGCAGCAGCACCACTTACGGAGTGCGCTAAAAGCAGGCATGCTCAAAAATAATGCAAAATATGCAGTATTATCAAAAACGGCACTTAAACTTTGCGCCGTTCAGATTTACACAACTCCGGAGAAATATCTCCACATTACCTGCCTATATGTGTTGCAGCGCATATATTCTCACAATAATCAATACAAAATATGACCGGTCATCACAAATCAAACTCAAATAGCCAACCCAGGCTTCAAAACTCGGAGCAAGTACCGTACAACGGTTCTTACCAATCAAGAGTGTCCAGATTCCAACTGCCAAGTTCCAAAATTCGCCCAAACGGCTGTCCCGGCAAACCGACAGAAGAGGTCTCAGTCGAGGACCGGCGCCACCCAGAAGGTCAGTTCGGAAGGGAAGGAAGAAAACCTCGGGATGCCAGGGCTAAAATCGCCGCTGGCAGTGATCACATCCCCGGCCGAATTCCTCTCCTTCGTCACGACCAGTCCTTCGAGCATCCGAGTCGCCGATGAGCCCCACGTGACGGGCGCCAATTGATGTGTACAGGCCCCAGCTAGGCCCGCAGAATACAAGGGTTCGCTCTCCTGTAACGAAAACTAGAAGGAAGTTGGCACGGAAGCTGCAAATACAAAGACAAAGTTTATTAACCCTTAAGGGTGGTCCTACAACCTATACAACACTCTTCAGTATTGCATAGAGTAGTACAAAGAACTTGCGTACACAGTCCCCTTTTATACACAACAGAGGGGCTCATAAGTGGGTGGATACAACATGAAGCAAAGAGCATTACCTTTTATGGACATTTTCGATACAGAATCAATATGTGGGCGGAGTTAATAATATCCTGAACCCGCGAAAACATGGTCAAGCAAGGACTAACTGATAACAGATGTGGTCAGGTCTGGGCATGCGTCAGACGGACAAAGGAGCTATTTATAGACTGTTACTAGGCAGATTACAAGAGCAACTAACACGAAGATAGGACTCTTCTCGTGCAGAGCACGTGGAGACATGACAATACAAAATGGAGTCCAGACATTAGGCAACATAAGACAGAAAACATGTTTTAACTAGAGAGAATTCATGTCTTTAGTGAATGCTTAATCATATCGCTGTTTTAGTTTTCAACTCTCTCCTTTCACTATTTATTAATCTTTAACTTCCTACCATGTTAACCTATGGGCCATGGGGTTTGCAATGGGGAAAATGACTTGGGTCAGTTTTCTAGCACCAGGGCTTATAAAAACAGATTTTATAAGTATTTCCCTAATCTCTACAGGACCCCCACCCCCTGTGCAACTAAGGGAGACTTTAGGGGTTCTGAATCTGCAGAAATATTGCAGATCGTCCTTAACCAGGTTTTCTAGCATCAAAGTCGAATTTGAGCAGCTCTTTACTTTTTAAAAGCAGTCCTGGCAACCAGAGCTGGTTTTAAACTGACCCCAGGCTTCAGCAGAGCACACATGCAAGTGCAGAAAAGCTGCTGGCCTCTAAACTGCCATGCCCCAGGATACTGGGGACCTCAAGGTAGTTTCAATCCCCTGCCATATAATATACATCTAATGTGTTCCTTTCAGCTTGGCACTGGCCCTGGGCCTGGTTAGGCAGAGCCCAGGGTCAGTCAGAGTCAGTTACCACCAGTTCCAGTCAGCAAAAAGTTGGGGGGTGCCCAGGGCACGGGATGACTTTGTAACAGTCAACCTTTGCCATCTTTTCTGGATGGGTGGTAGCCAAACATGATTTGTTTAGCGGCCCCTCATCAGCAATTCTACTTTCTGTGGGCCCTCCTCCTCTGTTTTTTTGTCTTTCTTCTACCCTACCTTCTCCTCTCTACATGTCTGCCTCGTGTTCCGTCTGGCTCTCCTGCCAGGCCTTCTGCCTACTATATTGTTCCAGCATGTGCCTCCATATTACCTGATAACTTCTGGTTTCCCCCTGGCTCTCCCTCATTGGTCTTGGTGCCTGCTGCCCCTTCTTTCTGCCCCACAGCATCTCAGTGCATAAAAAGTGTGCAACTTCAATCCTGAGTGCCCAAGGGCGCAGCCAGTGAGTAGAGTGACGGAGTCGAAGATGCAGCTAAAAAGAACAAACTATTGAGTAACTATTTTATTTTTTTAACCTTCAGATACTTGCATATAAAAAAAGCAAACATGCGCACACATTGAATGAGAACAGAAACGCAAGTTAATTCTGCGGAAAATGTTCACTTTTACATCATATACCTCATTAGCTAATGCAATCACTCTAGGTGTCAGTTTGAAACCAGAAAGTCACCAAAGTGAATCCTGGTTTTCACATTGGGGAATAGTATCTTGTCTACTTATAGTGCTACAAGGTCCCTGTCTGTGGTAAAAATCATTGTGACTACGTCAGTTAAAGCATAAACTAGCTCACAAGCAGCTTTTATGTGTGGTGCTTTGTAGACCGCTATGAGGGGTCCACTAAACCCAAGGTCACTGGAATTATGTGGCGGTGGAAGGACCAAATCATGTGGCATCGTTGACTAAATTATGTGGCAAGAACGTGCAAATTATGTGGCGTAATGCAGCACATTTTCTGATAGCATTACTTTGTTATTTTTCATTTGGTAACACTGTCTGGGTATAGGTTTTAACTCATTAATACCAGTTAAATGCCAAATATAGCAGTAAGCAATAGAAAGAAAGCCAGTCAAACTTTGCGAAGGGCCTTTCAATGGGCATGGTGCCCTGTTCTTACTAACTCTTGATCCGTTTCTGCTAGAAACAATACTTTTTGCTAAAAGATGCAGATTATGCAACAGAAGATGGATAATGTGGCAAATATAAAACACCATGGCCACCAAGTCACATAATTCCAGTGGGCCTGACTAAACCCCAAATATGGCTGTTTTACTATCCTTCTTCTCTTGCATGAGGGGCCAGCGACACTTGCTTGGCCAGTGTTGAACTGGGCCTTGGATCAAGGGCCCCAGGAGGGGAAAAATGAAGCACAGAAGACACTTTAGTTTGGGGGTCAAAGCGATGGCAAAGAGAGGGAAGGAGTGAGATGGGAGCCCATGTTTTTCACAAATAGCAAAGGGAACCGCTTACTTCACAAGGCAGGAGCTATCATTAGTGAAGCAGGTCTGAGGGACCAACTGGGTGCAGGGGTGTGAGGGACCCACTGGGTGCAGGGGTGTGAGGGACCCACTGGGTGCAGGGGTCTGAGAGACCCACTGGGTGCAGGGGTCTGAGAGACCCACTGGGTGCAGGGGTCTGAGGGACCCACTGGACGCAGGGGTCTGAGGGAACCACTGGGTGCAGGGGTCTGAGGGACCCACTGGGTGCAGGGGTCTGAGGGATCCAATGGGCGCAGGGGCCTGAGGGATCCACTGGATCACATTTATGACTGCCCTTTCCTAAAAAAATGAGTATGGGGTTAATGTTTCTTGCTAGCATAGCTGAAAGCACCTTTGCTTAAAAAATGTGGGGACATCACGTTGGAGTGAACTTTTTTCTAAAAGTGAGCAAATGTGGCCAAGCGGTTAGAGCTTCCTACTTTGGAACTTGGTTCAAGTCCTGACGTCCCCTCAACTTTCACTGATCCTGGGCAAACCACCTAAATACCCAGTCCCTAAAAAAAAAAATGAATTTGACCTTGTGTAATGAAACTGGTGCTCTTGTAGTCTGTGCTACATACAACTCAATAAATAAGGGGGGGGGGTGCAGAAGGCCTGTTTCAAGATGGATCGATTTCCAGACATGGCGGGGAAGGGGTGAAAGAGGCAGAGGAGATAGATTGCTTCCACCACCGCTGCTATCATTAATGCAGTAGGTGCAGTTGGATTGGGCCCCAGGAGAGTGAGGGGCTCACAACAACCAAATTATGGAGAGCAGTTTATTTTGTCAATTTCTGTTTTTGTCTGATGATTTTCCCTACTCTAAGTCTCCCATTTATTGTCAATTATGAGCTACTAAAAAGTATGAAATTATCTCAAAAGCTCCACCCCTGCAATTGGCCCTCACCCTCCTGCTCTCCCAATCATTGCCATAAAGACTTGGAGGGAGGCCCTGACTTCATGCCATTTTGCTTAGGAGGGCTCAGAGAGAGAAAGTGACGACCTCTGTATTACAGGAAGGGTAGCAGTGAGTGATGGGAGCTTCCTCCAGGCTCTACCAATGGGAGGGCCAGTGGGTGGTGCCATCTTTGTAGTGGGGCTTTTCTCATGAAAATGCTTTTGCAGCCTCTTCCACCACAGGCCTGTGTGCCAAACCTGCATTGTGGATCTGTCAAGTGAAGGGTGTCCCCTCCTTATAATTAAGCAGCATTTAACTTATGTACGTCTATGCATTGTGTGCTGTGGTCAGCTGTGGGCTAGCAGAGACTTGAGAGTAATTGGACTGTGGTACCCAGGGCTGCCCATCCACCTGAAGTGGGGCTCCCTTCCCATGGAGGATAGGCAGCCCCTCCCTGTGTTGGACAGGGCATGTCTCCACCCCTCCCTGTAGTGGACAGGACACGCCTCCATCCCTCCCTGTGGTGGACAGAACACGCCTCCGCCCCTCCCTGTGGTGGACAGGACACGCCTCCGCCCCTCCCTGTGGTGGACAAGACATGCCTCTGCCCCTCCCTGTGGTGGACAAGACACACCTCTGCCCCACCCTATGGTGGACAGGACATGCCTCCGCCCCTCCCTGTGGTGGACAGGACATGCCTCAGCCCCTCCCTGTGGTGGACAAGACACGCCTCTGCCCCTCCCTGTGGTGGACAGGACGCGCCTCAGCCCCTCCCTGTGGTGGACAAGACACGCCTCCGCCCCTTCCTGTGGTGAATAGGATACACCTCCTCCTAGGGTGGTCAACTGGCATGGACGCAAATTGAGGACAGTGAGTGTAAAAATTCAGGACAAAGGGTCAAAATTCAGGACAGGAGGTCAAAATTCAGGACAAAAATTCGGGACAAAAGGTATACTTTGCAGACACATCAGTGGATGTCATGCAATAACATATAAATAATTAGACAAAATACATAAGTACAAGTCACTTTCTCCTGCACGGTCACTTCTCCTGCCCTGTCACCATTCCTTCCTTGTCATTTCCCCTGCCCCGTTACTGCTCCTGCCCATTCACCGCTCCTGCCCTTTCAGAGCTCCTGCCCGTACTCTGCTCCTGTCTGGTCAGCACTCCTACTGATGCCCAACCACCGCTCCTGCCCCGTCATCTCCCATGCCCCGTCACTGCGCCTGCCCCGTCACCCCTCCTGCCCGTTCACTGCTCCTGCTTGTTCACTGCTCCTGCCTGTTCACTGCTCCTGCCTGTTCACTGCTCCTGCCTGTTCACTGCTCCTGCCTGGTCCCCTCTCCTGCCCCATCACCTCTCCTTTCCTGTTGCATCTCCTGCTCCATCACTTCGCCTGCCCGGTCACCTCTCCTGCTACATCACCTCTACCTTCCTGTCGCCTCGCCTGTCCGTCACTGCTCCTGCCCCGTCACTCTCAGTGAACAACATTGGCAAATTACACCAGGCCGCAAGTCCCCCACAGTGCTCTGTTTGGGGAAAGCTCATCTGTAATCACGAACTACGATCTACGGTAATCATTCCTTTTACGGACGCCTTTTGTCCATAATCATTCCTTTTTCGGAGGTCTTTTGGACGTAATTTTGGAGATGAATTACAGCGAGCTGTGCTGTTCCCCTGCGAGAAGCCCCGAGAGATTAAAAGTCCTCAGGGGCGGCTCGCACTACTCTGTTGAACTCCAGCAGCTGCAGCAGCCCCTCACTGAGCTCGCAGAGACTGGGGGCGGGCCCATTGACATCGCATCAAAAGGACGGACGGTCCGTTAAATTTACGGACGGTTGGTCACTCTACCTACGCCCCTCCCCATGGTGGGCCGGACACGCCTTCACCCCTTTCTGTGATGGAAAGGACACGCCTTCGCCCATCAGAGGCCCAGCATTCTAAACCAGCCCAAGGAGGGCAGGAAAATCTTCCATTCAGCGATAAACGATCTGAAAGCAGCAACTTTACTTCCCCTAAGTAATTACCAGCCCCCCCTTGAAAGGAAATTGACTTCACAGTTGTGCCTTGTACAAATAAATGAATTGCAGCATTAAACATTCAAATAATATACTTTTTGACACATCAGTCTCAATTTCATCATCTGCGTGAGCCACAGGAGCGGCGTGAAGCTTGACAGCCCAGCTGGGTGCAGATAAACGGATCCACAGCCCCATGAAAGAGGCGGCGTCACCAGAGAGTCGGGTGTTTGATGTCTTCTGAGTAAAGAAACATGGCGTCTGCGGCGAACACGGACGCTCAGCCAGAACCACCTTAAGCTGATCCGTGGGAGATGAAACAGCCTCTGGTGGAAGTTTAGGACTTGGAGTAGCCCACAGAAGCCTTGTCGCTCACTTCTTGCCCAGGGGGCCTGTTTGATGTCCTACATTCAAGTGTTGGCAGTGGCAGATGGAGTAGACAATTTAGCTCTGTGTTCAGGAAGGAAATGAAGCAGTTTGTGGGACTTTGATTGACATTCAGCACTGTCCACAGAGGCATTCCCAATTACAGCCCTGAAGATCCTGTTGTGTGTTGTCTGCATCTCCAAGTCAAATTTGGCATCTGCGTAGCTTCAACAATACCCCGTAGGAGACAGGTGGGCTCACCTTGGAGCGGCGAGGAGAAGGCTGCGTAGCTTCAACAATACCCCGTAGGAGACAGGTGGGCTCACCTTGGAGCGGCGAGGAGAAGGCTGCGTAGCTTCAACAATACCCCGTAGGAGACAGGTGGGCTCACCTTGGAGCGGCGAGGAGAAGTAAGAATTACTTTCATAACTTCAGTCTTTCCAGCAGATAAATCAGGACCACAAAGAGATGCCTTTCAAGTCCACTGAGGCTACACAACCCGGAAGCGGTACCACTCCGCTTTACCGTCCACTTACATAAAGGCTTGAGCGTCAACGTGCTCCGTGCCGTGGTGCCCACCCCCTCTTCTCCAGCTGTCTCTGCTGTCGGAGCAGGTATCTGACTATGACCTCAGATGCAAGAGAGAGACCCCAAGCTACAGGGAGTACCAGTTCATCTTATTTGTGTTTATATCAGACTTATAAGACCATGAGCCTCCTCCCAAGTGGTCTGTTGGGGAGAGAGAGAGAAGAGGGGAGGACCATCTGATGGAAAGGGTAGGGGCAGAAAGCCCAAGCATTTGTGTCAAGTTCACGCCACTGGTTGCACCTACAAGCAAGCTCATCATCTGCTCCTGCATCTTGTGCCAGGAAAGAGCTTCTGCAGCACTGGCCTCCAGTGTGGATGTGAAGTCTTTCAAGAAGCCCACCATCTCAGGCATCCCCAACTCAGGCTGGACCAGCAAGGGGGCTTACTTGTTGGCGCTGAGTTTTTGGGGGAGTGCCAGCTTATTGTGTTTTCTGGGTAATATGCTAGGGTTGTATAGACTGCGTACTCTTTCCAGGAACAACTATAATGTCTCTGAAATGAGCACAGGCATGGATAAACACACTCAAAAAGAGACCGACCTGACTTTGCAGGAGCTGTGGGTGTGCTAGTCTGAAACAAGGCAAACACAGGCACCAGCCATCTACAAAGTAGCAAGTCAGCGCATCGTCTCTGGCAACATCTTGGCACCAGTTATTTCTGGCTTAGTTTCAGCTGTTTGTTTGTGTGTCACCCCAGTGGTTTCTGAATTAAGTTGGTCATTAAGTTGGTAAAAACTCATAAACCTTGGACACTGATGCAGAACAATCAGTAATAGTTGTACTACATTTTTTTTTGCTTTGCTTATCTGGTGCCCTGAGGACTTTATACTCATCCACTATGGTGGAGCGGCAGGAAAGGAAAAGTAAAACAATATTAAACACTTGTTTCATTTTTCCTTTCCAATCCTGCCAAGTTTTGGAGGCAGGGCCTGGGGGTGACAGGCACAGAGGGGACTGGTAGTGCACTCCCTAGACTGCGCATGACAGTTTGGCCGGCTGTCTGAGGCCGGCCAAACAGTCAAGCGCAGAGAAAGCTCTCTCCAAACCAGCAACGCAGCTAGGTTGGAGAGGGCAGGTACAGGCTCACAGTCTGTCATGGATAACAAATTGGGGGGCTCAGGCCAATCATGAGCCTGTTCTCATACGTGAACCAGCTTCAGGATTGGCTGCAGGGCATCCTGGGAGCCTGTGCCTTCCTGGAGTGAAGAGGAGCCTCGCCTGCCTGCCCCGCCACTTGTCCCCAACACTGGTCACTACTGCTTTTGGTCTGTTGGCGTTCAGCAACAGAAGCCCTGGCTACACTCATTCTACTTTCTTATGTATCTCCCAACAACATAGAGCAAGGAGCCTTTCCCCAACCCCCCAGGATAGTGCATGAGGACCTGCCAGTATTATATAAGGGATAAAGTACCACCTGCCATACATTATTAGGATATTGCAATATCTGTATAATGTATGCTAAGGATTACCTTACCCCATATAATGCATGGCCGCATCATCATCTTTCCCAAAACCACTTTAAACCTTGTTGCGTAGCTCTTTCATATGAAAGAGCGAGCATGTTTGCAAACATGAAGTATAAAAATAAAACCTATAGTGCAAATTTAAACACATAAAAAACCTGTTAGATATTTGTGACAAACAGATATTAGAAACAGTTCAATACCAGTCAGTTTAAAAAAAAAAGTTGCTGAGGCTCTGAATGTGTAGAAACATGCAGAAAGTGTCTAGCTTTTCTCTAAAGAGTGCTAAACAACTAAACATATTCTCTCTGCTTGTCATTGTAAGCTATTGAAATAGAGCAGAAGAAAGAAAATCAACTTTCCCTTTTTGATGCTTTAAACAGCTGCTTTAATTATACTTCGTCTGGCTGCTGGCTCAGGCAGCAGGCATTGTGACTCAGAACCTGACTCTAATAACTTATAACAGTTGAGTTCTGACGTCTTGTCTTTATAATTGGCGACTGGGTGCGTCACTAGGCGCCATTAAGCAATCAGAGGCTGCCGTTTATACAGGGATTACAGAATCCCATGTATTATAAAGCATTTTCTAGAAGCTACAATTCACTAAAGTTGGAGGAAGCGCTAGTCCTGGAGCCCCTTTCAGTAATACAACCCTGATCTACTCACTGACTCTGTACTACTAATTCCATCCTCCCAAGGATGGGCAATATCTGCTCTGCAGATCACACGTCCCTGAAGCACGGATGTGAGCACACTGCACATTTCAAAGAACTGTGATCACAGCTCTGCTCCTTTAGTATAACCACACAACACTACGCATGTAGGCCACAGGACAGTCACACATTTGTCCATACGAGCATTCCCGCCTTGTAGCTTACTGCCTGTTTATATACAGGATAAAGAACAACCTGTCGTACGTTATAAGGATATTGCAAGTCACAGAGGAGGTCCATCACCATATGAGGCCGAAGCCCGAGTTCCTTTAGGTTATAGAACCTCAAGATGACTTGCAATTTCATTCCCATGTAAGCCAAGGGGTACTTTATCTCATATAATACACAGTCACACTATCACCTTTCTCACAAGCCACTTAAAGTTTTGCTGCTGAGCTCGTTCATATGAAAGAGCGGCCTGTTTGCAAACATGAAGAATAAAAATAAAACCACTAGTGCAAAATGAAACAAATCAAAAACCTTTTAGATATTTGTTGCAAAGAGATATTAGAAACAGTTCAATACAAGGCAGTAAAAGAAGCTGCTGTGGCTCGGAACATGTAGAACAAATATGCAGTAAGATTCCATCTTCTCTAAATCCATGGAGTGAAAAAAATAAACATATTCTCTCTGCTTGACCTTGTAAGCTATTAAAGTAGAGCAGAAACAAGAAAAGCAAAGATCCGTTTGTTGCTTTAAACAGCTGCTTCAATTATGCTCCGTAACCTGACGTGCGGCTCGCCTCGCTGCTGGCACCAGGCATTGTGGCGTTGGAACTTGGCTGTAATAATATTACAATAGGTAAGTTCTGATGTCTTTTCTTTATAATCGGTGACTTGGTGCATCACAAGTCGACGGTCATAGATACATTTGTGACTGCCCTTTATACAGGGATTACAGAATGCCATGTATTATAAATGTATTTTGTGGGTTGTATGAAGTGCTGTATAAATGCAATTCCAAACTTATATAGTGCTACAGAAGTAACACTGATTTTATTATGAAAAGAGACTGAAGGCCTAAGCTCTAGTTTTATTGTTTAATTTAAACCTCTGGCAATAATTCTGAATACTTTTGTCGTCTTCATTGTTTGACCCAATTCATTCCTTGTAAAGAGGTGTAGATGGATACAAAAGTGAGGCACTGCCACCCCCTCTTGACATCGGTCACAAGACTAGCGCTTCTTGCGATCGCGTGTTGTAGAGTCGGTGTAGGCACCGGGGTGGACACTGCTCCGGTAAATGTCCATCATTAATCTGGGAAACTCAGGAGTTGTTTCAATCATAAGACCCTTGTTAACCCGCTTCGGTCAATTCTTTACTAGTCCTTTTTATCTGTATGGCCCTTTAGCAACTGCCTAGTTCAGCGCCAAGAATACCTTAGCATTGGCGCCTGATTATTGCCATCGTTTTCAACTAGTAACATGCTTCATTGTGAACAGATAATAATATGATCGATCACAGAGGCAGCAGCATGTGCTTTGTCCCTCTGAGCTAGTAGTGCTGCTAATAGAGTAAGACCTGCAGGCTGCTCTAGCTAGCCGAGCTCTTTGTGTGTTTCACACTGTGTTTTTGCGGGTATAGAAGTGTATAGGAGTTAGAGACAGGAGGACACTTACGCATGATTGGACAGAAAGTAGGAGTGGAGTTAAACCCATATCAGAAGAGTTTTGATGCTGAGTGTGAGTGGAAGAGGGTGCTCAGACCATGTTGCAGTGAACATCAGCTGCGGATAAACACCGGCACAGGGGAAAGGTTTGAGAATAAACTAGCCTGCCTAGGGGATTCCCTCATCTTTGGAATGGTTTGTATCGCATAGTTCAACCTCATTGACCAAGGAGCAGGAACCCCCGCCAGTGCCCTCTTAACGCATGGGCAGGCTGGGCAGTTGCCCAGGGGCCCCATGAGCATAAGGGCCCAATGCAGACCAGAATTTAACACAAATTTTCCGTTAAACATTTTTATTCCTGTGGGTTGTTGTGGAGTCATGTCCCAGTGCACTGCCTTGCCCGGGGTGGGGGCTATGATGCTGCTAGGAATGCCCTGCCCCTGCTCAGAAGTGGCAATACACCTCTAGGGAGGTCCAGTGGTTCATATATAGCATATGATCCCTGGAGGCCACACAAGAGAGGCAGGGGAGAACCCCTTCGACAACCATGGTATATGATCTGAGGGGTCCACCTAGGAGAGGCAGAGGAGCAGCCATTATATAACCAGTCATATTATATGTCTGAGGAGTCCACACAAGAGGAAGAGGAGAACCCCTTAGAAAGTACCTTTATACAACCAGCCATGGTATATGAGGTGAGGTGTCTACCCAGGAGAGGCTGAAGAGCAGCCATGATATAACTAGTCATATTATATGTCTGATGAGTCCACACATGAGAGGAAAAGGAGAAACCCTCAAACAGAGCCTTTATACATCTAGCCATGGTATATGATCTATGGGGTCTACCCAGGAGAGGCAGGGGAGCAGCCATTATATAACCAGTCATATTATATGTATGAGGAGTCCACACAAGAGGAAGAAGAGAACCCCTTAGAAAGTGCCTTTATACAACCAGCCATGGTATATGAACTGAGGTGTCTACCCAGGAGAGGCTGAAGAGCAGCCATGATATAACTAGTCATATTATATGTCTGATGAGTCCACACATGAGAGGAAGAGGAGAAACCCTCAAACAGAGCCTTTATACATCCAGCCATGGTATATGATCTGAGGGGTCTACCCAGCAGAGGCAGGGGAGCAGCCATTATATAACCCGTCATATTATATGTCTGAGGAGTCCATACGAGAGGAAGAGGAGAACCCCTTCGAAAGTGCCTTTATACAACCAGCCATGGTATATGATCTGAGGGTCCACCCAGGAGAGGCAGAGGAGCCGCCATTATATAACCATTTTTACTTTGGGAGCAAAAAGGCGGCTTACATTACATAATAATCTTAAGTAAGCTCATACCAACAGACACCACATTATGGTTTGCACAATGGTTAAAATGCGGTGCTGTTAGACAAGTCGACGTTTTGATCCCTAGCTCCTAATACAATGGGATCATCATCAGGACTAGAAACTAAGCAGTTGCCTGATACAATTTGAACGCCTGTGGAGTTAAAACAGGAAAAGGAGAGAGGAACAGGGAGAAAAATATATAAATTTCAAAACTTAATAAGGTCCACCATTGATTAAGCATGTCATAAGAGAATCGTTACAACGGTAAGGAGCATTATTACAACAAAAAGTCGAAAAATCGGTTGTATCAGCTATACGTAAAGTGAGCAATACGTTGTGCTACATGCGAACGCGATTTAAGTGCGATGCAGACTGAGTGCCGCGAAGGGGACGGGGTGTGAGAAGGCCGGTGTTTGGCAATTTTCGAAAGGCGGTGTGAAGGAAGTAACGTATTCAAACTATAGCGAGATAAGAGTGAGACTGATAAAAGGCTGGCATCCCTATTCGTACCTTATAATATTAGGCTAGGAACGCAGCATGAGCAGAATGCGGAAAGTGATCCATTACATCGTAGAGCAGAGCAATACTGTTACGGGTAATTAGTAATAAGGCATGGTGAAAAAGAAGAGGAGACGGCGCATTTAAAGTGTTTACGCAATGTCAAAAGGTGATGAGAAAACGCCTCGGTGATGGTGTATCGTGCTGGCGTGTAGGGGTGACCACTGACCTTGGGAGAGGCTCTGTGATGACCCAGTTGGGGGAGATAGGTCGGAAGGGTCTCAGGGACCACCTATGGCGAGGGGGATGGAGGAAACGGATTAGGTGAGGGCTCCCAAGAGCAAGGGGCCGAGAGTGAAACGGAGGCGGGCTGTGTATTACCTTAATGAAAGTAATTGGATCCTGGTCCGAAGGATTTGGACTTCAAAGCCTGAGCAGGCGGAAACTCTACGGAAGTAGCGCAGAGTTGGGACTGCGAGAAGGGGCTGTTTTTCAGCAGCGGAGCTGTGGAAACCGGAGAGGGTAGTGAGTAGGGAAGGTGGGAAGCCGGGGATAGTACGGCCAATGAGTGTGGCTAACGTGGGCTTACCTCGATGGAATCACAGGAGGCCGAAGGGGTTTGAACAGCGGGCAATGGCTGTTTCCGTAGCACCGGAGCTGTAGGAACAGGAGATGGTGATGAGTGGGGAGAGTAGGGAGTGTCGTGTCTTGGGGGCTCCCAATAACGACAGACACCGTGGTCGGTAACTACGGAGCTTTATTGTCCCTAACCTCTTACATGGCTGTCCCTATTCTAACTGCCCGCTTCTCCCGTCGCTCCTCCTCTTCCCCTCACCCCAAGGCTCCGCCCCACCAACCACTAGAATGCTCACAATATTACATCTCCCCCTTTGTTAATAAAGCTTGTGACCAGTGCTCACATCTCTTCGATCAACCGTCTAGGTTTTTGAATGTCTCTTCTTGTCCGAAGGGACATGCCTTCAGACACAGTTCCATTGCTGCCCTCAGCGTCCCGTTCCTGACCTATAGGTATCCGATCATGTCCTTCACCGTGTTCAGTCACAGACGTTGTAGGCCCCGGCGTGAGTGTCTCTTTCATGGTGGAACTGCATCTTTGAAAGGGGGGGATATTGCAAGTGATGCGCCTGTTCTCCGACTCAGCCGTCAGCGCGGTGCCCTTTTGTCTGGTGACCGTGGGGGGCTTTGCCCGGAACCAACAGTCCGTTTCCTTACTTGGTTCTTGTTTGACCACGACGCAGTCCCCTTTATGAGGCGAGAGAGATCTAGCTCGTCTCCTGTGGTCCGCATGAGCTTTCATGCTCTCCTTGCCAGCGCGATCAGCATCAGTTACTACTTCTTGGTGAAGACGACCTGGTGACACCGGTCTTAAGGCATCCTCCCGGGTGGGTATCCTCGTCCAGATGGGGCGCCCTAGCATGAGTGTCGCTGGACATTTGCCTGTAGTGGCATGGGGTATTGTTCGATATGCTCGAAGCGCTTCATTGAGAGCCATTTGTGGATCTCGTCTATCAAGGGTAGCTTGCTGGAAAGTCTCTTTGAGTATGTCCATAAACCTTTCACTAGTGCCATTGGCTTGTGGCCACACATGTGTTATCCGCCGATGCTGGACACCCAATGATTTCGCAAAGTCGCTGAATTTCCGTCCAGTGAACGGTGGACCATTGTCTGTTCTCAGTTCCTTGGGCACACCCCAGGCTGCAAAGACCTCATCTAGAACTGCAATGGTGGCGGCAGCACTGGTGGACGGCACCAACTGAGCAATGGGAAACCGTGAGTATTCGTCCATTATTACGAGAACATAGTTGCCTGATTGCATCGGGCCATAAAAGTCTAGGGCTAGTTCGTGCCACACTCCAGGCGGCGGCGGTGTCATCTGACTTGGGGCTCGGGGGTCACCGTGCCCTACTACTGGATACTGCGGACACTCCTTCGGGGTGACATGTTGAATGATCTCCAGGTGAGCTGCAGGCGGTCGCGCTTGATCCTCCGCGAGATGGACATCTTCCTCTACAACAGACAGTCCAGGTGTGTGTGACGCCCTGGGGTGTCGCGACATGTAACCGGCCAGGTTGACTGTAGTAGTAGTAAAATACTTTATTTCGATTGAATTTACAATCATAAAAAGTTCATTTGAAGCTTTACAACATTATAAAAATAAAAATCAGTTTGCCCACTGACTGCTTAAAAAGGGAGGCAATTTACATAAAAACACTGACACTCTAAGAACAACAATAATAGCGCAAATAATCAGTAAAAATTCAGTTTGGTAATGGCTGTTGAGGGAAGCAGACATTTAGGAGTAAACACTAACACTCTATATACAGGAATAATAACCGAATAAGCGGTAAAATCCTAAGAAACATTTGCCGATAGTTGAAAATGAATTTTCAAGCAGGCTTTAAGAAAGCAGGCTACAGTTTTGGCTACATACGGGGTATCTAGATTTTGAAGTGCCAGAAGAGCCGGTCTGCATCTTCTCAGCCCTATATGTCGAAGCAGAGGAACCAGCCAACGTTTCCGCGGGGACTTATAGAAACCGCAGAAAAAGGTTACATGCAAAGTTGACTGGCGAATAAGACCGTCACAGGGACAGTTTGGTAGTTCCCGTGACCAGTCTAAGGGCACAGGCAATGAAACAAGACGATAAAATAGATCAAACCGAAATCTGGTTAAAACATATCTCTCATAATTTGACAGAAAAAATGACAGATAAAATTGAATGCCATGAGGAAATTGGACCATCGTTAAATGAACGTTTGATTTTTTCACAAGTTCAGAACACAAACGAAGATCACTCAAGTGGTCAGCACATAGCTTTTTCAAAGATTTTCTAGATATGTCCACTAAGGATTCGGGATCAGTAAAATATGCAGAGTGATTCAAATCTGACAAAAATCTCGATACATATAGCAGCCAGGGAATCTTTTTCCAGTAGGACAAAGTGAGACAGTCAGATATTAGTGACCTAGTTAGATGGCATTGCTCCTGGGTCCATATACGGTGCCAAAGTAGAATCGGTTGGTAGCTAATGATATCAGTCAGATACTCCCGACCGAGTTCCACATGGGTGCCGAAGGTAGGAGCACTACGAGGGAGGGCTAGTATATATTTCAGAAAGGAGTTTTCTGTAATTTGTAGGTCGTCAGCAGGCACATAGCCCCAGACTCCTGCACCGTATGTTGCCACACTCATACACTTGGCTTGGTAAATCTGCAAGAGCACAGTAGGAGCGGGCTTACCCAATTTCCTGGAAAACGAGGTCAGTGCAGATGTTGTACGTTGAAACTGCAGTTTTTTACTAGATATAGCAGGTTTCCAGGACAGGTGATTGTCAATAAGGATACCTAGATAAGGATAGGTGGTGGCAGTTTCTAATCTGGTCTTCTCGATAAAGAGAGATTTACATTTTTGGGCTCTTTTCCCGATGTTCATAACAAAAGTCTTAGATTTATTGACTTTAAGACCAAGAGAAGACATAAATTCACAGTATTTATCTAGTTGGATCTGGAGTTGATTAGGTGTCCTAGCTAAGATGACTGAATCATCTGCATACAATAATGCAGGAATAGGGCGGGAGCTTATGCAGGGTAGATCTTTGCTGTCAACCAACATCGCTTGCTCCAGTCCGTTAGTATAGATGTTAAATAGGAATGGAGCAAGGACGCATCCCTGCCTTACACCTTTTTCAATATTGAAGGATTCCGTAAGCTCCCCTTTAATACCATATCTCACGCATGCTTTTGCATCCGAGTATAGCTCTCGGAGAAAATTCAGCAGTGCAGGATCTATGCCCAGATTTTTCAAAATCGCCCAAAGCTTGGAGTGGATTACGCAATCGAATGCGGAACTCAAATCCACGTAGACTAGATGAAGTTTACCACCTTTGGCCCCTACATATTTACCTATAAGCAAGGTCAGATTTAAGGCCTGTTCCACAGTGCCCAGGCCCTCCTGGAACCCAAACTGTAGATCAGTTAAGATCTTATTCTCTGTGGCCCAGTCCCTTAAACGCTCCAGAATTAATCTGCCAGCTACCTTGCCTAGGGAATCCAAAAGGGAGATGGGCCTGTAACAGGCTGGATTGTCCCGATCTCCCTTTTTGAAAATGGGCAGAAGCACAGAGGTGGACCAAGAGTCAAAAAGGCCGATCTGGGTAACTGCAGACATGACCTGTGTGACAATTGGAGACCAAAGATCTATGTTGCTCACAAATATGTCTAAGGGGACCCCGTCTGGACCGGGCGCCTTACCGGTCTTTGAGGCGGTCAGTGCTGTGATTATCTCCTCTAGATCGAAATAGAGATCGATGGGAAAGATGTTATTACTAGGAGGAGCTTCCGCCTCTGGTCTGGGGGCCTCAGTTATCACGGGGTTATCCGCGAAGATCTGCGAGTAGTGAGCTACCCATTTGTCAGCAGGTACTGCCACGTCTAGATGCTCTATCGCAGTTTCATCAACTAGGAAAGGGGCCTTGACTGTTCTCCAAAACATGATAGAGTCCTTGGTTAAAGTACTCTGATGTAATTGGGCCCAGAGGTTATTTTTTATTTCCTGTTTGCGTGATTGCTGTGCCATCTTATAATTTTTCCTCAAAGAGGCAATTTGGGGCTTGACCCTAATCTTTTTTTGTAGAGCGTTTTTCAATGCACGCTGCGCTTTGCGGCAGCGGGAATCAAACCACCCTCTTGAATCCTTATCATTGGCAAGAGTCATTATAGGAACAAGTGAGCTCTTGTCTGATGGCTTCTAATATTTTGGTGAAGCTAGAAAGGATCAGCTTGGGGGAGGAAGACGGCTCCAAACACTGATAGATCAGAGGAAGGGTTTTTTGAATAATCTTGCTAGTGATCTCTGTGGGATTGATCGTCGACCACTTGACAGTATAACCATTGATTTTGTTCATCTCCAGAGAATGCTGCGCTAGGAGACTTGTTTTTGGGCAGGCTGAAGGTGGTATATTTAATGCTAAGGTTATGCTATTTGGATAGTGGTCACTTGAAGGATCAGTGCCAGTTGAAAATTGCTTCAATCGGTTTTTTAAGGATTGAGAGCATAAGATAAAATCAATGGTAGTGGAGGCACCTTTACCATGAAAAGTCGGCTTAAACTCTACAGCGGGACACGCTAGGATGTTGGCGAATTCAAGTTCTAATGCAAAAATACAGGTATTTAGTGCTTGACCCACAGCGTTATGGGTGAAGTGGGCCAAGGGGGCATCGTGCTCGTCTGAAAGCCCACAGATACCTTTGTCATATTTGTTACACAGATACACATTGAAGTCCCCACCCCACACAAGATGACAATTTAACTCTTGACTCATAGCTTTTTGATCTTGTAAATACAAAGCAATTTCCGACAAAGATTTTACACAGTCGCTAGGTGAGGAGTTATTATACATATTGATGAGATAATAACTAGAGTTATTGTCTGGAACTATTTTAAGGATTTGGAAAATTGGCGAGACTAACTGAACTTCCATGATAGTAAAAGGAATTAAATTCGAAACATAGATGGCTAAGCCGCCCTTAGGTCTACCATGAGTGGACGGTAAGGGAGGAAGGTGAAATGTTTTAAAACCCTGTATGTGGATAGGGTCAATTGCCCAAGTTTCTTCGAGGCAGATTAACTTAAATTTATTAGTTACTTCCACCCAAGACTGAAGATGGATTTTCGATCTTAAGCCAGCTACGTTCCAGAATATAATTGGAAGATCCTGGGTTGATGTAAAAGTACAATTTGGAAGCTGAAGTTCAGCGGAGGAATGTGAGAGTTGAGATAGGGACTGGGTGGTTATAACTGAAGGAGGAGGATTGGGTTTAGGCTCCCTGGGTTGGGGAGTAATAAATTGTGAATTTGGGAGCAAGTCTGCAGGGGTAGCTGGCATGGTATAACACGCGTTCTGGTGAGGGGAAGATGACTGCTGTTGGACCAGGGTATACTGGGGAGGGAAAGACTCGGACTGGGGACCATACGAAGATGGCGGGAAGGAGCCGGCCCCCCGAGTGATCTTACAGGGGACTTTGAAGTTAGGAGAGACGCTGATGTAACTGCTGTCTATCATAGGTAGAGATGATAGTCAATCCACCATGTCCAGGCATTCATATCTGTTGGATAGTGGTGGACCTCTCCAATTGCTGAAGTAGCCTGGTGGTGGGTTGCTAAGGCCGTGCCCCGACCACTGATTACGGTCTCTAATTCCGCCCCAGTTCCCTACCCTCGTCCAGGACCATGGAGGACCTGCATTACGCCGTGTATTAGGGGGATAGAAGTACGACAAATTATGGGTTGCAATCCCTTCGGTAGAAGATTGGTCACCCCAAGAGCAAACATACTCGACTGTGTTGGGATTTTCAAAGTTTACTATTATACAGTCGCCCTGTATGTTTTTTGGTTGGTTACCTAGCCAAGGCACTCTACGCACTGTAGTAACTCTGTTGTCCATAAAAGTTGGAAGCGGTCTGTTATTGGACAACCAAAAGATTACTTTATTTTTTAGGGACCAAACCGGTTCATCCTGGTTTGGGGGGAGTTCCGGAACCCCAGTCATTATTACTACATAAGGAGAGGCCTCGAGTGGAAGATGGATAGGGGGAATCTTCTTATTACGGTTGTTAGGAATGGTGTTGAAGCCGGTAGCAATGTTGGATTGAACAGGAGCGGGAATAGGGACTATAGAAGAGGGAAGGGAAGGAGGAAGATTTGGTAGAGGAGGTGCTGTTGGGTTAGAATTGGTTACAGAGCGAGGTAGTAACGGGTTAGAAGATTTAGGAGGTGGTTGTGGCTTGATTACAGGTGCGAGGGAATGATGGTGAATAGGCTTCTCAGGGACTTTTTGTTTATTGGTTTTAGAGTTCTGGACGGAGGTTCCTGTTTTTGACGCTTTGGCGTTTGGAGTGTTTAAGGTGATAGGCCTGCCTTTCGCCAAGTTGGAATCCATCTTGTTACCTGTACTTTGGGATAGTACGAGGGACAGTTGAGTAAGTTGAGACTGAACCATGTGTAGGGCCTTTTCTATGGGTTCCAGGTGAGATTTAAACAGATCACCAATTCTAGTAAGCAATAAGCTGTCGTTGGTGCATGCATTACTTGTAAGATTACCATTCATCGTATCTTCACAGCTGTAGTTGCTGCTTGAGCTGGTGGTATTTGTGTTCAAATTAGCGGGGATGGAATCCACTATTTGAACATTTGTCAGTGAAGGAGAATGATAGGGGGATGGAAGGTTAGGATTTTCCGGGGGAAAATTTAAAACAGAAGAGGTTACAGAGATAGTTGTGGCAGATGGAATGGTAGAATGGGAAGGCTTAACAGTTGACTTCCTTTTTGTTTTCTTAGGGATAGCTCCTTCTCGTGTACCCCTAGCCTTTGGGGAAAAGGAGGTGTTATCTGGTTGAGTAGCAAAAATGACAGGAGATTTTTCCAAGGATAAATGGGAATCAGACAGAACCAGAGATGCAGAGAGGTCCACTGTGCAGGGGACAGTGTGCAATTCTGCGTGCACTATCGATGGAGGAGGTAGATCAACAGGACGTGAGGGGGTTTTTGCAGTGCCCAGCAGGCCCATCGAAGAGCGCCTGGCTATCGTCAAGTCCTGTGAGATCCTTCGATCCAGTAAGATAATGCCCTGCTCAATAGCATCGTTAGCTTTAGTTATGAATTGATCAATTGGGCCAATGATCTCGCCGGCTAATTGAGCCTGCTTTTTAACAGTATTCCTAGTGGTTCTCGGGGACATTATGCCGTGTAAATTATAAAAATATTAGTCAGCAATAAATGTTCACGGGCCAATATGAATGATGTCAATATAAAATGACAGTACCAGAAATTTAAAATACAAACTGTAAATAGGGTGGCCCAGTCCAGTCCTGCCCGGTCTTGAACGGGCTTAAACGGGCCCGCCCTTGGCCCGGGCTTCGCGCGCGTCCCGCGTTACGTTTGGGGCTAGTCAATTTATAATGGGAGAGACAGGGGGCGTGACCTCCGGGGGAAGAGGCACCAGCTGTTAGATGTAGGGGCTGCTGGTCCTCGCAATCCCCCGGTGAAGTCGGCAGGTAGCCCTGGAGTCTAGTGCACGCTGGGAGCGTGCAGACTGTCCGCCGAGTGCGGAATAGCTCCCACCAGCGACACGACCCTTCGTGAGCAGAAGTCCAGCACCAACAAAGTGCCCTCCTTTACAGTGTTCCGTGGACCCTCCAAACAGCAAAACCCAACAGATGAGCTTCAGAAGAACTTCGTATTCCGCAGGGTTGAACAATAAGCGGAGTAGATCAATCCAGAGCTGTTCACTCCCAATAGGAAGCAGTGGCAGGGCAGTGTGTACTGGCAGAGTCAATAAAGTTTTGTTGAGAACACAAAACTTGCAGAGTCAATAGTTTAGTTGCAAAAAATAAATAAACAAAAAAAAACGTACACTCCACAATGATCTCTGCCGTCTGTGACAGGGTTTTAAGAAATCTCTCTATCCCAATATGTCCGCAAATACAGGTCATGAACAGAGTCAGGGCAGCGAGCAACTCCTTACGACTGCACGCGCGCCGCGCGTAAGAATGTCAGAAACGCCAGCTTACCGAAGCGACGGCATGCCTTCCTGAGGCTGGAGCTGGCTTCTCAATCAGCTGGAGTTCAGCGACGGATGAGAAATCCTCACAACCCCGTGTTCCAGTCACAGAAGTAGATCACCTTTGAGGATGTATACAGGATGGCACAGTTTAACAGAATGCCTTAAATCGTAGCTTTTCCGTATTCCAGTCACAGAAGTAGATCAGCTTTGTGGATGTCTACAGGATGGCGCAGTTGAACAAAATTGCCTTGACTGAATTGCCTGGCTTGTGCACGATGTCAATGTCATTGCTGACGCGATAGAGGACTTCCACCAGACGCAGCCGCTCGGCCGTCGGCAGACTAAGAAGACAGTCAGCCTCCGGCCCTTCTATGACGTGGATCACAGCGGGAATTGACATTGTGTTGTGTCTCAGCGTAGTTGAAAACTTCCCGAGACAGGGAAGTGGCTTCCTGGACATCCAGGTGTAGACCCGAACAAATGCAGGACTTAGGCGCGGGGGAGGGTTCATTTTTTTGTACTCCGTCACCGGAATGTAATTTAGTGACGCTCCACTGTCCATCACGAATTTGGTGGCATGTCCACCGACGCTGATGTCCAGTCGGGAATATTTCTTAAGTTGGTTTGGGTCAGCAACCATGTTCGCATATTCAACTGAATATTCTTGTTCATCCGATGTTGACCTGGAGTCTCTGGATGGTGATCTCCTCGACCATCGGGATGTCTGCGACTCTTGTTCATCCGATGTTGACCTGGAGTCTCTGGATGGTGATCTCCTCGACCATCGGGATGTCTGCGACTCCCGGCTGGAGTGAAAGGATCTGGACGACGACTTTGGGCGGTTGTGCACCGCTCGCGCGTGGTGTTGACGGGTGTCGCCGCGCGACGTCCTGTGCGCGTTCTTGTCCTTCTCCCGACGATACTCGCTGCACATGGCTTCAAAGTGGTTGCTCCGCCCACACTTGCGGCACTGCTGACCCATGGCTGGGCAGGCTCCGGTGTGCGGGAAATCATACCCGCATCTGTAGCATTTCCGTGCTGGCGTTTTTCTTACATGATCCTGACGCTTGCTTCTCCGCCTTGCTTCCGGTTGGCGATGTCCAGAATAACGGCGGCGCGACGACAGCCGGGAGTGCCGCCCTCGTTCCCTGGACCCTCGGCGGGAGCGAACGGTCCGCACATGGCATACTTGTTCCCTGCGTTCCGTACGTCCTGCTTCCATGGTCCTGGCGTGCTCCTCAGCCTGATCGTGCACCCTCGTCATTTCTTCTATTTCGTCGAGGGTGTGACTTTTCTTCAATAGTTTTCTCCTGAGCGTCTCGGACTGGCACCCATCGATAACGCGCAGCCGGATGGCGTCGTCCGTTGAGAACGCGTCAAAGTTGCAGTGGCGTGCCAGCCGGCGTAGTCGAGTTATGTATGTATCCATCATCTCATCTTTTCCCTGGTGCGCCCGCTGGAACACATGCCTCTCGTAGTCCACATTCTTCTTGTGTAGAAATTTCTTATCCAACGCCTCACGTACCTTGGCGTACGTCCCTGCATCCGCGGCTGGAATTTCCTTAATCATTTTGCTAATGTCTTTTCCCACAAGGTTGCGGAGCGCTATGAGTTGGTCTTCATCACCAAGCACCTTGGAGCCTTTGACGTAGTCTTCGAAGTCCTCGATCCACTCCTCCCATCGAGGCCCCATGCTACTCCCGACCACGAGCGCCAGAGGCTCTGGAGGGCGCAAGTGCGACAGCCCCATCACAACGGGTTTCACTTCTTGACGTGCGGGCGAGCCATGGCGTGACATCTCACTCCTCTTGCGATTGTTTAACTCACACTTATTTGCTCCCCGGTCTTTGCTCGGGCTTGATCGCTTTTTTTTTTTTTCTTTTTCAATTTGTCTTTGCTTGTGCTTGTTTAATTCTGTTCTTGCCTTTGCTTGTGCTTATTTAATCTTCTCTTGCCTTTGCTCGTGCTTGGTTGTTTTTTTTTTTCTCTTGCCTTTGCTTGGGTTTGTTTACGTTTTCTCTTGCCTTTGCTTGTGCTTATTTAATTTTCCTCTTGACTTTGCTTGTGCTTGTTTGCTTTCTTCTTGCCTTTGCTCGGGTTTGTTTCTTGCCTTCGCCAGTGCTTGTTTGGTGCCTGACTTCAAAATGGCCGCTTGCTTATTTCGCAAAGGGTGTCCTGAAGCAGCCGCCTGGTTTAAAGATGGCCGCCGGACCGGCACCACACACGGGGCTTGACACGAGGCTCAGCACTCCCTCAGGTTCTTCCCCACATGGATCACGCTACATCGGCGTCTCACTCACCGGCTTGGCTCCTGGGAACTTCCTTCACTACAGGGTAAGCGCACGCTGTCACTGCCACATCTTTTGGCATGCACGTGACATTGGCTTCACGCTGGGCTTGGCCTCCACTCGGCGAGTTGCTCTTCGCCTGGGATCGACGCTGCACCCTAGTCCCCACAGCAGTGGTCAGGGCAGGTGCCAGGGTATCGCTTTTCACCCTGCACTCCTGGGACATTTAATCCGGTACAGGCTCCGGTGTCAGCGCGGGCGGCGCTAATTCCAAACTTCCTTTTTTTTTTTTTTTTCTTCTTTCGCGCCTCGCCCAGGGGACAGACCACGGTTCCTTTCAGGGTTCAGGGGAGCATGCTGCTCATCCCACCTTCGTCGCCAGCTGTCGTGTCTTGGGGGCTCCCAATAACGACAGACACCGTGGTCGGTAACTACGGAGCTTTATTGTCCCTAACCTCTTACATGGCTGTCCCTATTCTAACTGCCCGCTTCTCCCGTCGCTCCTCCTCTTCCCCTCACCCCAAGGCTCCGCCCCACCAACCACTAGAATGCTCACAATATTACAGGGAGCATAGGGATCGTTCAGGAAAGAGACAGGTGCTCGCCGGGGCTTACCTCAATGGAGTCCCCGGAGGACGAAGGGAGCAGGAGGTCTGCTTTTCCTTAAGGCATAATGGCAGACAAGGACCGGGGGGAGCCAGCATTTTATGCGAGTGAACGCGTAGCGAGAACCAGGTGGGGGAAATGAACGAGGGACTAAGATGTCGGGAAGGAACCAGAAACCAGAAATGATATAACCAGTCATTTTATATGTCTGAGGAGTGCACACACAAGAGGATGAGGAGAAACACTTAGAAAGTGCCTTTATACAACCAGCGATGGTATGTGATCCGAGGTTCCAAGCAGGAAATGCAGTGGAGCAGACATTATATAACCTGTCATATTATATGTCTGAGGAGTGCACACGTGAGAGGTAGAAGAGAAACCCTTAGAAAGAGCCTTTATACAGCCAGCCAAGGTATATGATCTGAGGGGTCCACCCATGAAAGGCAGAGGAGCAGCCGTCACACAAGGGCAGGGAGAACCCACCAGAATGGGCCTTATATAACAAGCCATGGTTTATTTTGTGAAAGGTGGACCCAGAGTAGGCAGATGAGAAGCCATTGTATAACCAGTCGTATTATATGTCTGAGGAGTCCACACACGAGGGGCGGAGGAGAAACCTTTCAAAAGAGCCTTTATACAACTAGCCATGGTATATGATCTGAGGGTCCACCCAGGCAGGGGAGCAGCCATTATATAACCAGTCATATTATATGTCTGAGGAGTCCACAAACGAGAGGCAGAGGAGAAACCCTTAAAAAGTTCCTTTATACAACCAGTCATGGTATCTGATCTTAGGGGTCCACCCAGGAGTGGCAGAGAAGCAAGCATTATATAACTAGTCATATTATGTGTCTGAGGAGTCCACACACCAGAGGCGGAGGCGAAACCGTTTAAAAGTGCCATTATACAACTAGCCATAGTATATGATCTGAGGGGTCCACCCAGGAATGGCAGAGGAGCAGTCATCATAAGTGGCAGAGAGAACTAAATCGAATGGGCCTTTTATTGCCAGCATGGTTTAATTTATGAAAGGTCCACCCAGGAGGGGCAGAGGAGCAGCCATTATATAACCAATCATATTATATGCCCGAGAAGTTCTTCCAGTAGAGGCAGGGAGTAACCCAATGGAATGTACATTATACAGCCAGCCATGTCATATGACCTGAGGGAACCACCCAGAAGGGGCAGGGGAGCAGCCATTATATAACTAGTCATAGCATATGTCTGAGGAGTCCTACCCAGAGAGACAGGGAGCAACCATAGGAATGAACATTATACAACCAGTCATGTAATATGACCTGAAGAGACCACCCAAGAGGGGTAGGGGAGAAGCCATTATATAACTAGTCATATTATATGTCCGATGAGTCCTCCCAGTAGAGGCAGGGAGCAGAATGAACATTATACAACCAGCCATGGCATTTGACTTGAAGAGACCAACCAGGAAGGGTAGGGGGAGCGGCCATTGTATAACTAGTCATATTATATGTCCGAGGAGTCCTATCCGGAGAGGCAAGTAGCAGCCTATAGTTATGGACCTTATACAACCAGCCATTGCATATGACCTGAGGAGACCAACCAAGTGGGGCAGAGGAGCAGCCATTACACGGGGCAGGAAGGAGCAATAGAATGAGCCGTATAGAACCAGCTTTGGCAAACGCTCTGAGGTTTTCACCCCTGAATAGAAAGGAGCAAACCCATAGGAATCTCCACTAAGCTACCAGCCATTATATAAGCTAAGAAGAACCCACCCAGGAACAAAAAGGGGCAACCCTTAGGACCTAATAACTTTGCCAATGCTTATTTAAGCTGAGAAGAATCATTCTTCATGAACAAATCATGTTTTATTTGTTCCCCTGTTGACTTGCTGCTCTTCCCACTTTCTTTTGTCCCTTTTGTCATGCTGCTTTATCCTTCCATAACCCAGTGTTCTTTTCTGGCGTTGCTGCAGTGCGTGCCTTCGTGGCGGCTTGCTGCGTTTCATCCCTGCATCTTCTTTAGGGCTACCTACATGCATGAGTCCAAGGCCAGGTCTTTCTTTGTATTTTCAGATGTGGCTTCCTTTTCTAGTTGCCTTTGCTAGGCACAGTACAGAGCTTTCAAGTTTCTTGGTCCATGTGTGAGTCTCTCATCCGGTCCAGGATGTTGCTTTGCATTCTTGGATGTATAGTCTTGATTTTATACTCACAGATCAGGGCAAGAAGTCCCAGAATGCAAAGCAAACACCTGGACTCTGTGAGCTTCTTGCACATGCGCCTGTGAACCATGAATTCTATGGCCACGTGTCCCACTACGGCATCAGCCCATTGTTTGCTTGGTATTGTCGTTGCTGCCAGTGCCAGCATGCTGCCTCACTTCCTAGCCTATTTTTACGTCTCGCCGACGGGCATCATTTAGCTGTCTGTTGTCGGAGAACTATTGTTTACAATACATGCTTAGAGCGGACTCAGGGTCAGTCCATCACTTATCCTTGATTTGCTTTATTGTCAATCTTATTTCTCTGTTTCTTATTCAATGGCTTTCCTTCCTCTTCTCGAGTTTCTCTCTCTCATTTTACAGAGCCTCTGAGTAGAAGAATTATCCTTTCATTGCTTACAACCAGGAACAATTTTTTTCTTTTCAGCACTCCATGAGAGTGCCTGTGCTTTTTCCTCCCTCTCCCTCGTATGCTTGCTCAGTATTAAATGATTGATCCCCTTCCACTGTGCATGTTGCTTTCCCTTTCACCCTTCCTCAAATGGTCTCCCACCCCTTCCTGCTTAGTTAAAAAAAAAAAAAAAAAATTCTTATGAGGACCAAGCGGCTGCACACTGCTGTTGGGTCGATTGCTTTCTTGTCTGTTTCTCCCCATACAAACTCTGTGCTTTTTTTACATCGATTTTTCTGTAGTTTTTTCTGCGAGAGACCGGCTCTTGCATACCGTTGTTGGACCGCTCATTGCCCTGTCTTTTTCTCCATGAGAAACAACCTTTAGATCACATGCTTTACATCGCATGCCATTACAACGCGGTTGTTACAATGACCGCGTTGTTACAACACAAACCATTACATCGCAAGTCTTTTCAATGACTTGCTGTAGGGGGCGCGCTGGTGTTGGATTTACAATCCAACACCTTTCCTGCTGTTGCACAAACTGGAGTAGGAATAGTAAATGATACTATTCCTAAGTCCAGCGCGCCCCCTACAGCAAGTTGTTGAAACGACTTGCGATGTTATATTTTGCGATGTAACAACGAGGTCGTTGTAACGACCTCGTTGTAATGGCATGCGATGTAAAGCATGTGTAGTAAACGTTTATATTGTTGCTTCACACCTCATTCCTTCCAGCACAAAGATTTATTTTTTATCTGTTTTTTTCTGCATGGGCATAGCAACAGCACACTGCTGTTGGGGTTCTTGTTCCATTTCCTCTTGCACATATGTGTACTACATTTTTAGGTCGAGCTTTTAGTCAGCGAGCATGCGCTGCTCTGCGAGGCATGCTGTATTTCCTCTCTTGGCTTGGCTATTCCCACTACTTTCATTGGTTCCTTCGTCTGCCTTTCGAACTGCCTGGAGCAGGAAATGGAAACAAGCATTGGCCGCGCGGCCGTAAAAGTAACGGCCGCGCGTCCGTGAAAGTTAAAGTAATCGCGATCAAAGCGAAAGTGATCGCGATCGCGAGGACGGGACGCGCTGTGTAGCAAGCACGCGAGTGGTGCGCGCGCAGCAGTGATTGGCGGCTGCGTGCATGCACGCTTGCGAGAACGCAAGCGTTAGGCCAGGGAGGTCTGGTAGCACCTTGGAAACCCGTATACTAAATGTCGAGCAACAGCGCATGCGCTGTTCTAGGCTGGACCTAAAAAGATACGGCCATGTTGCTGTGAGTGTGGAAAGACCACCGACGCCACTCTCTGATGTCAGCTTGCCCCAGCCTGTGGCACGGGACAGCCCCTCGGTGCGGTAGGCGGCCCCGTCGGAAGACTGAAGCACAAGGGTGCTGCTGGGTGCCTGGGTCTCCGAGAGTGGCTCTCATGAGCAGTCCTCGGAGCCGACCGAGGGCCGCGTTGTTTTTGCCCATGTGATTTGTCGCTAAAGGGTCTGCCCTTACCTCCCCCATATGCACCAATTTTCAGAAGCAGGGACATCAGTCACATCCCCACATCGTGTCTGGAGTTCTGCCGTTCGCACTCCCAACCCCTGAAGCCTGCGTCCACACAGTAGCTGAATGGCCTGTAGTCTATTGCGGGTGGCTCCTGCCGCACTGCTATACAATGCTGGTAAGTTGCCTTTCGAATATGTTTTTAAATCGCAGCACAGGTTTCACTATTGTATTCTGTTGAGGATGGATTTTAACTAGATTTGTTTTGGAACCTTGATGTAAACATTTATGATTTTAGCCAAACTATTCTAAGCTGCTTTTTCTGTCAATGTCCACTTCTAAATGTATTTTAAAATGGTAATTCATTTGTCACCCTGTACCTTGATTACTTTAACATTCTAAAAGTGTAATAAAATGTGGTCGGTCAAATGGGACAGGGGCGCTTTAATTTAAATAGCAACGCTGTATATATACTACGCTTATCCGTGTTGGTAAATGTTTTCAACTATGATGGTGGGTGTGCCCTCTCCACTTTAAGTTCCTTTGTATGACAACTTATCACACCACTGCTGTCCCCTTATCACTTTGCAGCCCTTCTTGGCGCCGCCCTGCCACTGGACCTGCAGTCCCTGTGCATGAAGCAGCTCCTATGCATGCCAGTTAGCCTCGCCTTTGCAGTCACTCTATGTCATCCTGCCCTGACTCTGCTGGCACTGTGTGTGCCCCAGACCGCCTGCTTTGCCCCTCCAACCTATTTATGAGTCACACCCCCTGCAGGCCCTCTGTGTTCCCACCCCTACAGCCCTTGTGTGACATCGTCCCCCCCTCCTGCTGAGCAAACTATGCCACTCTACACACTAGAGTCACCCACCTGCCCTGATGCTGCTCTGTGTCTCTCACCCTCCCATAGCAGTTTCTGTTGTGCCTGCCTGAACCTCCAGCCTTTCTTTGCGCCTCTACCACTCTGCAATGCCCCTTTGTGCCCTACTTCCTGCAGCCCCTGTGGGTTGCCCTTCCTTTACTTTCCTATCCAGCAATGTGCATCCCTATCGTCTATACCCCCTGGAGTGGTCCCACTGCATCGCTAAATACTTATAAGGTCCCAAAAGCAAGACAGATTGCATTGCAAATGCCTGTTAAAATGTACTTATCTAAAATTGTTGTCAGCCATGTTGGGATGGTAAGTTTAAAATGTCAACATTATTGCTGGTGCGCCGTGATGGATGTGCACAATGCATGCACGTGCATCGGTCACCATCTTGAAATGGCTTTTCTTCATTAGAAAACCCATTCCAAAATGACCTCTCATGCTTCTGCCTGCGTTGCCATGCTTTAATGGCCATATTGGTAATTCATTCAGGGAACTGCAAACAAGCACTGACAAAGTCAATAACTCATCCTTTTAAAGGTGAGAACTAATGGCTATGCCAATGCTTGTTATCTTGTGCTGTCTTCTGTTGCTGCTGCGGGTGTTCTACCCCTTTGAGGGTCTCTGTGTCTGTCGGAGGAAGCCATATTTTGATGCATACCCTGAAATGCAGAGGAAAGGTCAGGAAACACCCCTGACCATTGAAGTGCATGATAAGGCCTCTTCGCTGCTCTGACGCGGTTTTCAACAGTGTAAGTGTCCCACGCACACAAATTCCAAAGTTTGACTTTTTAAGTAATCCATTCTCGAAGTGAAAGCATGTGATGTGTGAGGGTTTACCTTTTCATCAAGAGAGGGATTTAAGTCCCACGTGACCTGTGAAAGTTCAGTCAATGGCTAGGACTGATCTGTATTCTCAGATTGCACCAGTGTTAATCAGTCATTTTACACTATAACTAGCACCAACCATGTACTGGTCTTGGAGAAGCTGAAAGCTTTTTTGTGCACTCCCTGGAACTGAGAGTGTCACCATCTGTACATAAAAGCTTTCTTTAAATATACCAATCTGATGAGATAAAATAATTATATGACAAGATGCTGAATAGAGGTTTAAACCATCAGATTGTATTAGGGGGTCTGGCAGGAGCTACTTAAGGTGAGAAGAAACAGGTGTGGTGTGTGGGTAAGAGCAAAAATACAAATGATGGAAGGATGACAGCCATATTGCAGAAAGGAACATAGGGGCATATCAGCAAGGGCCGGCGACAATTATCGCTCAGCGCACTTAGCGCGAGGATAATTATCGCCGGCTAACGCTGAATTTTATCACTGAGATAGCGTGCTATCAGCAACGCTTATCTCAAAAGCGATAAAATTACAGGCGCAAGCTGCCAAATGCGCGATTATCGCTGGAAACCCAGCGATAATCTCACAACGTTTGGCGATAGCTTGTTGATAGGGCAGGGCAGACTCAGCCATGATATCCACCTTCCATTGGATATCATGGCTAAGTCAGATGAAAAGCAGGCGTAAGGAAAGTAGCGATAACCGCGGTTAGCGCTACTTTTCTTATCGCTACGCTTGTTAGCGTGCCCATTGATAATTGGAGAAATGTCGGTTAGCGACATTTCTCCAGTTATTTTGGGAAGGAACACCCACTTTGCATCTCATTAGAGATGCAAAGCTAGGCGTTGCTGTGACGGGCGCTAAGTCAGCAAAACACGCGATAGCGTGTCTTTGCTGATAAGGCGATGAAATTATCGCCGCTTTTTGGGCGAAAACGGATGCAAAAGCGGCGATAATTTCCTAGTGCTGCTTTGATGATACGCCCCATAGAGAGATATGTGAAAAGCTATTAAGAACGACCAGAGAAAGAAGTTGAGAGTTAATAGATTTCAGGAGGATATAAAGTATATAATAAACTACTAGGCTCAAAGGAGAGGCTTTAATGGCCATTGTGAGAGGTAAAGCTAGGGTGACCAGACGTCCCGGTTTTGCCCGGACAGTCCCCATTTTTAGATAAATGTCCCGGTTTCCCGACACTTATTGCAAAAATGAACAAATGTCCCAGTTTTGAGAAACGGTCGGGTGAGCACGAACATTTACACTTTGCTGTGAAGGCTCACCTTCACATCGGCCCTCTCAAGACACCAGGGACAGAGAACTGTTTGAAAGGTTTTCTTACTGTGCTGCCTGGCTTAATTCAGGCAACACAGCAGGGTTTAATGAAGGGTGAATCAACAACCCCTGCAAAGCACATCACCAGAGGCCAGAATCACCCCGCTCCCCTTGCAACACACCCCAGCTTGGCCGAGGAAGTCTTTCATTTTCATACTACAGTAGAGTAGTGTGTGCACGTACCTCTGTAGCATGAAAATTAAAGACTTGCTGGGCCATGCTGGGCCATATGGCTAGACAGAACACAAACATATATGTATGTGTATATATATCGGAAAATTCATTGACATAGAAATAGGACTAACTGTTTGTAGCGCGGCGGGGCCTGTATCGCAGTTACTGGTGGCAAGCGCAGTAAAGGACACACGGACACCGGTTTATCGCTCTGGGCCAGAAGACCCCGTGCGGTCCCGCCCACGTTTATTTATCCCCTCGGGACGAGCCCGCCCGAGGGGTGTATGGATGCATGTGAGATCGCAACATTGTTTGAGAGAGTCCGGGTGGCTCTCTACAGCCCTCCTTTCTTTTAGTTCAGAGCCATCAAGTTCGTCCCATCATGGGGAAGTATATACAAAGTCCTTCAGTCTCTGACTTGGGACTGGGTTCGGTCGGAGGCCATACCTCTGGCTTCGGGTGCAAGATTCCGGGGAACTGCCCAGCGGGGTACTCCGTGATCTCTCAGCGACAGGGTCCTGGCGGGTTGGCCTTCCGTGGTCATCGCCGTCCTGATTGATCTGCGGACCGGACACCGGGGAGGAGATCCTTTCACTGAGAGACGCCGGGGAACCACTACCCGGAGGTGAGCCTTGGGGCCTGGACTCCTCCCAATCCGTGCTCACTTCCGAGACCGACTTAAAACTCGATACATTCCTTGTAATGGCCTGTTGGCCTCTTTTTGCCGTGACCATGGTCCCTTGAACCTCTATCACAGTCCATACCTCAGGCTCATAGGGGGTTCGGAACTTCCATCCTGGGTGCCGATCCTTGATGACCACCTGATCTCCAACTCGTATCTGTGGATCTCGGGCCCTTCGGGACTCACTGGCCTTCCAATTCGTTGCTTCTCTTCTCGCTTGATCGGCTGCTCCGTCTCTCTCGGCAGGTACCCACCCTGGATCTGACGGGATACTGTCCCGTGGGGCTCTTTTGAACATGATGTGGGCCGGAGCACATTTGGTGGTGCTGTGTGGAGTTTGGCGATACGCACCGAGGAACTGATCCAGAGCTGCTTCTGGATCCTCTCCATTCTCCACGGCAATGCGCAGCGCTCGATTGAGTGTTCTCATTAGTCGTTCCACCTCCCCATTTGCTTGAGGCCATAGAGGGGTGATCTTCCAGTGTCGGACCGCTAGGTTTGCAAGGAATTCCTGAAATTCCCGCCCTTGGAAGGGGAGCCCATTGTCCGACTTGACCTCTTTGGGCAGCCCCATTGTTGCGAACACTCGGTCAAGAACCCTCTTGACATGAGGAAAAGCAGTTGACGCTATCACTTCAACGACAGGGAATTTCGAGAATGAATCGACCACGACCGGCATGTGCCGACCATCAGGAAAACTCCCAAAGTCCATGCTGGGATGCGTGCATGGCGTCTCACTTGCTTCTTCGCTGATTACTGGGACTGGTGCAGGGTCGCCTCCGGTGATGGTGCAGGCGTGGCATTGTCGAACCATCTCCTCTACTTTGGAGTCCACCGCCGGGAACCAGACCTTGTCGCGCAGCCTGGCTTTAGTCTTGGCCATCCCCTGGTGACCTACGTGTGCCAACGCGAGGATTCTTTTCTGTAGGCTTTCAGGGACCACGATGAGGCGTCCCCTCAGAATGACTCCTTCTTCCCCCACGCTGAGTTCGGTCCGGACATGCCACAGTTGTTGGCGAGCATGGCTGACTTCTTGTCGCAGGGCTCGGGCCCCATCCATGAAATGGGCCCACCCATTGCTGTCCAGTGCCCTGCGAACGCGAGAGAGTGTGGGGTCTTCCCGCGTGGCTTGACCGATTTCCTCCAACGTCATGGCCATGTGACACGCCCCTTGTGACACCATGCTGACGAATGCTTCAGTGCTGCAGGTATCCTCTGAAGAGGCGGGTGGCCGGGCTGACTCCGGGTGACGGGACAGATAGTCCACAGGGTTGTGGGCCCCAGGACGGTAGATTACCTTGAAATTGTATGCCTGTAGCTGCACTGCCCACCGTTCGATCCACGGTAACCCCAGCCTCGACAGCCCGGCAAACAGCGGGAGCAGCGGTTTGTGGTCCGTTATGACGGTGAAGTCCTGCCCGCACAGGTACAGATGGAAGTGCTGGCATGCCCATTTGATGGCCAGCGCTTCTCTTTCGATCTGAGCATACCTCGTCTCGGTGTCGGTGAGAGCCTTGCTGGGATATGCGACGGGCTTCCACACTTCGTGACCATGCTCCTGCAGGAGGACAGCACCGAGGCCCACCGGGCTGGCATCCACGACCAGTTCCGTTTTCCTCCGGGGGTGGAAATACGCCATGATCGTCTTGTCTAGGAGCCCCGCTTTGATATCTTTGAACGCCTTGTTGGCCGCGGGTGTCCACTCCCACTTGTGATCGTGGCACGTGAGGGCGCGTAGCAGCTCTGACATGGCTGCGAGATTGGGGATGAATCGTCCGCAGTAAGTGGCCATCCCAAGAAAACTCCTCACTTCGTGGGACTTTGAGGCGTGTTGGCAGCCCGGATGGCTTCAGCCTTCTTCGGGTCTACCAGGAGTCCTTCGCGAGTGAACGTGTACCCAAAGAAGTCCACGCTGTCTTGATAGAAGGAGCACTTGGCTTTGTGTAGCGTCAGTCCACATTCTGCCAGCCTCTTGAGCGTGGCCCGGAGGTGGGAGTGATGTTTCTCAAGCGTGTTGGAGAATACCAGGATGTCATCGCTGAGGTTAATCACTCCTTGCAGCCCGGACAGGGTTTCGCGGATCGCGTTTTGGAAGACCTCCGCGGCTGAAGAGACTCTGAAGCTGAGCCTTTTGTATCTCCTGAGGCCAACATGAGTCGAAAAGGTGGTGATGAATCGGCTCCCTGGGTCCAGCTCCAACTGGTGGTAGCCGGCATTTAGGTCCAGCTTCGAGAACCATTTCGCCCCGTTGAGGTCCGCCACGATGTCGTCCATCGTGGGGGTGATGTGCCGCTCCCTCTTCACCGCTGTATTGGGCAGCTGCATGTCCACACAGAGTCTGATGGCCCCTGGTTGTTTGGGCTTGGGTGCCACGACCAGCGGGGACACCCAGGGAGTGGGGCTGGAGACCTTTTCAATGACGTCAAGCTCTTCGAGCTTTCGCAGCTCCTCTTCCACTTGAGGGCATAGGTTGAATGGCACTCTCCGATGCCTAAGGGCCACCGGTCGTACCGACTGATCTATATGCAGCTTGAACTTCTTGCCCTTGAGTTTCCCCAGGCCGGTGAAGAGTGTTGGGAACTCCTTCAGTATGTCATCTGCATGTGAGTCATGCACCTGGTTTGCGAAGAACACAAGACCTAAATCCTCCGCCGTGTGACAGCTGAGCATGGTCCCTTCTTACCCTCCGTGACATGGAACTGCGTCTCGGTCGAGTAGCCCCCACTCGCGATGGTAGCGTTGATGACGCCACGGAGGGGACGAGGGTCCGTTCCTCCATACGTGTATATTCGCACCTTGGATGGCGTCAAGGGGGGTCGCGGCGACAGGCGGTCATACTGATCAGAGTCCATCACATTGACAGACGCCCCAGTGTCAATGAGGGCTTGTACCTCCGTGCCTCCTACTGAGACTGAGCACATGGGCGGCGGCCTTCACCTGGAGCCTGTCCGGCTGACGTAGGATACCACGAACCCATCGTCGTCTTCGTCCTCGTATATCGGGTGTCGCGCCTGGGGCTGGTGTTCCAGGCTTGACGGTGGGTCAGCATGCGAGACCTGGCGAACTTGCTGTGGCCCGAACCTGGGTCTCGACGACGGCTGTCTGAATAACCCACCACGGCACACTCTGGCATAGTGATTCATCCTTCCGCAGCGGGAGCACGTTTTCCCTTTCGCCCCGCAGAAGGCCGTTGCCGGGTGATCTTCGCCGCAGTACCCACACGACCCTCCCGGTGCAGGTTTGGACGCCTGGCGAGGTGTAGCGGGACGCCTTTGAATAGCTTCCATCTTTTCTTCCTTGATGGGTGGGGTCTTGTACACCGATCCCGTGGCCACGGGTGTGTGTAGGGCTGCATCCATCTCTTCCGCCTGGGCGTCCGACAACTCATGAGAGCGTGCAAGTACCAGGATCTCGTCCAGCGAGATCCCTGGCTGTCGGAGGATCAACTTCCGTAGGAGCTTGGAACGACAGCCTAAGATGATCTGATCCCTTATTTCCTCTCTTTGGTCTGTGAAGGGGCACGTGCTGGCCAGCCGGCGCAGCCGCGTGTAGAACATGTCAACCGATTCTGTGTCGGTCTGCCACGCCCTCCAGGAACTTAAATTTCTCGAAGTCGGGGTTGAGCTGTGGGTCTAAATGTCTGTTTAGCGCAGCGACCGCCGCGTCGTAGTCATCATCGTTTCCTGTGTTGGGAAGCGTGTCGAACAGGTCATAAATCTCAGCCCCTCCATAATAGATGAGTAGGGATCGCTTTACTGTCCCATCGGTTTCACGAGTCCCTTTGAAATAATGATTCAATCCCCCTACCCATGCTTTCCACCTTGGCGCAGCAGTGGCGGGATCCGAGGCCTCACTGAATGGTGGTAGTGGTGCGACCGCGGTATGGGTGACCACAGGTGGTGGTGGGTTGTTGCCGGCGCCTGGATTGTGCCCACCAGCTTGCTTTGCACCTGCGGCGGGTACGGTGCTCATTGTGTGGCTTCTTCGTGTACTTTTAGGGTTTTGCCAATGCTTGTTTGTCCAGGCTAACTTCTTCCCCCACTTGGTTTCTTCCACAGGGTCACCCTTCCTTTTTTTTTCTCTTTCCCTTGGAATTTAGCCAAAAAGTCCTGCTTCTCCCTTTTTACTTTCACTTTGCAGGCAGGCAGGAGAAGGACAGCCCTGCTGAGGACCCCTCCAGGAGATTAGCCGAGTTAGACGGGAGCCAGCGTGAGGGAGAGCAACCACGTGGACCCCAGAGCAGGGGGAACCGCCACCAGATCAGGAAGCTGATGCAGCGCTCAAGGCCAGCCACTCATCCTTCTCACAGCGTGCTGAAGCGCCGCCGGCTGAACACGCTCCCGATGTCAAGGGATGCGTGTGGGCGGGCGCAGCGCTGGCACGCATGCCGATCAGCGGAGGGCAGCACGCGGGTGGGCTCCACGATCCTCCGTCATTAATCAGGTACGCAGCGGGAGCGTCAGCATCGCGGGTGGGCTCCGCACGCTCCGGATGACCAGCAGGACAGGCAGATACACACGCGAGGGTGCGACCGGCCTCGTCGCCAGTGTAGCGCGGTGGGGCCTGTATCGCAGTTACTGGTGGCAAGCGCAGTAAAGGACACACGGACACCGGTTTATCGCTCTGGGCCGGAAGACTCCTTGCGGTCCCGCCCACGTTTATTTATCCCCTCGGGATGAGCCCACCCCAAGGGGTGTATGGATGCATGTGAGATCGCAACATTGTTTGAGAGAGTCCGGGTGGCTCTCTACACTGTTGACCAGTGCCAACATTTAGTCCTTTTTCTATGTCAATGACTGTCCCGGTTTTCTGTTCAGAAAATCTGGTCACCCTAGGTAAGGCTCAGATGGAGTTTTCGCATATATGTGTAGCATGGACGAGGAATTCAATTATTGCGCTCAAGATCAAAAGCGCACTCGCCATGATGTCTGCATTGAGCATGTTGGGAAGATAAACAGAGAAGATGTGGTTGCGAATTCGGAAGAGGGGATTACGGCTCGTGTCTCGTTAAATTGACACTGTCAACTCTCTGGAGTGCCTTCGGATCTTGTTAATTTACTCGATGTTATCAGCTATTGACATTAGGTTGTTTCTCCTCTGTTATCATCCTATCTCGTTTGCATTCATTTAACATAACCAACAATTTAAACATATATTTTACAAAAATCTGAAATATTTCGGCAAGAGCTTCAGTCTGTTACATTAGGGTTGGATGTTAACATAATTGTGGATTACTGGACCGCCCGTGCCCTGAAAGGAGGGTGGGTCTGGGGCAGTCAGAGTGGAAACATTGATGGTCTGGGTTTTAATTGGACTTTAGGAGCTCTAGCAACCACCCTGGAGCATTCTTCACGTCACTCAGCCCAGACATGTGGGCGTTGAGTAGATTTTAATACGAGAACTCAAACACTGTATGAATAACACTGTCTGTCAGCCTTCACCCCCTCAAAGATGAACTGTGGCATCAACTTCCCCCCAAAAACACCCAACGTATCCATCTTTTCAATTGAACGCCCTGCGACAGACCACAATGGACCCATGTTGACCCTCTCTGAGGACCAGTCACATCTCCCGGACATGCTGAAATCCACACCACATGACGACCACATTATCCCATCATAGCGAAGAGCATCTTCAGCAATGACCCCACACAACATCTCAACATCAGGACCGCGTCCCTCAACCAAGGCATCTTCTCAAACTACCTCAGACCGGACACATCAGGCCTCTTCTGCATGCTGCTCAGATGGAAAGCATCCCAGAAGAGGACTGCAGGATTCGCGGTCCTACCTTGAGGGCAGCAACTTCCTGCGGCAGACATATCAGAAACCTGATCCTGCCCCGGAAGAGCAGCTGTCATATGACTGCCCGGCTGATGAAAGGAATCGGAGAATTGACAAAATCTCCCCCTCCACCCCCCATCAGAGAGCATCCTTGGCTCCTTTTACCTGTCTGCATCACTCCCACGCTTCAAGAAGGAACTGAAGACCCAACTGAAACCGCTGTTCCATACTCTGCCCTTCCTCCCTATATCCACCGTCACCTATGTACCCATCTTTACATGTACGCACAGCACTTTTTTGCCTTACAGCTGGCTCAGTGCTTTATTATTCCCTTTATAGGCATGGGTAGATACATATAAACATACATACATACGTACGTACATACATACATACAGACATACATACATGCATGAATACTTACCTCCCTACAGACATCTGGTGAGATCCACCAACTGTCTGTAGCACTTCTCTCCCCACAGACTGGACCCCATCGCTTTCTTTGCTCACCACTTAGTCCAGCCAATCTCGCTCCTTCTTTGGCCTTGCTGCTCATGTGCAACCAGTATAAGAAAAGCACTCAAGGTTAAAGACGGTGGCAGGGCTTTCAGTGGTGTGGAACATCTGGGAGTTGCCTGATTTTCTGTGGTACCCATGCACAGCAGCTCTCAGATCCCTTCCCACTGACTGTAGCTCCTCTTCCATGCAAAACAGCACCCAGGGAGACAACAGAGGTCCCACCACTGCCCTTAAACTATCACACTTTGCCTGACCCCAAGATGGCAGGTGACATGACCATCTTCACAATTACTACAGGGACACGGCAAAAGGAGCCCAAACATAGTAATTTAAAAATAATGCTTTTTACAGAAATATACATGTTCCCCAACCCTCTTGTACAGAATATTTCTTCCTAATAAATTTTGACACCAGCTCACAAATCTAGTGCAAGCTACAAGCCAACAGTATTTCTTTATCGATAATGAACTTTTATTTCTGTGCTTCGAAATTAAGGCTTTTCTCATTCATGTCCAACAGCGTTGTTGAGTTTCTTACACGTGTCTACCCAAGGGCACTGGAGCCACACATGGAACGAGTTCAGGTGATGCTGAAAGGTACTTCCAACTCCATAAAGCCCTGATGAACATCCTTCTTTTATGCTGTATAATTGCAATCTTATCTCTGTGCGACTTCCATTTCGGAAATTACTTGTGCAGCACTGACTGCCACAAAGGAGTCTCTTAAAAAATAAACTAAGTGAGTCAGCTGGAGAACAGTAACATGTATACCAGCAACTTCAACAAGCATTGGCAATTCCAATCAGGCGCACTTATCATTACATACGAGTGAGACCGATTGGCAATGCTGGTGCCTGCTTATAGTAGTCTTCAATGTCTCTCAAGATTGATGTTGGTTCTTCCACAATTCTGCTACATTTCTTAGAATGACCTCTAGCTGCCACCGACATGCTGCAAACTGGGGTTGTTTAAAAGTGGCGCTGTTTTCTTAGATGGAATGGAGTTCGGAGCAGCACAGTGATGAATCTACCTAAAGCGATACCAAAAAGCTTCTGTGGGTGGGTCATACAGAGAAAGGGAGGAAAGCAAGAAATAAGAGGAAGGCAACTGAGAATAACAATGAAAGCCATCAAATGTTGAGCAAGGATGGGCCTTGTCGAGTATCGTATATAACCCTGTCTCCAACAGACAGCTGGAGCTTTCTGTAGCAAGACTGCAAACATGTTTTGAGAGGGTTGGTTTGGCATCTTTTGCTCTTATGCTTGAGTTATCCCGCTGATTGCAAACGAGACACCTTCACCTTTGTTCTTTTTCCAACAGGGCCACTTTGAAATCTAGATTGTCATATAAAATGGTAAATCCACCTTGATTACAGCAACAGGCAAAGCAGATCGCTCTTTGGGCACAGTAAGGATGTCTGCTGCATCCAGCGAGTTCACTTTCTTCCTAATATCACTCAAATGTTTTCCTCTAGTGGGGCTAAACCACTACGTTGTCATAACATTAGCATGCATTGGCAAAGTCAAAGGGTCTCTGATGCAAAATGCTGAGCTCTTGCTTTGCTCATCGCATGTATCAAGATGTATGCAAAACATGCCAGCAATCTTGGAAGAGGCTTTCTGTACATAAAACCATTCAAAGATGGCCGCCGGTGCTCACAGTGAAGGGAATTGTGCATCTTTGACCCATAAATGTGGAGACTCATTCTGTCCGAGACTTTAGTGAGCAGCGAAAATTGAAGCCCCTCGTCTGCAAAAACGCTGGGGCCGATTCACAGAACTAACTTAAGACAAAATCCTAAACTTAATACTTTTGGTATTCACAGAAGGCATTTAGTAGTAGTAAAGTTAGGATTTTGTCTTAAGTTTGACTTAAGACAAACTTAAGACGAACTTAAGACAGACTTAAGGCAGACGTAAGGTTCCTAGGTACACAATGCTTTGAAATAAACAACACTTCAGTAAGACCTCTCTCTCTCTTCTTCCTCATCAAAGATGGCATGGTTGGATTGAACTTGCGACATTGAATGGCAAATAGGCCTCTCCCCTGGGGAACCGTGATTAAAGGGCCAACAGAGAGAGAAAACAGAATGGAAGATTTGACCAACACATGCCCGCATCATGATGCATGCGGAAGTGTGTGCTGTAATCCACATGTATTAACATCTGCGCATTCTGGGCATGTGTGCATCATGATGCATGCGGAAGTGTGTGCTGTGATCCACATGTATTAACATCTGTGCATTCTGGGCATGCGTGCATCATGACACATGCTTGCACATTCATTGTGATGCGCAGTGGCCAACTTTAATATGCGGGTCCAACACGGTGGATGGCCATGTTAGACTGGTAAATTGAAATGTGAAAAAAGAAAAAAAAACAAGTGGTATTAAGTGCAAAAATGGAAATAAGTCTCCAGCAGCAGTTTGCAGCTGCTGTGCCCTCATAAAAGAAAAAAATTATATGGGCAGCAGTATGAGGAGCGAAGTGGGAAGAGTAGTGAAAAGAAGGCAAGTGGGATGTAGAAAAAGCATGAAGATTTTTAAAAGTTCCTTCTGACACGCAAGAAAGGATACGACTCGTAATCAGGACACAGGGAATGACATTTTCATATGTTGAACAAACACAAGAATCAGGAATGAGCCACTGAATGTAGAGAAGACAACTGAAATAGACAACAACTCTATCTAATAATGAGTAAGAGGCTGACCAAATGCCCACTCTAAGTGTTTGCTATAAATTTGAAACCATAGTTCTGGCCAACAGACCACTAAATCTGTCTGTCACGGAGCCCTTAAAACGAGAGGTAGACCAGTTTTCTTTATGAAAAGCAACTGCTTTATTAAAAAGCAATAATTTGGTAAAAATGTATTAATTGTTTTATGAAACTGCAATCACAGACATGGTGGTCTTCTGACCCACAGCAGGAAACCATCCCTGTGATGGCCTCCAATTGTAGTGAGATGCAAGTTGGAAACTATCCTGTCATGAGGTATGTCAATACCGACCCACCACGATTCGGTTTTGAAATTCTTTACTGGTTGCAAAATTACGGATCACAAATTGCAACCAGAATTTTGCAAAAAGTATATAATACATCTGGCCCCTAGATCCTACACAGTGACATACCACTTCCTGAAAAATACTAATTACTGAGAAATGTGGAACTATTTTTCTCCTATGTGACCTTGGCCCCTTCCTTTCCAGCCTTGATAGAATGGATACAGGTATTTGATGGCAATAAGGTATGAAAAAGATGGGCCTAATTTGCTAAAATGTAGAATATGCAGAGCACATGATGTCAACCATCATCTTTGGATATTTAACCAAAATCTGGTCCTTCCTTTTCATACCATATTATCACCAACGACCTGTATTTATTTTGTCAACTAAGGCCAAAGTGGCAGCTCTTGGTGTACTCCGGATCCTCCTCACAAAAGCTTAAAACAGGAAGGGCACAAAACATTATGGAGTCTTAAATACGACCGGGGAGCTGAGCTGTACCACACAGCAGCACTTCAGTACAAGCTACACAGCTGCACTTGTTAAGTATAAATGCCACATTTGTGTGGCTAAACAGGGGCCCTTGTGTATCAACTCATTTCCCCATAGACTCAGAATGGGTAAATCCCTTTGATACAACAGGCCTAGGATTACTAGTCTCTTATCGGCCTAGCTTTTGATCTTCCAAAGACCTGCATAGAGTCATCAAGGACTTTTCTGTCCCTCTGGCCAGAGAAGATCAGGTGATAGCCACACAAAAACTGGGTGACACCCTTATAACATTCTTTAACGTTAAAATAGACAATATCAGGCCACAGGATGAACTGGATGTGGTGTTTGGCATGTTAGTATGACTAACCTATCTGGCCGTCCTTCTACAAACTCCGAGAAGTCCTTCACTTTCTGGGAAATCTCTATGTCTGAAATGACAGAGATTGTTTCAAAACTTCTGGCTCACTACCCTACATAAGCCCTGCCAGAATCTTGCAACAATGCACCCCGTTCTTAGCCTGTATTTGTCAGATGACCGTCCTTTCTCCATCAGTGACGGACATCAAATCCATCTGCTGTGGTGTCTCACAGGGCTCAGTTCTTCACCTCTTTCCTGTTACCAGCTTTATTGGGCAACTCTTCCAGGATGTATGACGTTACAACGCACACTTTTACAACGCATGCACTTACAACGCATTTTTTACAACGCACAATCCATTACAACGCATGACATTACAACGCATGACATTACAACGCATTTTTAAAAACTACCTTTACAACGCATTCCATTACAACGCATACTACCATTACAACGCATACCATTACAACGCATAATATTAAATTGCATTTAAGGTAAGTATTAGATAGTATAGGGGTAAAAATTACTATTCTAACTCCAGGGGGTGCAACAGTAGGGTAAGTGTTGGATAGTATAGGGGTAAAAATTACTATTCTAACTCCAGGGGGTGCAACAGTAGGGTAAGTGTTGGATAGTATAGGGGTTAAAATTACTATTCTAACTCCAGGGAGTGCAACAGTAGGGTAAGTGTTGGATAGTATAGGGGTTAAAATTACTATTCTAAATCCAGGGGGTGCAACAGTAGGGTAAGTGTTGGATAGTATAGGGGTTAAAATTACTATTCTAACTCCAGGGGGTGCAACAGTAGGGTAAGTGTTGGATAGTATAGGGGTAAAAATTACTATTCTAACTCCAGGGGGTGCAACAGTAGGGTAAGTGTTGGATAGTATAGGGGTAAAAATTACTATTCTAACTCCAGGGGGTGCAACAGTAGGGTAAGTGTTGGATAGTATAGGGGTAAAAATTACTATTCTAACTCCAGGGGGTGCAACAGTAGGGTAAGTGTTGGATAGTATAGGGGTTAAAATTACTATTCTAACTCCAGGGGGTGCAACAGTAGGGTAAGTGTTGGATAGTATAGGGGTTAAAATTACTATTCTAACTCCAGGGGGTGCAACAGTAGGGTAAGTGTTGGATAGTATAGGGGTTAAACTTACTATTCTAACTCCAGGGGGTGCAACAGTAGGGTAAGTGTTGGATAGTATAGGGGTTAAAATTACTATTCTAACTCCAGGGGGTGCAACAGTAGGGTAAGTGTTGGATAGTATAGGGGTAAAAATTACTATTCTAACTCCAGGGGGTGCAACAGTAGGGTAAGTGTTGGATAGTGTAGTGTAATATTATGCGTTGTAATGGTATGCGTTGTAATGGTAGTATGCGTTGTAATGGAATGCGTTGTAAAGGTAGTTTTTAAAAATGCGTTGTAATGTCATGCGTTGTAATGTCATGCGTTGTAATGGATTGTGCGTTGTAAAAAATGCGTTGTAAGTGTAGTGCGTTGTAAAAGTTGCGTTGTAAAGGTTGTTCCCCACTCTTCCAATCTGTGTGTGTCCTTTCCTCTGTGTAAGGGGATGATTCACAGCTGATGTTCAAACTTTCTGCATTGTAACCCCCAAACTCTTTCTGCTTCTATTCAAAAGTGCCCTTATGCCCTAATCACTGCACACCACTGATCTTGCCTCAGTAAAGCTTGAAACAAGAAGGACTGAAAGACTTTAGAGTCTCATGGCCTGATATAGATCCTGACGGACAGGTTACTCCATCACAAAGTGACGATATCCCGTTCGTCGAAATATAAATCCCATAGGTTACAATAAAATTTATATTTCGTCGGACGGGATATCTGTCACAGTTGTGAAGGAGTAACCCATTCGCAGAGATCTAAATCAGCCCTTAGTTATGACCATGAAGCTGGGCTTCACTACACTGCTAAACCCTGGATGAAACAAGCTTCTTATCACCAAAAATCCCCGCCATTTATGGAACTGCACTTGCTGGCATGAGGATATGGGTACTCCCGCAACCCCTTCCATGAAAGTGTCAAATCTGGGCATCTACTTAGACTCTGAGGGCCTGAGTCAGATCTCGGCGGATGGGTTACTATATACCATTATATCCCATGGGATTTATATTTTGGGAGACAGGATATTCGTCCCCGTTGTGACGGAGTGACCCGTCCTACAAGATCTAGATCAGGCCGTGAGGTCTCTCTTGAACACCAGACTTCCACCGTGGCTCGTGTTCCTGCTCTGCCAAGTAAAGTTCCCGAGAAGAGACTGCCCTATATTGATACCGACCAGTCGTCCTGGCCTTAGTGCGGTCTCGACTGTGGCAGCTCCTGCTATCAGGGGCCCTGGTAATGCAGTGGCTTCTTCCTGCACAGGACATGGCAGCACGACTTTGCTCACTCTCTTCTAAGATCATTTTTTCGAAAGACGTCAATACTTTTCTCTTTAACCAACCTCATTCAATTTTGTCTTCTGAGTTCTGTAGCACCAAGAAACCTCTGTGAACTTGTGTTCTATAAACAACAAATAACAAAATAGAAGAACAAACAATGGATAAAGTCCATACTGAGGGGAAGCAAAGTGGAACGCAAAAGGAGGCGATAGATTTGTGATGCGGGCCAAAGTCATAAAGTGTAATCATGCGGATGCCTGTTACACAAACGAGACTTTGGCCAGATTCACTCAGATTTGACGCAAGGCAGCACAGTAAGGAAAGTTTGCATCAAAGAGAGAATGAAAAAAAAAACATATGTATTAATAGATGGTACTTTTTTTTCTCTCCCCATTTGCGATGGTGCACTTTTGCCTGCTACGTGCCAACGAACACATTCTTGTGTCATAGTGAAAGGGTGCGTGCGCAGCGACGGCCCGTATAGGGCGTGTTACCGGGGTGGTGACGTGGGGCAGAGGAGGGGCAGGGTGGGGGGTTGCAAAATGCGGCATACAGCCGATTGCAGGTAAGTTACAAACAAAAAAACCCCGAATTACGTTGCGCGCGCAGCATCGCCAAATGCAATGCAGCGCGCGCAACAAAATTCGTTTTCTTTATTTTTTTCATAACTTACCTGCACTCGGCGGTATGCCGCATTTTGCAACCCCCCACCCTGCCCCTCCTCTGCCCCACGTCACCGCCCCGGTAACACGCCCTATACGGGCCGTCGCTGTGCGTGCGTTCTCTAAAGCAAAGGTTTAGTCCTGGAAGGAGACACTTCCAGAATAAAATCTATCCTTTCGTACATTTCCCGATTTGTATGTGTGCTGAACAATGCGGAACACACTCACAGTTGGAGAAATAAGTAGAAATGAAAACATTTCTCCTCATTACGCCTGCTTCGTGGAGGCATCTGGGTTTGGTGCAAAACCCGGCCTTAGAATGTTAGCAGACATGATGGGTTGTCTGGGAATGCCCATGTGCCACCCATGAAACACCCCGTTGATGCACAGCAGTGCATAGCGAATCCTCGAATACTTCGGGATACATTCCAATGCAAATCCTGGTTTGTGTTGGGTGATAAATCCTGCGCCAACACTCTGTGCCGGGTTCGCTTCCAAAAAGTGACGGAAGCCGACGCAAAGCGTTAGTAAATCGGAGCCTTTGAGCATCAGAACAGACGGACAGGAGGCTGGGATTATAGATAACTCACAGGCACGTGGAGCAGCCCTGGTTATTCATGTATTTCCAGGTGCAGCTGTGATGTCACTGCTCTGTAAAGTACCGTGACGTGCTCAGTAAGGCCGCCCTGCTTCCGTCCGCGCGGATAATCAATTTATCAGAACATGTTTTCACTGCGCAGTATTAGTCCAGACATCCTGCCTGGGGATTACACCGGCTTCTAAATCCAATAATCCTCCCAGTTCTGGAGTTCAGGAGAGGAGCAGTCCTCGTGTCAGCGTGCTTCAGATGTGGGTGATGAGAAGAACGGATCTTTCGGTCTGTGGGTACCACATGCGCTGCAGACCAGACGTGGCATCGATTCCTCCCTGTAATAAGAAAGCGGCCTCCCACTGTGGCACTCTTGGAGAGGGTTTACAAATTAACAATCACATGCGTTATTTTCTTCTTTCTCCACATGGGTAATGTTTCCTCTGGAGATTCCCCTTTCACTGCACCTCCACGAATTATAGGAGTGAATCTGTGACTGATAACAGGGTAGAAATGGTGCATGGGGAGGTTTGTCAAAACCACAAACCTAAATATTTGAGGATGTTGAAAACTTTTCACTTCATTCCACTCTGGAATACCCATCTTGCACCCCATACGAAAATGTGTTTGTTTAATTATACAATATGCCAGGTGTAATATTTGCATCAGTAAATCCCTTTATGGGGTTTACTTTTAGGAATTGCTAAAGTAAATTTGCACTTGTAAATTAAGTCATTTGCAAACATAATTTGAATTTATCTGCCCGAATGGGTTTTTGAATGAGGTCCTGAGTGTATTTAAGAGGACAGCGACAGATCACAGTCCAAGATCACACAGAAAGTCATTCCCAATCACAGTACATTATCACTTCTTTCTTTCCAGGCCCTCATTCAACTGTGGTGGGAGTACTGCGAGCGGGGGGGGGGGGGGGGGGGGCGGGGAAATAAGGATACCACACCTGTGGTATTACCCCCAAACTTCAGGATTCTAGGGTCTGAGTTTTGAGTTCTGAATGTCAAAATGAGACACAACAGGATAGTTACATCACTTAGCAAACAGTCTATTAGAGAACCTTTTATGAAATATAAGAGGGAAGTCTGGCTGGGTTGCAAGAGAAGGAAACCAACTCTCAAGTTTTATCTAAGGCTTACTGTACAGGAGAGTTGTCAAGGCTGATTTAGATTCCTAATCTCATGCATCGTTTTGCACTCGTTAGATAAAGATTGGGAATTGTCCACCATCTTGTTGCCTTCCCAAACATTGCCCCCCGGATTTGATTCCATGTCCACGTGATGGACAGAGTAAGCAAAGCTCTGTGCACTTTATGTTGTTTTTATTCTGATTTTAGACGTTATTATCTAAAACCACTTCTGCTTGCGTCTGGCAATGGAGGGCATATTGCTGCCCTAAAATACTTGTCTGAATTAAATGATGCTAGGGTGTGTCTCAATGTAGCACTTTTTATTATTAATGCAATTAGCATACGTAAAAGCATCGCTATTTCATTATAGGGACGACTCAACCAAGTTTTAAATGGAGATTGTACCCCTTTTAAACATTTCTAAGTGTTTTCAGACATGACTGACTTTGTTTCCTTGTTGAATATTGAGTATTACTTTGTACTATCGTTTCTAACTTTTATGCTACCTTTGTGTAATGCATCTAGCTTCTATCTATGTATGCTTTTATGGTTGTTTTAAACACACCGAATTTATGGCCAGATGTACGACGCTTGCATTTAGCGAGTCAATTTGCAACTCGTTAAATGCAATGTACAACAGTGTCTCAGATTTTGTTTGCGATTCCCAATGGGGTCGCAAATTGCATGCCTCGTCAATATTCATGAGGCACTCGCAATTTGAGACCCCATTGGGAATGGCCAGCACGGGATACATTTAAAAAAGAAGAATGAAACTTTTCAGTCCCTGGGACCACTGCCTGCTCTTAAAAAAAGAAACTGAAAAATGTCATTTTTCGTTTTTCAATACATCCCGTGCTGGCCATTCCCAATGGGGTCGCAAATTGTGCTTGCCTCATGAATATTGATCAGGCATGCAATTTGCGACCCCATTCAAAAAGGTCCCCTGAGGACCCCTTCTCATTTGCGAGTAGCTTATCACCCTTTTGAAAAGGGTGGTAAACTGCAAGTGTTTGGCGACCGCAAATGCGGTTGCAAAACAATCATACATAGGTGTAAGACTCGCTATTAGGAAGGGGAGCCCTTGGCACTCCCCTTCCTAATAGCGAATCGCAGAATATAGTTTGTGCATGGGGCTGACCTATTTTGCGGTCGTAAAAGGGCCAAATTCCCATTTGCAACCGCAAAAACCAGTCGTATATCTGCCCCAAAGTTTTCAAAATCGAGACACTACAGGCAGATTTGATTTTCCAGCATAAGAAAAACAAATTCTCGCTTGTTCTTGTATTTATGCCATACACATTCCTCCAGGTAATATCTGGAAGGAATTTGTGCAGAAAAAAATAAGGGGTATGCTAATTCCGGTGCACTCGTGTAAAGTGGAGAAAAAGTGGTGTCACAATATGGAGGCCTCACAGGCTCATTCTGTTCCTGTAAGTTAATGTAAAGGGGCATATGAGGTGACGTCACACTAAGGAAGCGCCACAGACTCGTTCCACTGAAAGTGAACTTTATGCACATAGGTTTCAGCCTGCGTCTCTAAACTGAGCTGCGATAAGAGGTTCTGTCTATTGACTGGCGCTGTTCTCATTGCAGGTGTCTGGAGTAAACCCACCCGCTCAGCCCGGATGAGGGAGAAGAGGGCGGACTTTGTGACCGGCGTCCTCGGCGGGAGAGTCATTGCGGCTGGAGGATTAGGTACTCTTAAATAATATCTTTATATAATTTGTGTGCACAACAGTTTAGTAAAGTCTGAATATGCAGGATGGTTACCTAGATTATTAATGTGGAAGAACGCCCTGCAGGAGAGGTGTAAAGACTTGTAAAGTGATGGAAATCAAAACCCTGCAGAATAGAAACAAAGAAATGTAGTGTGAAAGAACCACCTGCAGACTAGTATAACAAGTATTAATGTGAAAGAACCACCTGCAGACTAGTATAACAAGTATTAATGTGAAAGAACCACCTGCAGACTAGTATAACAAGTATTAATGTAAAAGAACGCCCCGCAGAATAGTATAGCGTGTATTAATGCAAGGCACATCCTACCGGATTGGTATGAAGAGTATACATGTGAAAGAACACCCTTCAGAATACTATAGAGTATTAGAGCCAAAGAACAACCTGCATCATAGTAAAAAGAGTATTAATGCAAAATCACACCCTTCAGAATAGTATAAAGAGAATTAATATGAAAGAAGAACCTGCAGCGTAGTATAAAGAGTGTTCATGCAAAAAAACATCTTGCAGAATAGGTATAAAGGTTATTAATATGATAGAACACCCTGAAAAATAAGTTTGAAGACTATGTGAAAGAACACCCTGCAGAATAATACAAAGACTAATAATATGAAATAACACCCTGCAGAATAGGTATATGGAGTATTAATGTGAAAGAATAACCTGCAGCGTGGTATAAATATTATTCATGTGAAAGAACCGCCTGCAGAATAGTATAAAGAGTATTCTTGCGAAAGAACACCCTGCAGCATAGTATAAAGAGTATTCATACAAAAGGATATCTTCAAGAATACATTTAAATACTATTAATGTGAAGGAACAACTTGCAAAATAGATACTAAGATTATTAGTGTGAAGGAACATCCTTCGCAATAATATGAAGAGTGCTAATGCGAAGGAATATCCTGCAGAATAGTATAAAGAGTATTAATGTGAAAGAACACCCTGCAGAATAGTATAAAGAGTATTCTTGCGAAATAACACCCTTCGGAATAGTATAAAGAGTATTCTTGCGAAATAACACCCTTCGGAATAGTATAAAGAGTATTCTTGCGAAATAACACCCTTCGGAATAGTATAAAGAGTATTCTTGCGAAATAACACCCTTCGGAATAGTATAAAGAGTATTCTTGCGAAATAACACCCTTCGGAATAGTATAAACAGTATTAAAGTGAAAGAACAACCTGGAGCCCAGTGTAAAGAGTATTAATGCGAAAGAACACCCTGCAGAATAGATGGTGAACACGGAGCAGTCCCATTCAGGTACAGGCAGGGCCACTGGAATTTTGTGATTTTGCGACTGTGGCGTTTTCCCCGCATAATTATAGAATTGCCACATAATCCATCATCTGCTGCATAATCTGCAGATTTCAACAAAGAAATTAGTTTCTAGCTCAAATGGTTCAACAGTTGCTAAAACGCAGTAGTAAGTGTTGCCACATGGTTGAAGGCCCTTTTCACAGGCGGTTGATCGATCATCTTTCTTTTGCTTATTGATAAATTTGAGTGTCAAACTGCTACTAAAGAGGTGTAACCTATGTCCAGTGTTAACAAGTGTAAAAATGGCAAAATGTTGAAGTAGTACTATCACAAAATGTGCTGCATTACTCTGCTTAATTAGCCTTTTTGTGCCACATAATTTTTCCCAACCTTTCCGCATAATCTGGCCCATTTTTGCCACATAATTCCAGTGGCCAGGAGTGTTGAACAGAAGCAAACCGCCATAGTGATCTTTTGTTGTGTTCCTTGTCTGTCAATGGAGGTCCTTAATGCATATGGCGTATTTTTTCTAGAGGGAAAGCAGTGGTTTTGTAACGCACACTGATTGTACTTAACTTTCACTGGTTTTTGCTCGATCCTTTCATTGAGTTTTCCATTTTTTAAATGACGGGAGATAACACATTTCCTCTCAGACACCATTTGTCAATGTGATTCAGCTCTTCCTGGGGGCCTGGAAGATAACACATTACTGAGCTGTGCAAAGAGGCATTCCAGATGGAGCCTTTTAGGGATATGAAAGTATTAATATGCTAAGTACATCTGAAATTAAAATAAACAACGCACACATTCACAAAAGCAAAACTAAATGGGATTTATTGTAGTTTCGGAGGAAATTACTGCTAGATTGAACAGAAACGTAATTACCTCTAACAGCTTCACGAGAATCCCTTCTCTTGGTTCACAATGTCGAAGAGATTTTTTTTCTACTGACATTTTTTTCTCAACAGACCGAATTTCTGAAAGGGACTATCTCATTTCTAGACTGGTTGGTGGCTTTGCTCTTTTTTGGTTTTGAACTGTTTGTGTTTCACCTCAAAACACTTAATGGGGTGTGTTGAGGGGTGAAGCGGAGAACTGTCATCTAGTCCCTAAAAGGAGAAGCTCTCACACCCCTTCCCCACATTGTCAACGCCTCGCTCCCCCAAGGCACCTTCCAGGACAACCTGAAGACCAGGTATACCCCCCCCCCCCCCCAAGAAAAACCTACACTTCAACCACCTGAGCTTACCAACCTCTGTCATATAACCCACCTCCCATCTACTGGAAAACTTATCTAGAATTCAGGTGCCACCCGGTTACATGGCTAAAGCATGTGTGCCTCTGTCACCCTGCCCAAAATGTGAATGTGTCTGAATCACTCATTCCTTTACCATGCATGCTGTTACCACGCATATATGTAGTAAAGGCATGATTGGTATAGGGATGAGTGGTAAAGATTCCACCCTAAGCAATCTGCCCTTAGCCATAAAAACTACTCGGTCCACGTGAGCCCTAAAAAGTACCCGACCCCACCCTGAGGCCTAAAAACGAACCCGATGCCCTCTGAGCCCTAAAAAGTTCTCCGACCCCGCCTGAGTCCTAAAAACTACCCGACCCCCCAAACCCTAACAACTACCCGACGCCACCCTTGAGTCCTAAAAAGCGCCCAACCCTGAGCCCTAAAAACGAACACGACCATCCGAGCCCTAAAATCTACCCTGACCACCCCATGAGCCCTAAAAACTACCTGACCCCCAGCCCTGAAAACAACCCGACCCCTTAACCCTAAGCTCTAAAAACTACCCACTACCCTTAAAAACGACCCCAACCCCCCAAAACTCAGTCCCAGCACCACTTACCGTACAGCGTCCTCTTCCGAACCTTCCTGCTCCTGGGCCCGCCCATCTCAGCATCTAGACCACACATTTGCCTTAATCACGCACATGTGTCATTAAGGCAAATGCAAAGTTCAGGCAAGCATGCTTGCCCTTGCTTGGGAAGGGCACACATGGCTCTGCCCGCTTTGTTCAGGCCATTTCCCGTTACAGGGGCACATCAGCGTGAGCAGACTATTTTCAAGACTCTCAATCAGGGTTCAGACCACTGTGTGGTATTGAAACAGCCACACCCAAGTGGTCAGTGGCACTCTCTTCCACAACGACAACAACATCCCTTGCTTCATGTTCCTGCTCAACCTCTCCTGAGCTTTCAACACCGTCAACCATCAGCATTGATCGACTCCCTGAAAACTCACATGGGCTTCAAGAGCACACTCTATATTGGTTCACGTCCACCCTGACCAACCCACAGCAACTCGTTCAGGTAGGATCTTCCCCAGCCCATGTTCATCCAATCACCCGCAGAGTGCCCTAGGGCCCCACCCTGGCACCCATCATTTCAACCTTTATTTGAAACCAGTGTGAGCAACATCAGGACCACCAACATGCTGACGACACCCAACACCATCTCAAAATCTCCTTAACCAACGATATATGGAGACTCAAAGTCTGCCGCCGCAGACACATCCAGACCTTCAGTCATGGGTCTCCAACTTAAAAGTAATGGACTTAACGCCCCAACTGACACAACATGCCAAATCTCTCTGATTCACTGTTGACGAACCTCTCACTCAAAGACCACACTGCCCAGAAGGCCAAAATAATCTCTCTCTCTCTCTCTCTCTCTCTCTCTCTCTCTCTCTCTCTATCTATCTCTCTCTCTCTCTCTCTCTCTCCCCTCTCTCTCTCTCTCCCCTTCCCTCTCTCCCCCTCTCTCTCTCTCCACCTGCCAGCCCCAACCATCTTCAAGATCAGCTCCATCACTTACAAGGCCTTCTACATATGACCTCTGCTGACCCAGCTAACAAACTAACAACATCAGGAAGTGAACACCAGACGAGGCTCTTCAGCATCACCACATACAGCAGACTCTACACTGCAGGAAGGAGAAAGCAAGCCTTCTCATCCTATCCCCCTGTGTATGGAATAATATCAGAATCCAAACAGCACCAACCCTACTTCAAGTCAGAAGAAACTGAAACTCACCTCTTCAAGGACCACTACTTCAGATGGGCTGAGATGTCTGCCCTTCCACTAGCTCTATCTCCTCCTTCTGTCCCCTCTCACCTCTCCCTGTATCCCCATCGAGGACTACCCCTTCCACAGCACTACAGGGCTAGCCGGCTAGATTTGGGCTTTATAAATACCAAAACGTACACACAAACAGCATTGTGATGTAGAAAGTTAGCATGTCTGGTCTTGTGTGTTATGGGGTCATTTGGCTAATTTCAGAGATGATGATGGGTTAGTACTGCCTGGAAAGCTCAGGTTTTAAGAGACAATACTTGCTTCTTCCCCTGATTTCATGACTAGAGACCTCAATAGTGCTTGGGAAAGAGAAAATGTGAGAGAAGGTGAGCGCACGCGAGAGAGAATATGAGCAAGACAAAGAAAGAGAGAGTTTGATGAAGTTTCTGTGTGTGTGCATATATGTGTGTGTGTGTGTGCCTGTGTGCACATGAGAGAGAGAGTGAGACAATCGACCTGATTCACAAACTGTATTTGGTAGTACATGAAGAAAAAGTTACTTACCTGCAGTAACACTCTTTCTGGTAGATTCTCTATTTACCTGCAGATTCCTCACCTGCAGTACTTCTCCCAGGCATCAGACTGGATCTGTAAAGCTTTAACCTCTTCAGTGCCCCGCCCTTTCCACGCCCTGTGCCGGGCGTTTCATTAGTGGGCGGGGTTCATGACGAGATAGTCTCGTCATGGGCACAGCGCAACCGCGCTCCATGACGAGACTATCTCGTCATGGGCACTGAAGGGGTTAACTTCCTCAATTCATCGGTAGAGGGTGCTAGCTTTGCAACAACACTGGTCGTGAAGTCAAGAGACATCACCAAAGGCATATAATGTAAGGGTGGGCGTAGTTCGCGAAGTAGCACTTCGCGAAGCTACGCAAAGTGAAGTTCGCACTACGCGAGCTACGCGTAGCACTTCGCGAACTGCGAAGTAACATGTTCGCACTGTGCAAGATGTTGTTTTCAATGATTGCACAGTGCGGACAAGCAACCGGCACTGTGCAATCATTGAAAATGGCATCTTGCACAGTGCGAGCTGTAGTTTTCTGCTGCTCGAGAAGATTTTTACTCGAGCTGCAGTTTTCTCAACGCGAACTGGTAGTTTATCATCGCGAGCGGTCGCGAGCATACGCGACCCCTCGCAATGAGAAACCTGACCTTCTCGCGTTGGGAATCTCGCCGGGAGGTTTATTTTCCATGCTCGCGATCGCGAACAAGGAAAAAGTCTCGCCAGGATGTCATTTTGCTTGCTCGCGGTCGCCAACTTGACGTTGAGGACCGCGAGCAAGCAAAAAATGACCGCAGCACTACGCAACACTACGCTACGCGTGTTCGCACTGTGCTACGTGCAGTTCGCGTAGCGCGAAGTAGCGCGAACTTCGCAAACTACGCGAGCGTAGCGTAGTGCTTCGCCCAGGCCTAATATAATGCTTATCCCAGTGCAACGTCTGCATACTGTGACCCCCCTCGTTGCCCGCTTACACCTGTTTATTGTATTACCCTCCTGGGTGCAATTGTCCTGTAATCTGCCACTATTCCTGTTTTTTTTCTCTCCTACTTGATGAGGTTATTGCATTTATTTCCTCCCTCCCATCGTATTGTAAAGCGCTCTGATACCCCTCGGGTTCTTGTTCGCGCTATATAAAACTTTATAAATAAATAAATGAAAATAAACAACGTCAGTTTCCATCCATTTGTTCCAAGCCTTCAAAGCGAGAGGACAGACTGACATAAACAGAGGAGTGCAGTACCAAAGCAAAAACAGGGATGTTACTAACTCTCCCTATAGTACATTCATCAAACGGGGAGTCGGGCAGGTCGGTGAGGAGTCTGCAGGTAGATAGAGTATCCACCAGAATGATTGTTACCACAGGTAAGTAACTTTTTCTTCTGATTGATACTTCTACGTGCAGATTCCTCCTAGTAGAATAGGTTACAGAGTAATACCATGCCCCTGGAGGATGGCTGATGGATGGTTCGACAAGAAATCCTCCACAGCAGAAGTGGCAAAGTGGTCATCACTACGCACCTCGGAACCCATGCAGTAATGTTTGGTGAAGGTGTTAAGGGACATCTACGTAGTCGTCTTGTAGTTCTCTGAAACTGACGAGAGCTGAAGTGCTGGATTTGGTCCTAGTGGCTCTAATTCCTTCTAGAGGTCTTGATGCAAAAAATATTCCATCTCAAAAGGGTTCTTTTCTGCATGGCTTTACCTTTTTTTGACACCACCTGTATCCATCGAAGAGCTGGCCATCCAGTGGTATGTTCTTGTTGCAGGCCAGATAATAGTTGACCGCCTACATATGGTCCAATCTATGCCACCTCTTCTCCTCCTTAGTGGGATGAGATGGTGGTAAAAGGTTGGAAGGGTGATGAACTGAACTAGGTGGAAAGGGGTCATCACTTTGGGCAGTAGAGCAGTGCTAGTTCACAACATCAATTTGTCAAGGGAAAAGGAAGTAAAAGGGAGATGAGAACTAAGCGCTTGTAACTCACTCACTCACCCACCTGGCTGAAGTGCCAGCAACCAAAAATACAGCTATAAGAGCTAACATTCTTAAAGGACAACTATGGAGGGGCTCAAACGGAGTCCCAATAAGAAAGTGAAAATCTAAATTAAGGCCCCACTTGAGCACAACTTAAGGGGTTGTCGGATACATATTAGTCAATCCTTTATGAAAACTCATAACAATGGGGGACTTGAAAAGGGATGGCTGATCTGGCAGGCAAAGGAATGCGGACAACATGGCCAAATACCCTTGACAGTGCTACAGCACAACTCCGCTGGACAAGGGAAAGTGCTTACAGCAGGATCTCTGACAGCTTGGCCTGCAAGGGGTCCACATTATTGTCCACACACCATGCAACACGGTTGCTCCATCTGCCAGAGTAAACAGATTTGGTGGGTGGGTACACTGCTGACAAGATGGTGTCTACCACCTCCGGTGGCAGCTGAAATGAACTCAGATGTGCCCTCTCAATCTCCAAGCATGTCGATGGAGGCCTCCGTGATTGGGGTGGAGAACCATCCCCTTGACTTGGAGAGAAGGTTTGGCCTGAATGGAAGTCTCAGCCGGGGATATGTGGAGATGCGCAGAAGGTCTGCATACCACACAGTTCTTGGCCAGTCTGGTGCAAGGAGAATTATTTGGGCCCGGTCTTGGCAGATCTTCCTCAGAACCAGAGGAATCAAGAGTATGGGGGGAACGCATAATGCAGCTGAAAATTCCACCTCAACTGAAACACGTCCCCCAAGGCTCCCCTCAATGGATACTGGTGGGTGCAGAACTGCTGGCACTGAGCATCTTCTGAGGACGTGAAGTCCACTTGAGGAGTGCCCCACTGGGCGAAGATGTCATGAACTACCTCTGGTAGAAGACGACATTCGTTGTTGGCACGGTAACGCCAGATCAGGCTGTCGGATCTGACTTTCAGAGAACCCACTAGGTGACTGGCAGTGAGACAAATCCCTTGGCTGTGTTCCCAAGTCCCGATGCTTTCAGGCAAAAGAGATGAGACCACACTCCCCTTTTCTGGTTGATGTACCACTCCGCAGTCATATTGTCCATCTATATCTAGATGGACCAATCTAGGATGGAGGGGAGGATGGTCTAGAGCGCAGCTGAATCAACCACAGTTCCAACAGGTTGATGTGAAGAACTCCAGATCCAGTGTCAAAGTAGCGACTGCACACCTTCCCTTCGTCTTTATTTAGATTCGGTTTGAATGAATTTTGTAGTATATGCGTGCAAGCAGCATGCTGTGACCGTCCCTGCACAGCATCTGTATAAATGAGAACTACCAACGGAGGCGACTGTCGCGCCCCCAGCTGCTGCACTGCTAAGTTGAGGAACCTTCCTCTGAAAAATGCGCTGCATTTTACCCAAAGTGCTCCATCGTAATCAATAGTAATCAATAGTAATCAAAAAAGTCGTTATCTGAGAATCCAAATTATTCAATCTTTAGTAGTCACTCCAGAGACAGTGGTGTCAGGTAGAGAATGTTTTATTTTGCATTTTCAGATGTCTCATGCTGCTGTATGCTTAAACATAGACATGTGCTTTAAACATTCCTTTGAGCCGGCGCTTAAAAAATCACCCAATGCATTTTGAACCGTGAAAGTTCTTCGTCAGGGGTACTAGAACAAATCGAAAAAAACTGCATCAACAACCATATTCTATTGACAGAGTCTAAAGGTAATACAAAACTCAAATAGAAACGTAATCACCCAGTTTTTCAAAACCCCCCCCTCTTTCTCCCCTCTTGGTTGTAACTTAAATGACAAACTGCAACTGAAAAAAACGAAAAAATGTGATCTCCCATCCTTATAACTAACTTCCATGAAAAACCCACTGTGTTCATTTACCTCCTTATCCGCAACCAACAGTTTCGAGTGCGCCTAGCGTTCTCCGTATTCAGGGAGTCATCGACTTCCCGCTTCTGCTAAGCTTTTTTCAAGCATTCTCGCACACACGTTTTACCTATATCTCCTTGATTGCAACAAACCACGTGACCTCCCGTGCCCTCTGTACGTGATACAAAAGACTCGCTTTCCCATAATGCATAAGCCCTGTTACCAAAAGCCAATTAACCCAACCAAATGCGAATCAACAAAACTGCAAAGACATGTTTGAAAAACAGGAGTAAAATTAATTAAATAAATTAAATAAACAGAAAACTAAACATAAGTGAATGTGTTCAGTCAAACATAATACATGAATCGATCATGCTGAATAAACAACCATTGTCAGTAAGCAAGTATGCTTCCTTCTGATAGGCAATGCAGTCCAACCAAAATGGTGTTGTTAGCCATGTGCTCGTGATGGTAAAGTATTGTACAGTCTCTGAAGTGATGCTTTGAATATCTCCATATTTCTTCATGATGTTTAGCGCTCTGTTGGGGTGCAACTCGCATGCGGGACGTCAAGTATTACAAATCCAGTGTCAAAGTAGCGACTGCACACCTTCCCTTCGTCTTTATTTAGATTCGGTTTGAATGAATTTTGTAGTATATGCGTGCAAGCAGCATGCTGTGACCGTCCCTGCACAGCATCTGTATAAATGAGAACTACCAACGGAGGCGACTGTCGCGCCCCCAGCTGCTGCACTGCTAAGTTGAGGAACCTTCCTCTGAAAAATGCGCTGCATTTTACCCAAAGTACTCCATCGTAATCAATAGTAATCAATAGTAATCAAAAAAGTCGTTATCTGAGAATCCAAATTATCTCTGGAGTGACTACTAAAGATTGAATAATTTGGATTCTCAGATAACCACCCTTCATGGGCACCATCAAGTAAAGTATGGACAAACCTGGCCTTTCTCTAACTCCACTGCTCCTTTGTAATACAGCTAGGTGGTCTGGAGGGGAGGAGCAGGGAGGATAGAAGGTGGAACCTGAATGAAGGAAAGGGTGTAACCCCTTTCTATAATACGGAGGACCCAGAGGTCCGAAGTGATGGCCTTCAGGGCGGGAGTAAGCAAGGCTCCGGCTCTCCCACAGGCTCCAAGCGGTATTGGGAGACCAAACTAGGTCTGCTTTCCTGGTTGTGCGAGGAAGAGGAGGAGGGTTATTGGATGGTTCCACGGCCCTTCCCTCTGGCTCTGCCACAGTATTGTCTAACCAGCGGCTTTGGCTGTTGGTGTTGCAGAGGTTGATATTGTTGACTCTGGTGAAATGAGAACCCCTCGAGAAGACACAAAAACTCTGCAACTGGCAATAATCTCTTGGGGGGAGGGAGCTGTGGACACAGGGAATGAACTGTAGCTTTGCTGAAGCTGAACCACTCCCGTGCTGAATCAGCTTAATTGCCGGACAACTGCACCCCATCGAAGGGCCGATCCATCAGATGGGCCTGAATGTCTGAAAAAAGCTAGACGTTCGGAACCAGGCATGACTCCGAATCAGTGGTCTTCAAACTTTTTAATGCTGCACCCCCTCAGTGGAAAAAAAGCATTGGACCCTCCTCAGAATTATTCCCAAATATTCTATTAAATTAGCAATGTTTAAATATGCCTAGAAAATTTTAAACATTGCAGTTTAGTTCTGTTACCGTTTTAAAAATACAATCAATTAAATGATTGCCAAACATACTATTGTGGTCAGACAGGCCTCACTAACATGTAAAAATATCCACAGTGTGATTATTAGAAGTGGGGGGGTGGGGGTTTTGAAGAATATTTGGAGTCCCTTCCCTTTTGACACCTTCTCCCAACCAGGATATAAGCGACAAAAGATGTTAGCGATGGCCCACAAAGCAGTGTTATCAGCATAATGCTTCTTCTGGCCAGAGCCTGGTGTCCCCCCTCGATCACTCGAGGCCCCATTAGGGGGGCCCACCCCTCCCACCCCGCAGTTTGAAGACCCCAGCTCTGTTTTTTTAATTTTTTTAATTTATTATTTTTTTATTACAAGGAACAGGCACAAATCACAAGATATAACAGATTATCTTGCTGGTGACCCTACCGAGCACCAAGAAGACCCCAGCTCTGAATGGAGTTGGAAGTTTATATCGCGCAGGCCACAGAATCTGATGTGTCCAGACTGAGTTTGATAATGTGACGGGAGGCATTCTAGTCGTCTTGAATAACTTCCTGAAAATGACCTTTTATATCCTTCGGTACATGAGGCATCACAAGTTGTGCCATATCTCATAAGGCATGGGAGTACCTTGTGAGGAGGCAGTTGGCATTGGTGGATTTCAGGGCCATAGTCTCCGCTGAAAAGGCCTTCTTCCTGCAAGACGTCCAGCCTTTTGTTTCTCTGTCCGAAGGAATTGTAGGGAAGGTCATCCCTGTACAACCAAACTCTTAGGTGGAGAGTGGGTTGAGAGAAAGGGTGGGTCACCCAGAGTGGGGCAATAGCGGCGTGCCCCAATCTATTTACCAGAAGGCCAGAAGATGGCTTTTCCCGTGCTGCAATAACTGGATCCAGGGTGACATTTTTGAAGGAAAGTAGAGGTTCTGCAGTTGGTCCTGATGGCAAAAGAACTTCTGTAAGGACATTGGCTTTAATGTACGTCATTGGTATTTGTGGATCCAACACCACTGTATTGAAAGACGTAACTTCAGGTATTGGTGGTCCAGTCAAGAAATCCGTAGCTAACTCCGGGGAGGGTGTCCAAGCCACTCGCAGAGGAGAGACCTTGAACACCCTGCCCTTGATCTCCAACACCACCAGTGTTCCCACAGGGGATCTGAATCAGTCCCCAAAACAATTATGGAGCCTGCTCCTGCATTACCCCTCTTCGATAAGTCGTCGTGTCTCCCTTCGTGATCTGGCTTGTTGCGTGACTTCGGGGATGGGCACCAGTGGCATTGGTTCTGGCGGAATTGGTGCCATCCAAGACATCATAGGTTGCAAAGTTGTATAGTGAAGAGTCAAATCGGAGCAGTGTAGAGCCAGTGTGGTATCAGATGGAGTGGCGCCGAGGGGCCTTGAGGCCATAGGCAAAAACATTTGGAACCATATGGAGCCAAGCGGCTAGAAGTAACTCCAGATCTCATCAAATAATTAGCATTTCAGAGCGTTGGTTGATTTGAGCAAAGGTCTAGGTGCCAAGGGATCCAGGAGAAGGGCTTGTGGCGAGGAGGTGGATCGAGGTCGCTCTGGGGCTTGATCCAGTGGAGTCACCAGAGTGGGGCCACTCAAACAAGAAACAAATGGTTCGATGTTAACCAGCTCCGGATTCGAAGACGAAGGTATCATGGTAGTGGAGGGGCGATGAGGTGACTTACCTTTGGTGTGTTTTTATGTTTCTTCCTTCTCTTCCAGAAGAGTGTGTGGAAAGGTACCTTGAACGAGGTCTTAAACATCGCTGACTCTGTTGTTCAACTGTGGCCATAAAGAGCCTCGCTTCCAGCTCCTTTATGGCCTTCGGGTACATACTGCAACAGGATTTACATTATCATGAGTCGTGGTCAGAACCGAAGCACCAGAGGCAGATAGAGTTGGGTCCGTAATAGACATCTGTCTGTCGCAATTCCTACAGTGTTGAAATCCTGATTTCTTGGGGGTAAACATGATACAGCACAAGTAATTGTTTTTGCAAGGAAACCCTCAGAGAATGTAGCATCGACGGAGCGGAATAAAGTTGTTGCAGTTGGGAGGGCGGTATATGGCTTTGGTAATGTCATCTGACTCCAATTTAAGCATTGGTAGCAAGAACTCTCTACTGGTATATTGAGGACTTTAAGTTTTCCAGATCCAGTCTGATGCCTGGGAGAAGTTCTATAGGAGGTGAATCTGCAGGCAGAAGTATCCATAATTAATAGTACTATAGTAATACTTCTCATGTGCTACAAAGTGCAATTTATAAACCTACGGCTGGAGACCTCCGCCTTCCCCTATCCTCCACAGCGGCAGAGATCTCTGCACTCATAGGTATACTACTTTTAAATGTGGGCGGGCCAGGGTGAGTAGTCGGAAGATGTGTAATAATTACATAAATATATGTGGGGTTAGCAGAATTTTAAAGAGGAGTTTGGGAGGGATATGTAAATGCAAAACATACACCCACAAAAGAGTAAGCCAATTGCAACCCACAAAATAAACCTCTAAAGTTAGCACAGCCTTAAAAGTTCAAAACTGGTAGAAATGTACTCAGCCTTGGAGTAAGTCAAGCACTATGCTTGACCACTGGTTCTGAAACACACTCCCATAAAAAACAAAGTAAGAAGGGAATTAAAATATCACCTGTCTTGCAGTTCAGGCTGGACTGCACCAATGGGGTGCAGGGTCAAGACTGATTTGCATATGGCTGGGTCTGAACTGGGGTGGCGGGGTGAGCTAAAGAACGATGATGGATTCAACCCAGATCTGTGACTGAGGGTGAGTGTCTGAAAAGTTTCAGCGCTCCGTCCATCGTCTACTTGTGTTTGCCTAATTAAAATAGCATCCCATAGGAATTAATGTTAAAATAATTAAATTAGTTTGACATGTAAATTGCAAGACTGTCATAGACAATAAGAAACTGTCAAGGCTTATGGGCATTCCAGTTGAGTGGAGGGCCCTTAGTGGCCATGCAAAATGTGATTAAATATAGTCTTTTGTGGGCATTACAAAACATTTTTCAGGTGGTGTGTCACTTTGAAAACACATGGACTTGTGTTTTGTTCTCATACAAGGCAGGGGTATGTGCATTTTTAGAGTGGGAAAGGAAGCAACATACCCTCATATTTCAATAATCCGGGGAAAGGATTTTCTGTACGAGAAAACCAGCTCCCATGGATTAAAAAACAGTTCAAAGAAAATTGAGACTTTTTGACCACGCATGCTGCTGGGGATTGTCTGCTGTGTAGAATATCTAACTTTGTATGCATGGAGTGGTAGGAGAACCCCCCAAAATGTATGATTCTCCACATACCCATGTATATTCCACTAAGGCTTTAAGAATGACCAAAAATGCAACAATCTACCCAAATTGCAAGCGTAAATCTAAGATGTGCGACTTCTGGAGCATTTCCAAAGAAGAAGCAGGACGGGGTCAGCATCTTTCTGAAGGGAGGGGCTTCCAGAGGGAGGTTAACGTCAATCCTGTGCAAGCGCTGCCCAACCAAGATGGCGCGCTGTATGCAGCGTGCTTGGGGGAGCTCTGGCGTCTTGCCTTTTAGGGGAGGCAGAGGGGGCGAACTTCCGTTGACCAGTTGAGTTTCTTGGGGACCAGTCTGATGTGGTTGGCTTGCCAAGCTCTTTTGAGTTGGCCTTGAGGGGTGAGTCTGGCTTTGGGATGTTGATCTGCAGTTAGAGTTCAGCTGCCTTGGAACCGCCAAAGTGCTTGAACTCTGTTATATTTTTTGTTAAAGGCAGCGAGTAGTTCGGTAGAGCCCCGGATGTGTAGGTCTGCACGTAGCCTCTCTTGAACAATGCGCCAGGAACTTTCTCAATGAGGCTGGAGACGGCTTGTCCCACATACAGGGGCGTGGCTTGGTCAGTATGACGGGAGCGTATGGGGGCGGTGATCTTCAGATTTCACAACAATCATGGTGGGACATCTTCTTAAAATACATTATATGAGCAGCAGTACGTGAGGGGGGCTTAAGGGGCAGCGGAAAGAGAGAGTTAGGGTTATTTTAAACAGAATATTTTTCAAACTTATCAACATTTTTGAGGCTTTCCAAACATAGACGAGAGAGAGTGTGTTTTTAGATTTCTGTCACATCCCAGGTGGAATCCGACAGGTACTTCACGTTACCCGACTAAAAGCACTTGTACCCCACTATTTACAACAGAATACATTTTTTAGGTGGGGTGTAACACCCCAACTCCCCCCCTGCCCCCGACCTACGCTCCTGTGCGCATATAACTCGTTTTATTCTAATGCAAACCTATAGGTACATTAATTTGTACTGATTTGTTTTTAAAACTTTCCCCCTTACGTGTTTCCAAATGTTAGCGTGCATAGTCAGACACTGACACCCCCTTCTGCCGGTGACACCCCCTTCTGCCGGTGACACCCCCTTCTGCCGGGGACACCCCCTTCTGCCGTTGACAAGCCACATTACACAGAAAACAAGTGTAAGGAGGCGAAGAGTTGTAAAAACATGTCACTTCCCTGAGAGTTAATTTTCTTATTTAATTAACATAAAGCAGGCTTCTTGCCAGAGAATGCCCATCCACTTACAGCATACACATAATGTTGAACAGTTTGTACAATTAAAAAGTAATTAAGATAGGAAGTTACCATCCAGGGCCTAATGATTGTCGTACTCATTAGGACCAGCATCGCAATGATCTGTAATGTAGTACTTACATCACTTGAGCCCATCAGAGAGGCCCTTCCTACAGCGGCTCTGCTTTCTATGTTCCGGTTTGTGGCTTTGGCTGATAAACACGGGCCCCGTCCACAATCACAATTTTGTTCATAAACATAAGTTTACAACCAAATGTTCCTTTTTGGGTCTCGCGTAGGCAGCGCGCATGCAACGCTCTAGGAGGGCCTTTAGGCATCGGTCTTCACTTTTCAAGCACTGTGGCGGCATCCACCTTGCGGGAGCGAGCAGCGGCATGCCACAAGCACGAGTGCAGTGCTTGAAAAGTGAAGACTGACTGTTTTTTAATGTGGTGGATTTCCCTTCGACTCACCGCAATCTAGTGGTCACTGCCATGAATAGACGTCTCTACTAATATTGTCCGTTTAAAACCACCAGCGTTTCTTGCAAGTTGTACGCCATTGATGCATTGCAGTTTCTCCCACACACATTCTTTTTACGTGCCTGTGTGATTTACTCTCTGAAGTGTTTCACTGAAGTTATCCTTCTCTCCTGTTGCACTCGCTCCCGTACTGTAGCTTCCGGCTCCTTTACTCATTTCCTAAGAGCCTTAATGGCTTTGCTTTTTGATTGTTTTTAAGAAATAACTACAAAACAATTATTTTTGTCAAGGCATGTGCTTATTTTGCTCCAGGGCTTGATTTGCCGAGACACGCCGAAGGAGCTCCAGTAATGACCGAGGGAAAGCACATTTCACTGAATGAAACTGACTGGGGCAGCCAGCGGAGCCGAACGGATTATCGATTTTCAGTTTATTCCACGGTGTGTGTCATTTTTGCCATTTACCAGCAGAAGCAGGTTCTGAAGCTTGAAATCAAGCCAGGCTTGTGCCAGGTCAATTGACATGTTTGCGCAAAACACCAAAGGAATTAACCTTTCCTAGAGTACAATGAAACCGGGTTAAAGTAATATCGTAAACCAAGAGATACACAGAAATTCAAAGAACAACCATCACTCTAAAGCTTCTCCCAGCATTTAGGTGACTGCACGTAAAGTAATATCCAGCTCTGCCCTCTGCCTGTTAAAGATGTTTAACGTAAATTTTATGTAAGGTTCCGACATTTCTATTTTTTGTTGATAATTGCAAACAATAAGAAGCATTTGTAATGCAATAGGTCTCGCATTACTGAAAGTTTGACCTATTGGTGTTGCAAATAGCAATGCAATAGCTCAGACTTTTAGTAATGCGAGACCTATTGCATTGCAAATGCTTGTTTATGCCTGTCAGGAACACACGTGGGGATTTCTTTTGGAGTTAAAATCTACCGAAGGGGAGGGGAGGGCGTTCCAAGGCAGGGTCTGCCTTGTAACACCCAAAACCAGTTTGCGCATTCCGAAACAGTGATTCAGCCCTTTCCAACCTGGAAATGACTGAAGATTTACTCCGGCAAAGGGCTGGAGTAACTCCTCTGCCTGAGTGGACAGGGGAGTGGATCATACCCACATTTGCAGGATGTTAGGACGAGGAGAAGAACTTTTTCACAGGGGAAAAATAGTTTCTACATGGAGGAAAAACAAAGAAAAGTGTGCGTTTGCACAGGAAGTTCTCCTCCCCCCTGTGTGATTTACAAGCCCCTTGCGCCACTTTTGCGTCACTTTTAACATGGGAAAAGTGACGCAAAAGTGGTGCAAGGGGCTTATAAATCTGCCCCTTGGTCACTATGGGAGCCCCCAGGGATAGTCATATCCCAATACCCTGAAGTCCACCTGGAGGTCTGAGCACAGCGCCACTTTCCATGTGCACGTCTGGGCATGTTTGTGAATTCCAAACGGTAGTAAATCTCCACCTGCAGGCAGATGTAGATTTACAGGTGCATTTTTAGTACTATTTTCTTTTTTTTGCACCATATTTATTTTTATTCAGTAAGCCGTTGGTGTTTAACGACAAAATCTGTAATCTACCGCTTGCCATGTCGAATCACTAGAAATAAAATTTCATAAACCTTTTTCTCTGCCCTTTTTTTTCTGGAATTCCCCTTCCCCTAGCCGCCAAAACCCTTAACGCAGACCCCCCTTAGAAATGTGAAACCCCCTTTCCTGCAACCACGCTATCCACATTTCCCCCCCCCACCATCTATCCTGGGTGGCATGTTGTGCACCCTGTGTAGCGGCCAAAATGGGCCACCCCCTCCCCTAATAGAAAAAAAACAGGAGACGACAAAGAAAAACGAAAGCAAAAAAGAAATAGAAACAAATAAAGAGAGAAGACATTTACATTTACAGAACCTTTACAAGACTGTCCTATGAGTTTCGCCACTAAGACTCTGCGGAGGGTCTAGAAAGCTCTTTCAAAAAGATCTGGGCCTCATCTAGGTCCGAAAACATAAAGAACTTCCCCTTCACCAGGACCCGTAGCTTGGACTGCTGCGCAATCGAGGCCTGGGCACCATGTGCCTTGAATAAATGCAACATCTTAACAAACTCCTTTCTTCTACGAGCTGCCACTGCAGTCATGTCTGAAAAAATTCGACACTTCTGAGTCTCATTGATCGAAAACTGCCGTTGGTGAATAGCTTTTGACAGAATTTTCTCTTTTATTCTATAGTCGGCGAAGTTCAGGAGAATCGTCCGTGGGAATGGGGAGTTAGGGAAAGGCTGAGCAGGAACACGATGTGCCCTAGTAATGGAAAGATCCCCCTCGTGTTCCGGCAAGACTTGCTGCTTTATGAACGAATTGACCCAATGGAGAGTTTGTGAGCCCTCAATCCCTTCAGGTACCCCTACTATCCGGAGATTGGATCTCCTGGAGTGACTCTCTAGTTCTTCGACTTTATTCTCAAGATATCTTCTCTTTTTAACAGCCTCCCGTGACTCAGACAGAACAGAACTCATTTGATCCTCGATTGTGGATATTCTAGTCTCAGCTTCAGTGACTCTGCAAGGAAGACCGTTGATCGCGTCCTCGATCTTGTCTAACCGCTGATTTAGTAAGCTGATCTCAGTTTGTTGTATTTTTTTCATGTCTCTTATTTCTCCCAAAATCAAATTTAACATATTCCTAATATCTACTTGAAATGTTCCCGGATTTTCACTACTAAGATTAGCTAGGGATATATTTTTAGGATAAGTTAGCGGCGTCATGGAGGAAGGGAGCCCAGGTTCAGCTGACGGCTCTTGTATAGAAAACTGCAGAGATGGTACCGAAGCCTGGAGGGGCTCAATAGTTATTCCTGGTGTCTCTAGATCCTCATGCGCCACAGAGTCATCAACGTGTTTTACTACATGCGTTCCAAGGGATAAATCAGGGGTCTGCTCCTTCCCTGTTGTCTTTGTAGGTGCCAGGAGATAAGAGTCCTCCTGCAGGGTGAGATTCTTGCAACCAGACAAAGTCACAGGCGAGATCAATACTGATACTGTAGAGCCTAATGACTGAGGTGGTGAGGATTGCGGAGGGGGCTGAGGAGACTGTGAAGATTGTTTTTTGGTGAAAAGCGGGAATTTTTTAATCTCTTTTGGAGCATTACTTTAGAGTCATGATTAGTACAGGAGAGGGTGGGCATGACCTCCCCCGGGCTGCTTTTCTCTTGAGACACGGATAGGTCAGCCAGAGATGTTCTGTTTTCACCACTATCCGCTATCATGTCCGGGGAGGTAACGTCATCTGAGCTTCCCAGGATACTATGACTCTCTGGTGAGGATAGAACCATACCCCTTTCACTTTTGCGAACCGCTTGACGCGCCATTTTTGTAAGGGCACGGCGCGTTTTCTTCTTTTTTTGAGCTTCAGATCTAGAGGTTTTTCCATCTGCCGCTCCCTCTTTCTGGGGTCTCACCATCTTTCTGAATATATTTGCTTTGCCCCCTCCCCTACTCCCTTTTTCTTTTTCTCTTCTTTAGACTCCAAATGTTATTCAATTTTGCTTTCTCTCCACATTTAATAGGCTCCCATACAAAATTTCAGCTCGGCTCTCCCACCACAATTTCCTCCTTACGTGTTTTCAGCAGGACTGTACTGTACGGGATTCAAGCGTCGCTCTGCTCCCTAATGCCATACTGGTATTACAATCTTCAGTGTGATATCGATGGAGCCTGAGCTGCTATCCCTGACGTCAGCGTTGGAGCGTTGGAGCCCATTTTTTTTCTCTCTCCTTCTCAGCACGCATTACAGCTAATATTTATTCCTTTACCGGCCTCTGGCAGCTCGCGTGTTTATTCAATTCAATTCCCCGCTGCCGCCATCCGCCGTCCGCCGCCATCCATGTGTGTTTTCGTCCTGCTAGCGAGAAGGGGGCGGGGCCATTGGCACGCTAGCGGCGTGGAGGCGTGGTACTCCCACACGCCGGCCTTTTACTACTATTTTCGTTAATCCAGCCCATAATATTTAAGTCTGTAAGGACACATTATTTTAGGCATATCACCTGTCTTCTCAGCGGAATCGGGACCCTTCTTTTTTGGGCCGTCTAAAATGATCATTATCCAACTCAGCAAAAATGAGTGACCTTCTCTTACTTTACTGAGAAAGGGGCGGATCCTGTGAGTCCATCTGAGTTTATGGATTTGCTGTCCATTCTCTGTCCATACAGCTCTACACAATATAATAACTCTGTCTTCATTAGTGCATTTGGCGGACGCAATGTGTGATCTTGCTTCAGTGGGATCAAAGAGGCCTTGTGAGAATGCACAATAGATTTAGGATCTGCCACAGAGCCTCTATTCATCATCCCTCTTTGTAAAATAATGTGTCTTTATTTGGCAGTGACAATGATGCTGTTGGGATGGAAGAGTCCTCTGCATGGTTGAAGACGTGCACCGCTGACTGAGTGCCCAACTGTATTGTTGTCTGTATCCCTAATGCTGATTGTTTGGCATAGGCGAACACGGATCATGTATGTGAGCCATGACATAGGCCTGTTTCACAGATTGCAGTCTTGTTGGAACAGGAAGGGTGCCCAAAGCGCTACCTTCATAGTGGTGGAAAGCGACCACCTTCACCAGGAGTTAAGTAGCACAAGAGCAGTGGTGGCAACATACCATGTAGTGATCAGTAGTAGTGAACAGGATCTTTTAACCCTGTGTACCTGGAGTGAGGCTTACTGGCTCACTCACCTTTTTAAAAGTTCTGCTGCTGTGTGCTAAACTCACTGTGGGTCTACATCAGGTAGATGTGGAGTGCTGCGTCATGCAGGAGTAGTGACTCAGAGCTGGTTGTGTGTGTGCCTGGGAACGTACAGTACAGTGATAGAACAGCATTGTGTAGTACATGTGAGATTAGCATGCAAAGAGGAAGCAGGTTCGAGACACTAATATCCCGCACTTGCCAACAGAGTACTAGGAAGAGTACAGTTGTTATTGGTGGTGCAGCGAACCCAGAGTACAACCCTTCTATACTCCTAAATGGAAAACACTTTCCAAAACAAACTAAGAAATTAGTTGTTCAGCACCCAAAAACTAATTTTTTAGTAGTAACACGTGGTAAAATGCATCTATCTTATGCATAATTTCCTATACCGAGTACAGCAACATAGTTCCTGTTAACTTAACACTGAGTCACAACAAATTCATATGAAGAGGGTTTCTTTCAATAAATCTTTATTCCTCTTTTTCTTCTAAAAACCACATCAACGAGCAGTAGCCAACACGTTTCGTCCGACAAGGACTTCTTCAGGGCTCTAATTTATACGTTAGCATCACTAATTCATCTGGGTCCGACGAATTTAGAAGTATAACAAAGGTATCAACTTGTCAAGTATCAAAATTTGGAGTATGTTTGCACGTCCACAATACCGGCATGGCGTCTGCTTCAATGTTGCTGTACTTGGTATAGGTATATATGCATAAGATACATGCATTTTACAACGAGTTGCTACTAAAAAAAAGGTTTTTGGGTGCTGAACCACTAATGTTTTACATGTGAGATTAGTACATGTGCGGAGTGTAGGTATGCCTGTGAGGAGTCTATGTTGTGTCTGGAAGGTACCACATCAACCACATGTGCCATGAGGGGCTGCAGGCACCGATTCATAAAACACTTCTGGCCGTCAACCCAGTCTGGAGTGAGGCTGCGACTAGCTGGTCTAACTGCACTGGGAGATCAGCCCTGACTGACGCCTGAGGACCAGGAGGATGCCGAGGAGGACTACGTGCCCTCATGTGACTCCAGTTGGGAGGCAAAAGCCTGAATTCCCCCCGCTGGGGAGAACTTGACTTACCATGTCTCTGCATAGCTGCTTCGATCACTAGGGAGAGCTGGCGGTGCCACTCCGGAGAGTGAGCCTGCGCCTGCCTGATCCTGTACCGTGTAATGCGAGCAGCCTGACTTCTCCGAGCAGGCTCTGATCTCACGAGTGCCCACGCTGAGGGCACCCTCTTTAATGCCACATGCTTCCATGCTGCAAGAGCGGGTAAGACCTGAACTGGGCCTTTGCGCCCCAGGGGTTGCGCTGCTGAAGGTGCTGTGGCACCATATACACTTTTGACTAATATCCTGGAGAGTCAAAGGGAACTCCTCAGTATGGCCTAATAGTGTCCATTCCCTGTATGAGGCTCCTAGTGAATGGGGAATGACGTCAAACAGGTTACAGCGATTTGTCTGACAACTACTAGAGCCCCGACCTCAAAGGGAATTGTGTTGCGGCATTTGAATGTCGCATTTTGTTGCATGTGTAGAGTTAGAAATAAAATACTACTTTTTCTTATAAAAGCAAGTTTTTGGCTGGACATTGTTTATTGTTCGTACTATTTGCACTTTGAGTTATGAGTCGAGGTCACTGACCTGTATCTTCGTCAAGTCAAGAGTCAAGTGCAAAAGGGGTACTTGGCCCAGTTAAGCAGGATCCTTCATAGGTCAGGCCCCGGGACAGCAGGAGTAAAAGGCGTCGACCAGTACAGTTGTGCCCAGTAACCCCTGCTTGTCCCATGGCCATCCGAAAGGGGTTCTGACAGATGTGATATGCAGAGTTTGCCAGTCTTTTGTGGATTGCAAACTATTTTTTCAGAACCTATGGATAGAACTAAATGTGAATAATCCAACATGGAGTTTACTAGCACATTAGATACCAATGATCCATCTTTGCAGAGAAGGATTTAGAAATCAGTGGCTTTGTTTAAAAAAAATGCTGGTTCCTACTTTGGGGCCTTGAGGTTCTTTTTCAAGGACCCACTACATTCTCTTGAAGTTAGGCCGTTGCTAACAATCTGACTAAAGATGACGTGGGGGGTCACCTCTACCCACAAACTGGGATGGAGGGGCCATCTGAAGGCCTTTTTCATTACTCTGTTAGATCTTTCTTTGGCATGAATATGCCTTTTACTTTTTCCAATATACATATTTAGGAGATAACACTCAATATTAAGCAATAAATCTTAAATTAATTTCTGAACTGCACTGGAAGCCAAGGAATAGAGTGTAAGAATTGAAATACTGAATCGAATTTTTGTAATCCAGCAATTAGACTTCCTGAATCATTGTTATCCCTTTTTCTAACTGGACCTGCTGGTGCTTCAGCATAGCTAACATTAGCATAATAAACCTGGGTGATCACCGGTGCACCAGCCACCACCACAGTGCAAAGCTCAGGGGCAAGCAGATTTTGTTCAGTTCCATAGAAATATTAGATTATAAAAATGTCGATTTGACAATGATACTGATTTCAGTATTCAAATTGTGGTCTATATACTACAGATATTTTAAAGAATTGTAGCATTGATTTCATAGTCGTTCCACTTCTTTTGGTGATCAGAGACTATTCTCCAGATCAGAGAATTCATTTTGATGGGTTCCATCTATGTGGTATTTTATGTTTTGTAGTGCTAACACTGCATGAAGACTGCTTTATGAGTAGTCTTACATCATACTCAGTTTCCATCTGCGGTTTATCTGTAATTCGTTTCATCATATTCGTACTTGGCAAGGACCATCTCTTGAGTGCACATCCCAATAGTCATTTGTTTTATATTGTTTAGTCAAATCAAATCAAATCAAAAACAGCTTTATTCGATTTTAAAATCAAAACCATAAAAGCACACTTTAAAACATATCATTCATAAGTACATCATGGTTAATAAATAGTTAACCTTAAGGAATCAAAAAAAAAAAAAAATATATAGAATCTTAGTTCATTGTGGTCCTAAATCTTATAATGGATTTAAGAAACATTGACACCGAGGACATGAGCAATTCGTCCTCCAACATTTGTAATCTTATCAGTGCCACTCTACATTGTCTCAAACCAAACTTTCTTAAAACAGGAATTAAAATGCTTTTCCTGGGTCCCGAATAAAATTTACAAAAGAAAATGCAGTGAAGGGAGGATTGAGCGGAAACCTGGTCACATTGGCAGGGGATTAATTCTTTTGTCCAGCAATTCATCTCTGGGAAGGTAACTAATCTAAAAAAGGTATCCACCCTGAAACGAGTCAATAACATACGGGAGTAGCAGCTGGGCACCTGCGTCAGGTATGGCTGGATGCCCCGATCTTGTATGAGTAAGCAACTAGCCATAACAGTGCTCTTGCATTTCTCTATCTGCCAACGTTTATCTTCTAGGAAATGCAAGCATATTTCCTTGAGCTTCTTCCTTGACGTCCCTACCATGCTATCCGGTGCATCAAAGTATTCCTGGTGACCCATGGCCGCACAAAGGTTTTTTATGTACTTAAACCAGGAAATCTTTGAAACCCCCTCAAGACCTAAACAGTCCATGATTATATCCCTATTCAGGCCTGTCTCATTAGAGGACCAATCTTTGTGCCACAGTAAAATGGGGTCAACTTTAATGAGATCCATAATATAAGGTAGGCCTAGCTCTTGATGGCATACATAGGTGGAAGTGGACCCAGGCACTGCCAGCAGATAACGAAGGAAAGCGTTCTCACAAGACTGTATGTTGTGATTATTCGCTATCCCCCAAATCCCTGCGCCATATAGCGCCGTAGTCACGCATTTAGATTTGTAGATGTCAACTAAGACAGGTACTGGGCGTCCTCCCACCTTATTAGCAAAGTTTTTAACTGCCTCAATTGCTCGAGAAAATGCTAACTTTCTTGTTTCGCCTGCTACAGACCAAGAACCCTTTTTTTCAAAATTGATACCTAAGTAAGAAAATGTGTTTACCGTATCAATTTTTGGTACAACACATGTTGAAGGTCTTACTTATGTTGATCTTTAGGCCCCTATCGCCCATATAATCCGAAAAGTTTTTGAGTGATCTCTGAAGGCCCACTTGAGTCCGAGCCATGATCACTGCATCGTCTGCATATAAAAGAATGGGGATATAGGAATTTCCAACTTTGGGATAATCTTGCTTGTCTTCCAAGAGGTGAGAGGCTGCCGAATTAATGTATAAATTAAACAAAAATGGGGCTAATATGCAGCCTTGCCTCACACCCTTCCCTATACCAAATTTGGAAGTACAGTCCCCCTTCTCCCCATAACGAACCCTGGCACCTGCCCCTCGGTATAGTTCCCTGATAAAAATTAGGAGGTTTGGGTCTACTCCCATTTCTTGCATTATTAACCAGAGTTTGTTGTGATTAAGACAATCAAAGGCCGAGCTTAGATCTACAAAAGTAAGAAATAAGCTTTCATTTTTAGCCTCAACATATTTGGCTACTAGCAGAGCTAAGTTCAGGCCTTGCTCTATTGTTCCCAAACCTTCCCTGAAGCCGTATTGGAACTGTGAGAGAATACCGTTATCTTCAACCCATAATTACAGTTTATTGAGTATAACTCTCCCAGCAATCTTCATGAGCGAGTCCAATAAAGAAATTGGCCTATAACACTTTGGCTCACTTCAGTCACCTTTTTTAAAAATAGGAACCACAATTGCTTCCTGCCAAGTAGAAGGAAATCCTATTTTAGTAAAACTGTTTAGGACATTTGTTAAAAGCGGGGCCCACAAAGCAGTATTAGCCTGAAAGATATCAACAGGAATTCCGTCTGGGCCCGGGGCCTTTCCTTCCACACTCTTATCAATAGCTACCAGCACATCATCCAATAGGAATTCAACATTTATTGGGTAGGGCACAGTGTCCTCCCCTAATAAGTTAAACCCCCTCTCTGAGCCTTCCACAGTTTCTGCTTGGTAGAGCTCCCCAAAATAAGTCACCCATGACTCTTCCGTGATTGCTACCTCAATTGTATCTGTTGCATTATCTTTCAAAAAGGGAGCATTTACCGCTCTCCAAAAAGCAATATTATCTTTTGTCTGGCAGGCTTCCTGCAAGGCCTGCCATGCTTCCTGTTTTATCTGTCTTTTTCTGTTTTTCACTGCACATTGATATGCAGATCTAGCAGATCTAACTTCAGCCATAACCCTAGGGTCTCGTTTTAACTGTGCCATTAAACAGGCATGGGTCTTGCTACACTCCCTGTTAAACCACCTCTTCATCCTGCTCTCCCTTGGTTTCTGAGGTTTTAAAAGTAAATTACGTATTTCCTCAGAGATGCTAAGAAATGCATCGTGCACATTGGTGGGATCATCATTCTCAGTAAGACAGGTATCAAATTCCCTCACTTTAGTCTGAATCAGGTTTCTAAAAAAAGCCACTGGTTCCACTTTATCCCATTTTAGGGTCTATCCATTGTTCCTGGCGAGTCCCAACCGATAGTTGTATAGGTTTTGAACCACTGTGTTAGCCTTTCTGTTACCCCCCAAGAAGGAGATGGACATGCTAATTGGCAAATGATCACTCATAGCTATCTCGCATATTTCAAATGAGCGAATATAGCTAGAGTACCGTTTAGATATTAACATGAAATCAATAACTGATTTACAGCCCCTTCCTATGAAAGTGGTATTAAAGGGAACTGAAGGGGAGCAGAGTTCATTAGCAAACCCCATGTCCAACCGAAATATTAATTCATTTAAATAATTACCCAAAGGCGTGTGGGAAAAGTGTGCTGTGGGATCATCTGTAACCTCGCCCAACCCGCAAATGTTTAAATTGCTATGTGGACATAAAAAAGAGCTAAAATCACCCAACCAGATCATACAAGTATCAACGACTTGTTTTTCCTCCATGTTTTTGAGGGTCTCATGTAATTCATTGAAAGTCGTGGCCCATTCGCCTTTTGGGATATTATTATAAAAATGTATCAAAATTAAATTTTGTTTGCCCCCATACGTAATTGTCAATATCTGATAAAAATCAGAAACAGGGGCAAAAATAATTTTTGTTTCTTTTAAACAATTGGATACGTAGGTGCAAAGACCTCCTTTATTTCTCCCCCTTGTCGTGTTAGTTGCCGGCGTATGAAAGGTACGATAGCCATTCATATGAATGGGATCCACAGTCCAGCATTCCTGTAGGCCAATAATCGAAAACTGCTGTAAGAAAGATATACAATTTGCATTCCCTACCCTGGCAGATAACCCTGCAACATTCCAAGTTAGGATTCTTAGATCGGGGACTCTATCGACATCTTTAGGTGTTCTCGCATTTGATATTTGGGAGGGGACCCCGGTTACAAAAGCTCCTCTTGGGCTTTCAGTCAATGAAAGGTAATTATTTTGCTCCCCATCTTCGCTAGTCGAGAGAGCATTTTTAGATTTGTCCTTAGAATCAATCGGCAAGAAAGCAGCCAAGAAACCAGAGGGTACATTATGATCGCTAACTTGCTTGTTCCTTTCAGCAGTTACCACCTCCCGTGTATATTCGAGGTCAGTGGTTTTTGGGCACAGTCAATCAACCATATCTAGGCCACAATATCTGTTCCTTGTCGGGAAGGCCTCTAACCAGCCATAATCTGCTGGGGCTAACCTGTGTCTCTGAATATCAGTATCTATTTTGCCCCTCCCAACCTTTTCCCATAAACTATTGTTTGTTTGGTGAGGATTGAAACCATAAAATTAACCAAGGGGAAGTGGCCAAATTCTTGTATTTGGCACGAATGGCCGCCCCTCCTGGATGTATTTTACGGCCTGTGTGTCTTTAAAATTAACAACAATACAATCCCCTGGAATGTCTTTACTACCCTTACCCACCCAGCTGACTCTCCGAACGAACAGGATTTTACTATGTATGTAAGGGGGAAGTGGTCGATTAATGTTAAGCCAGTGCATTGTTTTGTTCTTTAACTCATGGTATGTTTCAGTGGCATTATTTCCCAAACCAGGAACCCCTGCTAATACAATGACATAGGGAGAGGATTCTGGCGGCAAATCTATACTAGGTAACAGAAAACCTCGGCTGTCATTGCGAACGGATCTATTTTCTATCTCATTAGCATTCTGAACCATACCACATTTTACTTTTTCATTAACATCAGTATGTTTTTGAGGTATGTTTTGTTTTAGGGGTAGATCTTTTAGTCCATTGGCGTCTGAGGTATTTTTAGTGCATGGTAGTTCCTCACTTTTATCCCTATGTGATCCCATCGGAGGTTCTGAAATAAGAACCGGGGGCACGAGAGTTTTCCCCTTGGCCTTACTTGCCTGACTACCAAAGTGGAGCTGCTCATTAGGCTCTGTTAGTAATCTAGACTCCAACGTTTTGTTGAATTCAAGATTCGACAGGGCCATTTGTTCTAACTTCTTAAGTCGCTCCTCGATAAGCTTAAGTCTGTCCAAGATGGGACGAGTTGAAAGGGCAAAAAGTTACCCAATTTTGGAGCAAAGTCCATCGTCAAGATTCCTTGCTGGATCCGCAGACACTGTGGACAGGGATTGGTCAGCAGCACTTATCTGTTTATTGGATACCGATTTTGTGTTTTTAGATTTCATCGGTCTCGATTGTCTGCCCTTTTTTTCTCGCTGGACAATCTTCTGTTTCGGTTTTGTTCCTAAGGTTTGGCCTGAGGGAGAAATAGTAGCCTCTGTAACAGCGTGTATTTGTGCTCGAGTGAATACACCTTCTGTTAAAGCGGTCGTAGGGGCTGCTTTGGTAGTTTGATGCTTAGCAGTACTTCTTGCTTCTTTACCACTCTTAATCTCCATAGTTTTGTCCGTGGACGAGTCATTAATGTCTTCATCAGTGTCCATAGAGTCGTGTAGGGTAAGAATTTTAGTATTTCCCTTGGGTGTGACAGACAAAGCTATTTTGCCCAATGATGATCGTTTATAGGAAACAGGGTCAAGGGAGAGGCGACGCTCTGTGAGATCAATTTCACGTTCAAGAAGGGTAGCGGCTCTTATAATGAAATTGTCCAATGTACCTGCCACAGTACCGCCGACTGCAGCACTTCTTCCCCTGCCCGTTCCACCCGCCATTGTCATAAGGCAAGCTTAGAGCAGATTTTACTTACACGAATCCTCAATCCTCAATATAAATGCAGAGGAGGTGGCCCAGCCCTGTCTCTTTGGTCTCGAACGGGCTCAAACGGGCCCCCCCTTGGCCCGGGCTTCGCCCGGCACGTCCCGCGCGTGTCCCGCGCGCGTCCCGCGCAGCAACTACCGTCAGTATATATAGTGACATTAGGGGCGGGGCACGAAGAGGTGGGGCGGGAAGAGGAACCAGCTGGAGGTGGTGTGGACTGCTGGTCCTCGCTGTCCCACACCGCAAAGGTCCGTAGAGGTTCAGGCAAACTTCACCAACAGGTGCGAGCTTAAACTTAAACTTCCAATTATTCCCCTTTGTGTATGTCGAAGACCACTTTGGGCAATTCATTGTGTTCATAATTTGTTTTTCTTAGAATGTTATTGATAAATACTCTGATTTCCTTTAACCTTTCTAGAAGTTGTTGGATCTTTTGTTCAGCACAGTCTAATTGTTAATCTCTTTAAGCTATACTTTTAAGTCAACTTTGCAGAACAACAGAACTTAATGCTTTGCTTATCTAATTGAACTTTCGTACCTACAGATGATGCACTCAGTTTAATGAACAAAGTTACAGCACTTCTGTCTCCAAGCAATTCTGCTTTCGTTTTTGGGTGGAAATTCTCTCTTAAGATACTGTTTGCAGTTCTTTTTGCTGAATATAAAATTTGAGGGTGTCAGACCTATTCCTGAGAAGCGATGCTCGGTTGATGCCCTCCCTCTTGCAGCACCGACTCTGAGTTTTATATTTCACCAGAGTATAGATGTGGCCAAATAGGGGAAAGGGGGAATTAGGGTGGCCATTGTAGGGAAGGTGACCTGGAAAGAAAAAGATTAGTCAACAATTCATAGCTCTACTTTCATGAAGAACTGTTTTTACGATTCACACAAGAAAATGCTAATTGTTTCCACTAAAAGAACACAGTCCAAAATTACATTAACTTATGGTAAATTACACAAAGTATTTGATATTCTTAAATGAAAAGCTACAACAGTTCTTTTTAAGGTTCATTGCAAGTTCCCAAAAATATGTCTTTGCATCCAAAAATAAGTCCCTGCTGAGGAGAACTAGTGGTTTCTTCCCAATATATCTCTTGTGGTACGGTTGGTTTATCTCCCTTTTCCAACCCCTAGTTCAGGCCTAAACTTGCCCCCTAACTCGCCACATTACTGCAACACTGTATTTTCTGTATTCTGACGAACTCCTGCTTGAGTGCCAGAAAGCGTTACCTCATCAAAGCATCTGAAGAAGGTGAGTGGGGACTGAAAGCATTCAGAGCCAGAGAGTCAGGAAACAGATGCAGCTTTGATCTGCACAAACATTGGAAAAGCTCTCTAGAATTGAGAAAACCTCTTGACTGTTTGGCTCCTCAATGTGGCAGCTCCTTTCAAAACCAAACAAGAATAGCAAGCATGGCTTAAAGAACATACCCTCTTTAAATAGAGATATCATCACAGAAGGTGGTGCCATCAAGCATATTTCAGAATTTACACATGCTGGAAAAGCACAAACAAATGAGTCATCAGAGTCATCACAAACAAATGAGTCATCAGAGTTATCACAAACAAATGAGTCACAAAGAGAAGCCCATTACTGGCAGGCTCATTAAAGCAAACAAAGCAATAAACACATTGCAGTAATACAAGATATCTTGTCGTTCAAGCATTGGGACATTATTGGTACGTACATGCTGATGAGATGGCCTTTTAACACTTGTGGCAAGGAGCTTGTGACAGAGAGTCCTGGCTGTTTTTCAACCAATGCTATTGGAGTCACCTGTTCAGGCCCTGATTATGAGTATAACAGGCTTTGGGTCTGGGGTCCTGAAGGGGCGGAGCCCCTGATTCCAGACAGTATGCCCACATAGAATAAAATGGTAATTATGATATTTTCACCAGAATGAAGAATAAGAATGTGGCCCAGAGATACAGGGACCTTTCCATGTGTTTTTCTTTCCCACTTGCAGGGAGTAAAAAGCGGACATTTTCCACCAGCTCTGAGTAGGCGGAAAGTGGAGGGTTGGTAGGGGTGGGGTGCAGTTGGTCAGGTCAGGTTCGAGTCTGTTCCTGGAGGATGGTCGGCTCCACCAATGCTCCTATAGGGGTGAGGCAGAGGCTGGTCTGTGCTCTTACCCACAGCTCTTGCAGGTGTAACAGAGTCTGTTATCTTCTTGTTTGAAACATTGGGTCCAGAGTTTGCAGACCTTATAGTTCCAGAATTGCAGGTGCTGGGATTACATTGGAAATCATTGCTACGCTGAAATACTGCCACCCGTAATCCGGGTCTCAGTGGGCACCTAAACTAATGTTATGTGATACATTTTCTCAATTATTAAAGTCCTTGAAATGTTGGTCATAGTCTGGCAATAGTTCTTATAGGATTTCTTTAGTATTGTATTTACAATGGCATTATCTTTCCAGACGAACTGTATTGTTTTATACCTTTCAAAGTCTAAAGGTTTTAGGGCCTTACTCACAAAGGCATTTGGAGGGTGTAAGTACTCTTTTACATACTCTTAAGTGCATTTATGAGTTCGTCCAAATACACCACCTGAAAACATCAAACATCTGAATACAATGGGGATATTTAGGGAGTATCTGCACACAGTTAGCACAAATAGGAAGGTCACCAGCAGGCTCGACTACGGCAACGCACTCTGTGCCAGAATAAGCAAAAACCTCACCCTCAAGCCACAGAACATCCAAAACGCCACCGCAAGACTGGTCCTCAACCTGCCAAGACACTGCCACATCTCGTAGCACCTGCGCACACTCCACTGGCTCCCCATCGAAGCTAGAGTCACCTTCAAGATGCTAACCCACGCTCACAAGGCACGCCACGACACCGGACCAGCAAACCTGAATAGCCGACTCAAATTCCACGCACCCCAAAGGACCCTACGCCGTGGTCCCCCGCACCAGAAAGAACAGATCGGGAGGCCGCTCTTTCTCCTTCCGCGCGGCCAGAGCCTGGTACGACTTTCTGCTCCACCTCAGACAGATAACATCGCTCCCCATCTTCTACAGACCCCCTCCTTGATGGACTGGAACCTGCGAACCCACCAGCGCCTTGAGACCCTTACGGGTGAGTAGCCGTCCTTAACAAACACCTGATATGATTTGATTTGAGTGCACTCTCTGTACTTTTAATAAAATTGATTCAGACCTTTCGGGCTGAGTCACAAAGCCATGGAACTTTATGACGCAAAGCCTTGTAGTACTAATTCCAGTAGTCATAAATAGTTTGTGGGGAGGTGCGGGACACATTGTAATTGCAGGTGTCTGAAGATACTAACTTTTGTGGCATCCTTCATTAAAGTCTGAGAAAAACCTTGAAGCTTGGTTAACGTTACAAATTTTTTACGCTTTCATATTTGACTGCATATTGTAACTTTTGTGACCATTGATGTAACATATATCCTTATTTAGTATGCTTCTTATGCGCAATCCTCTTGTGAGCATGAAAGTTTGTCCAAAGGTAAACTTGCAAATTAAAATTCTGCGTGTGTTTTCCAGCTTCTTTGGAAGGTAAACTTGGAATGTATTCCAAACTTTAAAAAGGCAACAATTGAAATCTCTATGAAAAGTAGTGGATACAAATGAAGTTTTGCGCACATCTAACTTTAAGACTCACTTTAAATGTTCATGTTTGACTCCTATACTGCACCCCTGCAATGGGAGGTACCCCTTAATTTACATTTAGTGTCAGGCTGAACATTGCTGTAGTTCTGCCTGTTTTGTACTTTGTAATATTACTTCTCAGGCATTAATTTAATCTGAGCGCCTGTGTCCTCGTCCTAAGGAATAGTTTTGCAATTTTACATAGGGTTGTCAACTTATTTTCTTGAGCTTTGATTAATTCTACCATTTCAATAGAAAAAACAACTGCTACTTCCCTTTTTGGGCAAATGAGTTTCCTGTGTGTTTCCCTGTGCCAAAGGATTGTTCTTACCAGATGTTTACTGGTTTATAGTGTCCTGCAGTTACATCGACGGCAACACACCTACTACCAACATATCCCCAAGGTAAACAGATGTGGCATTAAGGATAGTAAATCTATACTTCCCTGTATGCTTATCATCATGATATGTTCTTAGTCGATTGTCTGGAGTCAATATATTACTGACTTCATTATTTCCACATACAGCCATTTCTGTCTATCTTGTCATCTTCGCCTGCTATAGAACCATGTTTTGGAGGCAGTGTTTTTTGCTGATTGGCAAAATTCTTCCATTTATTTCTTTTTATATTTGGGATTTACTTGTTCCCTAAATTTGTTCTGGCAATTTCTTCTCCGGCACATTTCTTGTGACTGGTAGCATGTGTGGTACCTATTCTGCCTCTTAAATGTGAGTTATCTCAACTGCTTTTCTCAGACAAGCCTTTTCCTCCTCAATAGTTTCTAACTGATAGGTCAATAAATGGTTTCTTAAATACAGGATTTTCTTTTCAGCTTAACTACATGTTCCTCACGTTCATTCTGAATTCCCTCGTTCAAATAAATCATTTACCTTTTACAAATGTTCTCTGTACATATTGATGTTCAAATTTATCTAGAACAAACTGTCTTTTTTAACATCCGAAATGGGAAGATGTTATTAAATACCCACTGCTAAAGCTCCCGCCTATGTCCACATAAATGCAATTTTCTTCTCAGTGAGTAGTTCCTTAACTCAGTTCTTCACATATGCAATTGAAATCGTTTTTTGAAACACATCTGTCCACCTCACCTGTTTTTCAGCTCTGCATGAGTAAACGAATGAGAAAATGTATAGACGACGCATTAATTAACCAAATAAAAAATGTCGAGTCACTCCCTGAATTTAAGATTGTTCATTTCCCTGTGTTGTTCTGGTGGAAGAGAATTCCACAGCTGGGACCCGAGATTTAAAACTGCCTGATACCTAACCAGAGGCGTAGCTAGAGCTTGTGGCGCCCGGGGCTATCCCTCAGATTGCCGCCCCTGGAGAGGGGGGGGTGGGGGGGGGGTTGCTGGGGAAAAAGGAGGGCGAGCACTTGAAAGAGGTCCGAGAGACACATAGTATTGCCGCTAATAGTTACCTCGATCAAGCAAATCACATGCACATACATGACGCGGTCCAAGGCTACACAGTTGAATAGACCAGTGACTGGCAGTACAAAAGAGAATACACAGACTGCATGATCCATCTGGGGACTCAGAAAAACCGCATGTGCCATCCTTCAGAGAGCTGCGTAAACAATTACCTGGTAATCCCCTCAGCACAATGCAAACATGCACATACATGACACTGTTCAGGGATCCATCATCTACAGCTGACAGTGGAGAAGTGTGGCTCAATGGTTAGAGCGGCAGACCCTGATACAGAGGTCTGGCCTGGACCAGGGTTCAATTACCGCCTCGGCGGCTCTTGGACTTAAATTCCCCGGACCTGTTAATTCTCGCCTCGGTGCCTATTCTAATCATGGGTCCCACTCTGCAACTCTGGGCAATAGCTTGCTTAATCTCCACAACGGCCCCCACAGCGAAAATGATGCCTGGCTTTCACCTTGGGGTGCCCAGGAGTGGACATCTCATAGGAAAAACCAGGAAGGGTTCCACATCGGTATGAGTACAAGCGCCAGGATGCCTCCGGGTAGCTGCGCGGTATACAAATACATCACATTTACATTAAATGACCATACATCATGGTCCCTCCATTAAAGCAGTGGGGACCTGCACAAACGTGATGTGGTCTGGGGACCCAAAACCAACGTAACAGTGTCAAAGCCTGTGATTCTTTGTCTTTCAAAAACAGCAAATTAATTATTCACAGGGAATGACTCACTGTGTGCCCTTAGAACTAAACGCAGCACAAAGGGGTCAGTCAGCTCCACCTTGCCAACACAGACCAGATACAAAGCCCACTCTGGTGGCCCAAAGGCAACAACCAGGTGTCGCGCCCTGTCATTACTTCCAAGCAGCAGCAACCAACTCCCTGGGAATGAAAAAACATGTGCTCCTGGGACCCAAAAACAGCTTTTAATATTGCATCTCTCCTTCATAGCAGCCTCAGAACACACATGGTGCACAGCCTGCCCGGGGGCCCAAAGCTAAAAAACAGGGAGGGGTGACGCATTATCATCACAATCCTTAAACACAGTTGTGGGGGCCATGGGAACTTGTTCAACTCTATCCAAGGCCCGGGACAAACTGCTCCAGCGCTGCGGCACTCCTTGAATTTTCAGAAGAAACCAGAAACATTACATTTTTCTGCGATTTTGTTTTCACATTACTTTCATGGTAACCAACAGTATTAAAAGTCTACAAGAACAGTAAAATGATAATAATGTGTCAAGTAAAGAACTGCAAGGCTTGCACACGTCCCAGCTTGTCATTCTTTCAAACAACTTGACTTCTATGACCAAAAGAAATTGTCAGAGCCACTGGTCGACTAACCCCTCGCCTTGGATAAAAATACACTCCAAAATCCAAAAGGTTGTGTGAATTAATTTTGCATTAACTACTGCTCAGGATGATGTATAGATAGCCATTTGGTTCCTACTCAGGGTTTTAGCCTGTCTGTTACATTAGTAGATGAGCAAGTAAAAGTCTAGGTAAGTTTCTATTTGTGAATCGCCAGGACTCGGACTGAAACAACCATGCAGCCACTGAAAGACACCAACCAGGGCACAATGCCGGGGTGCACAGCGTCCACCCATTATTTTCACAGGGTGAACGCTGTCCACCCTGCCAAGAAGTTGGCCCCACAGAAATATGCTGAACTTGTCCAGGTGTCATTTTCAGACTCCTAGACACGTTCAGCAGCACCTGCACATTGTCTGCTTTTCATTCCCAGCAGCAACGTGCAGGCAGCAAGGTTTTTTTTTCATATTTATCTCCAGCTGGAACAACGATAAAGGGCAAGTTAAGGGGCCTTTAGGCCTCCTTTTGATCGAGTGGCCTGGAACTTCACATTTAAATGTAAATACAATGGAGGGAAACAAAAGCACACAGCTGGTTATCTCTTCACAGGTACTTAAGAGAGGCATGCTTTTGACTTTGTTAGGCCCCTTTATGTAAGTGCATGAACTGTAAGTATCTCAGATGTGTTGGTCGGTCCCAGTATTTACACACAATTTAAATAGCACTATTTTACTTTCTTTTATAATGCTACACATCCCTATGCAGTGTCAGAGCGATTTACATAACATACAGATTGAAAAAAAATCATGCAAGCGTGTAAATCAGTGTACAAGATGTGTTGCATGAGTCAGTGAGGGTTACAAGTTGTAGCAGTCACATATCCTACATAGCTCACTGTGCTATATTAAAAGGCTTACTATGTATGAACTGCAAGTAACAAAAGGATCGGTGTTCAAAGCAGTAACCTTAACTAGCTACATTAAAAAAAATCTGTCATCTGCATATTACATGATGTGCTTTGCAGGCATATTAACCTTCTATACTACTATTCTAGCCTACAACAAGTCAGGACTATTGGCTTTGTCAATGGTTATTAGTTGCATAAGATAACTAAGCTGCAGCTATGGCTTGTTACATATAATATTGAAAAAGCTTCCACTTAAAGCCCTGGTGATAATACCACAATGTTGCTGCGCTTGCATTTCAAAAAGAGAGCAGCAGGGCACAATGGGGCTTCAAGACACTGAGACATTCGGATCATCGGATTATCATGAAAAACGCTCATTTTCCAGTTCACAATGGCCTAGGGTGGGCCAGGGCAATCCTTGGGTGGGCCTGGCCCACCCTCTAGAATCGGGCCTGGTCGTAGGTATCAAAAAAATAAAAATGAATCAGTTTTATTTACATTATTCATCGCTTGGGCAGTAATTGCAGCGATGATCCGAAAGCAGCAATGATACAAACTAGAGCATCCCTATTTCTGGAATAAGTGAAAGAAGTGTGCTCTGCTTCAGATCTCTGGGGAGCATGTAAATATCTGAAGGGCGGCAACATGTAGGCATCCACAGCACAAGCTCCCTCTGGGTACAAGAGACTGTGGCTGCCTGTACCCCACCTCCCATGCCAGATTTCTCACAACTCGATATCTGTCTGAAAACACAAAATGGCTCGTTCTGAAGCTATGACAAGATTTCTCTTGGGGCTACTTTATCCAAAGCATCACTGGGAATAAAAGAAAATAAATAAAAAAAAAATATATATATATATATATATATATATATATATATATATATATATATATATATATATATATATATATATATATATATATATATATATCACAACCAAACCCGACTTCCATAAAATCGGACACCGACACAGGAGATGCCTTTAGCCATCCGGCTAGGGTTTTATTTGTCTTCTTGCTACGCGTTTCGGCACAACTGCCTTGCTCACACAATTTAACATCACGAATCAGTTTCATTTAAATATAAGTCACAGAGTCACATGACCACTTCATGAGTAACCACGGAAAACAGACTAACGTTTGTTTTCTATAATGCTGATACATTTAACACATTATTTTTGTTTATAGCATAGTGCCAGACTCCCTCCTCTCTTGATACATTAAAATCCTAAAATTCTTTTTCAGTCAAGGATTTTAAAACCCATTAAGTATTTACACTTATATCAAAAAACAGTTATTCTCAGAGGGGAGACGTGGAGCGAGGTTATTTCAAACATAAGTGCTTAAAAATGTTTATACAGCAATACAATGTAATATAATTTATGTTCATATTTTTCAAAAGAGAAGTGGATTTTTTCAAAAATGATAAGAAATTCCTGGGCAAGTGCCCCATCATTATCATCAAATACTCATCAGTCATTGTTTCAATCAGGTACAACGTAGTGGCTATTTCTTGTCAATCCACTGTTCAGACCTTATTATGAACAAAGCCGGAAAAAGAAAAGGAAAATATAGATATGAGATGACTTCTTTATGGTACACACCCTTTGTATTAAACTGTCTTCTTCACAATAAATATCATAAAGTGCTAGTGCTTTAATCAGTGCAGTCCTCGTGCAAATTAATGCTCAATAAAGTGCCAGTGCCTACTGTGTGCAAAATCGCAACTATTATAAGGTGCAAATGCATTACAGTACTTAGCCCTAAAACAGTCTATAATTCAATTATTTGGGGTGTCCTCTCTTCTCATTACTAATATCATAAAATAATAAAACTCTCTTTATACCAGCAACTAGTTAAAATGATGTGTACAAAGAATTTTATCTGTTCATCTGTGACTCAATAACAGATTAAAATGTATAAAAGGCTAAAAAAGCTAAGATCATTCTTAATGGATACTTCTATGTCAGATGCACATGGAGATCTTCCTCTACATTCATGCCATGTGGACTTTTTGTATTAAACATCAATATGTATTTAGACTCCAATTTCCGTAATTTTCTTTCTCTATCTCCTCCTCTTTGGTCTATAGGGATCTGATCAATAGCAAAGTACACTAGTTCACTAGCATTACCTTTATGGAACTCATTCATATGACGCGCTACTACATAGTTTTTGTCATTATTCCCAATTGCCCTAAGATGTTGCAGGATATGTACATGAACCATGTGAATGGTACTTCCCACATACATCTTAGGGCAAGAGCATTTTAAAATGTAGACAACAAAATCACTTTTACAATTTAGAGGTTTTCTCAATTTCCAGGGGCTGTTTAGGAGAGGGGAGGCTACCTGTTGTGTATTTTTACCATATTTACAGGCCTTACATTTAAAACATTTATGAAAGCCCGGACTCACTTTCAGCCAACCACCTCCTTTCTTAATCTCCAGATTAGTTTTAAACAAGTCATCTCTCATTGACCTGGCCCGATTAAATGTCATTAATGGCCTTCTCGATACAGTCCCCTGCAAAATCGGATCCTGTTTGACAAGGTACCAGTGTCTACTCAGACTGTCTCTCACCCTAGTCTGGTATGCACTGAAACCTGTTATCATACGGATTTCACTCTGGGTGTGCTTCTTTTTTTACTCGACTTTCTTTTTGTCAGGTTTCAATAACGCACTTCTTTCCAAACCGTCTACTTTTTCTTTTGCTTGATTTAATGTTTCCAGTTTGTATCCTCTTTGTAGGAATTTGTGTGTGAGAGCTCCCTGAGCTTTATTCAGAGCATCCACTTCACTACAGTTCCGCTTCATTCTTAGATTCTCCGCATAAGGGATACTCATCTTTAGTTTAGTAGGGTTGAAACTTGCCGCGTGCAAAATTGAATTGCACGCGGTTGTTTTTCTGTATGTACATGTTTGGATGGATTTTTGTGCGATATATACTTCTAAATTGAGGTAAGTCACACTCTCTGCACTTATTTGTTCAGTGAATTTTAAATTTAAGTTGTTTACATTAATACTGTCAATGAATTTTTGTGCTGATTCTCTAGATCCGTTCCATATGATGAATAAGTCATCAATGAATCGGATCCATTTGATGACATGATCACTCCATTCACTGATGTACTCAATTCTGAGCACCTGTTCCTCCCACCTGCCCATATGCAAATTAGCATAGCTGGGGGCGAAACAGGTGCCCATTGCCGTGCCTTTCAACTGTTTGTAAGTATCACCTCCAAATAAAAAATGATTGTTATTGAGACACAACCTACACATCTCCAACAGCATATTAGTATGTTGGTAGAGGTTGATCGGTCTCGAATTAAGGAAGTGCCTCATTGCCCTTAACCCATCCTCATGAGCAATGCTCGTATAGAGGCTCACGACATCTAGTGTAATGAGGATATAAGACTCTTGCCATTTCACATCTTCCAATTTGATCAAAAAATCCCTGGAGTCTTGAATGTAAGCCGGTAAGGCTCTCACATGTGTTTGTAGGAATGAATCTAGGTATCTCGAGGTGGGTTCGAAAAGACTGCCTATGGCGGAGATTATCGGTCTCCCTGGCGGCCTTTCCTTATGTTTGTGAATCTTTGGTATTAAGTATAAAATCGGTACCACTGGTTTGTCCACCTTCAAAAAGGAGTATTCTGATTGGTTAATTAAACCAATCCCTCGCCATCTGGCCAGGTCCTTTTCATACTTCATTTTAACTTCAACCAAATTACTTTGTGGGACCAATGCGTAACATGTCTTATCTCTCAATTGTGTGGTTGCTTCACGATTGTAAGACTCCAAGGACCATAGTACAAGGTTACCCCCTTTATCGGCCTGCCTTACTACTATATCCTGTCTATTCTGGATTTTGGTCATTACCGATTGGTATTTTTTTGTCAAATGTTGTTTCGGTTTTCAAAAAATCTTTACTTGAATTTACTGATATTTCCTTTAAATCCTTGATCACTAAGTCAGAAAACATGTCTAACGCATCTTTGGGAGTATTAGGTGTAAAGGTAGATTTTGGTCTAAAATTAGTAGCTGAGCTATCAAATACATCCAAACAGAATAGCTCATCTGTCTGACTAATCTGTTCTACCACACTGGCTCCTTCCCCTTCTCTTATTAGCTGATGGCAATGAAATAGTACCTGCATATCACCAACCTCTAAATTACCTGGATGTTGACTAATCACCTTTCTGTTCATCTTTGGATTGGTGATTTTCATATCAAAGAATTTTTTAAGCTTCAGTTTACTCACAAACTTAAAAAAATCAATACGTGTTTGCGTGTAATTGAAATTAGTGCGCTTACAGAAGGAAAATCCAAGTGACAAAATTCTTGTTTCTTCATCTGTCAGAATCAAGTCCGTTAAATTTATCACTGTTGGTGCTACTTCTTCCACCCCTTGCGCTGGGATTGCTCCTTCTTCTTTTTCCCTGATCGCAATTCCATGCCTGCTCCGTCGGTTTTTCCGTTTACGTAATTTTCTTTTCTTTGACTTTGAAACGGTGGTCTTTGGTTTTGAGTCCGGTCCTGATATAAAAAAACGAATTCTTCAATAATGGAGGGGGGTGTGGGGGTTTCTATTCCCATTGGCTGCGATAATCCATCTTCAGAAAGTGAATCAACATCAGAGCTTGCTCTTGAACTCAGGTCAGATCCTTCACCTACATCATTTGTAGACGTTTTATTACCCGCTTGCTTGCTTTTTGCTGTATTTTCTTTTGAAAGCCGTTGTTTACGAATAGTATCAAAGCGGCGTGCAAATGTGTAGATTTGACCACGCAAGTAGTCCTGTCTATCTCGCTTGAATTTAGTGGCTTTACGTTCCGTTATTGATTGGTCATATTTCTTTAAGCGAATGTTAAGATCCAACTTAAATTTGTTCATACTATCCTCTCCCAAGCATTTTAGTAGGTCCACTTCCAACAAGACAATCTCCGCCAGTATCTTATCACGGTCTTTCACGGCATATTTTATCAAAATTTGCATCATGTTCTCTGACGCATGCGCATTATTCGCCGCCCATTCCTTGAGCATCTCAGGATCGGGGTTCTCATACGTGGGGGCCGTCAGTACCCGCAGACCTCGGGGAACTCTCCCCACATCCAGGTATCTGCTCAACGACTTTACCTCCCACCATTTTGAGATCTCATTGCGATGCAGTTTTTCGATCTTTTTCTTTAGCGCTAAAGTACTATCATTTTGCTCCTTCGTAACTAAATCCACTCCATGTTTTGGGTCGACCGCTGTGTCACTCCCTTCGTTGAATACGGAGTCAGCTGTCTCCTCACGTCGCTGAATTACGGTATCCATTACTGAAACTCTTGTTTTTCATAAAAATGTTATTTTGTTAAATATATATTCCTCTTTACGCTGAATACACCCGTTTGCCTGCTTTGCATACTCCGTTACAACTTGTTAAGTCGTAGCTCCTCTCCCCGCTGCCTTAAATCACTAACCGTTCTTCCCGTGGCGATTCACTTCCGTGCTCCGCTTACAGAGAGGCTCACAGCTCGCAACTTCAATAGTCGTTGCTCTGCGTGCCCGGTCAAGCATTCATAAGGACGGCATAGGGGGGGTCTCCTCGTAGTGTTAACCAACACTCCACACCAATCTTTGCCAGAAAATCGAGGGAACACCTGAACAAGGTCGCGTCGGTACTTCCGCTATTCCAGCAATGTAGCGGCTTAGTATCACAACCAAACCCGACTTCCATAAAATCGGACACCGACACAGGAGATGCCTTTAGCCATCCGGCTAGGGTTTTATTCGTCTTCTTGCTACACGTTTCGGCACAACTGCCTTGCTCACACAATTTAACATCACGAATCAGTTTCATTTAAATATAAGTCACAGAGTCACATGACCACTTCATGAGTAACCACGGAAAACAGACTAACGTTTGTTTTCTATAATGCTGATACGTTTAACACATTATTTTTGTTTATAGCATAGTGCCAGACTCCCTCCTCTCTTGATACATTAAAATCCTAAAATTCTTTTTCAATCAAGGATTTTAAAACCCATTAAGTATTTACACTTATATCAAAAAACAGTTATTCTCAGAGGGGAGACGTGGAGCGAGGTTATTTCAAACATAAGTGCTTAAAAATGTTTATACAGCAATACAATGTAATATAATTTATGTTCATATTTTTCAAAAGAGAAGTGGATTTTTTCAAAAATGATAAGAAATTCCTGGGCAAGTGCCCCATCATTATCATCAAATACTCATCAGTCATTGTTTCAATCAGGTACAACGTAGTGGCAATTTCTTGTCAATCCACTGTTCAGACCTTATTATGAACAAAGCCGGAAAAAGAAAAGGAAAATATAGATATGAGATGACTTCTTTATGGTACACACCCTTTGTATTAAACTGTCTTCTTCACAATAAATATCATAAAGTGCTAGTGCTTTAATCAGTGCAGTCCTCGTGCAAATTAATGCTCAATATATATATATTTAAAAATCTAGTTGTCCTCCAGGTTTACGACCAAAACTTAGAAAACAGCTGTTGTGCGAATAGCCAGTGAAGACTTTTGTATTGGTGATCACACTGTTCACATGCTTTGTGGAAGTCCTGATAACAGCCCACTATGCAGAGAGAAGCAGCACCCACCTAAGGGAGGCAGAAGCAAAGGTAGAGGGGGAAAGGCCTTGTGATGACGTAGTAAGAGTGTGTCCTCTATTGAGATGGCAAGAGAGACCCCCAGTAGTTTGCAAACTACCAGTCTGTTTTTTTTCTTTCGCTCTATGCATGGGGAAAAAACTGAAAAATATGCCAGCAACGGTTATCAAAGAAGGGAGTGCTGGCAATATGGTCGTAGGTATGATGTTACTTCTTGTATCACATAGCTGGATGCAATGACAGAAACAGCAAAATACAAGTCAGGCGGCACACTATGCTAAACAGATATTTTAAGGGTAAGTGTTTTAAAGCCACGTCCTTAATTAAATCGGCCACCCCCCTTTGAGAGACACCCCCCCCCCCCTAGTTTTTTCATCCCACTTAAAGCCCTGTTGGAAAACTCTTCTCTTACCTCACTCGTGACTCGTTCCGGGGTTTCTATGGCAGGCAGGGGCGAGGTTGGTTCGAACTTCTTTAGCCGCCAGACCTGTCTCCAGAGCCATCAAATCACCCAGATATCAGCAGACTGCCCCCAGGCCAGAATGAGCGCGAGAGCGCGTAGCGTGAAGTGTGTGACGCATCACTGCTACGTCGTTCTCCTCGCGAGGGCAGGGCTGGCCAAAATAAATTCATGTTTTTTTTTTATGTTGCCCAGGGCCGTCATTGGTAGCGCTCGCGCTACAAGAGTGATTGACGGCCCTGGGCCCTGGAGGCTGGTCAGTGCTAAGTGCGCTCGCGCGCGGCACTGGTGACCGGTTGCGGCAGCCGTTATAATTTATTTGGGGTCACAGTGTACCCAAATAAATTATAAAGGCCGCCACGGCCGCAACAGGCGACCAGTGCCGCGCGGCCACCCCCAAAATTGTGCCACCTGGGGCGGACCGCCCCCCTCGCCCCCCCCTAGCTATGCCAGTGTACCTAACACTTTTAGGGGCAGATTTACCACAGTATCACAGTATCAGCAAGCAAAAATACTGCTGTGCGTTGAGTTACAGGGGGGAGCAGGAGAGTGTCCAATCTCCAGAGATATGTCTCTCTCTCCCCTCTCACTAGCACGGACACAGAATTTTGCTGCAGTGCGCCATAACACATCTTTGTGCCATAGTGCGAGGGTGTGTGTGAGAGTCTAGCATAGGTGTTGTACTGGAGGGTGTCCCATGCAGTCCAAAATACTATGCCTAGACAACTTCTCCAAAGTTTCCTACTTTATATGTGTTCTGTAAACTGCATCACACATGCAACGTCAGAAAAGGAAGGAGAAACGAAAACATTTCTTCTTTTACCGCCTGTTTTCAAAAGGCGTTATTTTTTAACGCAAAACCCTGTCTCACATTTATGGTAGATAGGGTTTTCATGAAGAAGTGTGGGGAGTTGCAAAGGAAAACCCATGTAGCGCCCCTTGAAGCTAAATAATGCAAAGCAACGCACAAGTTTTGCGCTGGAAAGTAAATAATAAAAAAACATTCTGCGTTGGTTTGCATCATTTTTATGATGCAAAGCTGGTGCAAAATGTTAGTAAATCCCCCATCAGAGTTCGCTTTTGAAATACACCACAAGCATCTTATGGATGTTACAGAGGTGACAGCGGGCCATCCTCTCGGTGAGATGAATGAGATCATCATGGAGGGACACTTAAGGGCATATTATCAAGCACGGCGTTAAAATTATCGCTGCTTTGGCGGCAGAAAACCGCCGCTAAAGTGGCGATAATGGGCTTGATAATATGCCGCAGAGAATTCCCATAGAAGCCCATGCTGACACCAGAACATGGGCTTCAATGGGAATTCTCCAGGGCATATTATCAAGCCCATTATCGCCGCTTTAGCTGCAGTTTTCTGTTGCTAAAGCGGCGATAATTTTAACGCCGTTTCTTGATAATTTGCCCCCAAATTCCTTGTGCTTAACTCTCAGTTTCATCTGTAACTAGAGCAGGGACCTCCCCATCACAGGCACAGCGCTCCTCTTGTTTTTAGCAGATGAGGACCAGTTATATTTAGAGGGCCCAGATGGTCTGGATGGGAATTTTGGCTGAAAGTGCTCCCACCAACATGGCGAAGCGTTTTCAGCAATGGCCGCCCGGGCCACATTTTTTTTTGTTTCTGACAACAAAAAAACCTTTCTTGCACTGGCCGTTACTACCTTTCAGACGGAGGACATTGATTTTTTTATCCCCTTTATAAACACCCGGCCATTCTCTGTAATCCGGAACAGGAAAAATCAGAGTTGGAAGCCATGTCCTAAAGAGGGTGGGCTTCCAGCGATGGGAGGTGGCCCACTGTCAATAGGTTTCCAATAACCGGGCTAGTTGAGGCTCTACAGCCATAAGTTAAGTGGATCTTCGAACTCTAAGTAACACAGGCTAACCACTATCTGGACGCTGGGACATGTGTGGAAATTTGGAAGATATCTTGCTTCCGCCCACCTTTAAATAAGCCTCTTAGTTTTATTTGCTGGCAGAAAACAAAGGGTTACATTTTAAGATCCACTGCAGCAGCTTGTGGGCCTAGTCCTAATGACTACAGCAGTCCACAACAGCTGATGGCAGTGCTTAATTTGAGCTGGTGGTTTCTGGTGCTCGGCAGCAGCACTTAATTGTCAACACCGGCACCTGTGACAGACTTTCACAAGGTGGCACTGTCTGGCTAATTTAGAGATGACCACAACAACTGGTAATTATTAATTTAATATACATTAAAAAATGACTATTACCTGACGCCCAAACCTTTCTCATAGCTTTGGGGGCCTGGAATAGCCTGAATTGTGGCACTTGTAGGAGTGTGATGGTTAATAGGTGTGTTTGTGCTGTCGCTGGCAGCAAGGCAGGGGCAATGGGTGGCACAGGCTGCAGTGGCCTCCAGTCCTGACGAGAGCCCTGGCACTTACCTTCTTTACAAATTAAGCACAGGCCGGGTGATTGCGACCCGTGAGGCCCTGGTTCCAGCAATTATGTATGAGAAAAGTGAAATCTGGCCTTCTCTGACGGAGACTGGGGTGGAAGGTGTGCCCTAGAGAAGGAAAATAGCAACGGGGCAGCTGAAAAAGACAAAAAAACCTTTCCTCTCCACCACCTGCTGCCTCGAAAGAACCTGGACAGGTGGCTGAGCGTGCCTGCTGGCTGTGGAGCAGAGACATATGTGTCTGCCATTAAAAGCCATCTCCGAAAACCTGTCACAATGTTAGCATTAGCACATTACACAAACATGCTCTAAAGATTTGTTTTACGTAACTGAAAACGGCTCATTCACGCAGGGAAGAGGCCATTTCAGTGAACTAACAAGCAGAACATGTTCACGAGCCTCTGATATCCCAGGATGGAAAGCTGCAGTCAGGCGCCATTGAACACTCTCATTAGCATATCACAAATGCATGCATGTCCCATGATGCACCATTAACCACATTTAATTGATCGGATCCACGTACAGAGACATGGGGAAGGAAGTTTACAGGCTGATGTTCTGAAACAACCCTTTTTAGGTCTCGGCTAGCGAAGGCTGCGCTTGCGCAGTCTCGCTCGCGAGATTTAATGATTTCAGTACGGGGCTTGAACCCGCCCCTCTTCTCCATTGGCTGGCTTCCTAAACGGAGGACAGCCATTGGAGGAGAGGGGCGTCTGTCCATTTAAGCCCCCTCTTTTTCGGATTCGGGGGCGTGTTTTTTACTTTCTTTCTCTCCTCTGGAATGTAAACATTCCAGCCAATGGCAAGAGGAGAGAAAGAAAAACACGCCCCTGAATACGAAAATGCCGCTGCGTTCCTCCGAGGCATTTCTGCTTGACCTCGGAGAAAGGCGGTGGTGTTCATGGCTCTGTGTCTGGGGAGGAGTTACACCTTATTCCTTTGTGTGGCCTTTATCCCTTTGGGCCCATGGGAGCCTGCTCTGGTCAATGTCCAGCCAAGTTCAATTGTTAAACACCCATGAGTTGTCAGGGCCAGGATACTTCGCCTTTTGGGATTCCCCTGCTGTGTCTTCCCCCGGGCTCTCCCCACAGAATGCCAACCCCCAGCACTCCTGGTTCTTCCAAGCTCTGATAAGCCCCGGGCTTCCTTCCCGCCAGGACCGGCGGTTACACGTACCGGTATGGTGGCAGCGCTTGTGAACCGACCTCCTGCTTTTGCATCTGAGGGGTCGCCCTTCCACCCTCGTGCGGTTCCCCATTCTCGTCAGGTCGGGGAGGACCGTCACAGCCCTCAGCCAACCAGTTTGTTTGTTTAGCCTCCAAAAAGGGGGAGTCGATCCCAGGGGTGCTCCAGCCTTCAGGTACCTACTTCTGCTTCTTCCTCTGTGTTCTGCTGATCTGGCTGCTCTGCCGGCTGTATTCCCCTCTGCGTGTCCTGATGTGCCTCAACCGGGGCGCCTCCTGGGCTCTGAGCGATCTCGACCTTCAGTCCTGTTAGGGCCGGCTGCTTCTCTAGCCGTTGCAGTCCCAGCGTATGCGAGCCAGCCAGCCGCTCCCACCACGCGGCCAGGGGTGCCACGTATGAGGCCTGCAGTGGACCAGACTCGCCCGTGGGCTCCAAGGAGGTGGGGGGCGGCCCGGGGTGCCTCTCGGTTCCACCTGCTGGTTCTCCCCTGGTCCCCGCACGCCATCTCTACCTCCGTGCATCTTGGTGGGGTCTTCATCGGACGGTCCTCCGGGCCCGGATCCGTCCCAATTGCCAAGCTGCTTTCGGGCCGGAGTCAGTCGCAGCTCTCTGTATGCCTCGTCACTTTGGAGCCTTGAAGTGCTTCAGAATGCAGCCCCTGGCCCAGCCGCCAAAACGCTCTCGCCGGGTCCGGTGTGCACGCTCCTTCCCAGATCCAACAGCTCCTCGAATGAGAGGGCAGCTCTCCGTGCTCTGACTTCTCGGTGTGAGTCTTCACTGCCAGAGGGGACAGACTTGGGAGTGACACACCTCGGGTCTATGGTTCATGGGCCGTATGTCAGCTCGCCTGTACGAGGTCCCGAGCCGTCCTTCCGAACCCCTGTGCCGCCGTGAGGGCCCCGGGATCCCCCAACAGGGCAGTATAGGGCCTCAGCAGGGTCCGGCTCTGTATGGTGCAACTCTAGGTGGTTGGGCCTGACGGCAGGGAGCTGAGAGACTCAAAAACACATCTCAACCGTCTGCTATTTTGGCCACGCCCCCATGATACAATGTTAAGGCTTCCTGATGCTTTACTTTATCAGTAACATTATATTGTTTCTGCCAAGTACGTTCCAGGCACTCACAGCTTTTCTTTAGACCTAGAAGCTCCTGCCTAACCCATGGTGTGGGTAGGTGAGTCTTGCTTTTGAAAGCCACGGCCGTCTGAAGGAGAACATCCAATGTGGACTCTACCCAATGATCAACCCCCATCATGCAGTTGCCAGAGCGCTGTTCGAAGGAAAGCTGAAAAAAGCAGTAGTGTTAAGCCTATACCAGCGACTCGGGTGGCTCTGTGTGTGTGTGGGTGGCTGTGTGGGTGGGTGGGTGTGTGTGGGGGTGGGTGGCTCTGTGTGTGTGGCTCTGTGTGTGTGGGGTGGGTGGCTCTGTGTGTGTGGGGGTGGGTGGCTCTGTGTGTGTGGGGGTGGGTGGCTCTGTGTGTGTGGGGGTGGGTGGCTCTGTGGGTGGGTGGCTCTGTGGGTGGCTCTGTGTGTGGGTGGCTCTGTGGGTAGGTGGCTCTGTGTGTGTGTGGGTGGGTGACTCTGTGGGTAGGTGGCTCTGTGTGTGTGTGGGTGGGTGGCTCTGTGTGGGTGCAAATGCAATAGGTCTCGCATTTGAGTGATTAAGCTATTGACATTGTAAATAACAATGCCGTTTCTTTAAATGTTTTAAAAACAAAAACATAAAGAAAAATAATTTCATGAGCAATGCCAATAGCTCTAACTTTAACAATGCCGAGACCATTGCATTGTAAATGCTTGTTTTAAGCTGCTTTGGGAAGGTAGAGTGGAGGGTCTCCGAACGCAGGTGCAGGGGAGGGTATTCCAGGGCTTACCTATTCTGTATGAGAAGGAGCTACCCCCACTTCCCATCCTTTGGACTTTAGGGATGATGGCCAAGCTAGGTACATCTGTAATATCTATTGACGTTTGCACTCGTATTTTGTTTCAAAATAGGGCAGCTCACCTTCGAGTGGAGTACAGACAAAGTTGGGACTTCTCGTCCTGTGAACAGTGATATATCCTTGCCCACTGTCTCAGCTAGTTACTGCTCTGCTCCTCTTCTTAGGACTTGCTTCCCTTGCCAAGGCACAGCGCCTTGGTACCCGAGACTGGGTGGCACTATAAAAAATCAATCCATCAGGGTTTATGCGTGGTCAGGGGACTGGGGGAGTGTGATCATGTAGTGTAAACATGTCTGCATCTGTTCCATTGGCAAGCGGGCCTACTGGTCCGTGCGTCCCTCAGGACGTGCAAAGCGCCTAGGCTCAATACTGCACATATGCCGTGGCACAGGCCCTGCCAAACGTTTGGTGAACCTGAATCCCATCAATAGGAGAATGACGGCAATCCCTGAACGTGACCTTTAGTAGCCTGTGCTATTGGGTTTATTAAGAACTTCTGTGGCCATCTGCCTCCCTGTATACTGCATCTCCTCAACTAGCAACAAACGTATCTTGCACATTTTTTTTAAAAGCAGAGGCTCTGAAAAATGTGGAATTTTTAGGTGAAAGCCCACCGGTTGTCTGGCTTGCTGAAGATATCTTGGGGACATTCGGAAAGCTTCCCTGGGAATGCATTCCACCACAGCTTACCATTGGCTTTGTGGTTTGTAACTCACATTTTCTGGCTTTCTATTTGCTGGCTTTAATTTTTCTAGGATGTCCAGTGCGAGATCATTCCTCCCAAGGAGCAAATTCATTTCACACCAACTCCCCTTCTATTCTTTCGCAGGTGCTTCTTTCTGTAAACAAAAGACACACAATTGATGGACGGAATGCAGGACAAATCAAAACATTCACCCCCAGTCGAAGAGATCGGAGTTAAATCCATCATTCTTTTGCTCACCATGCCACCCCAGTTTAGACATGGCCATATGAAAATCAGTCTTGACACTGTGCCTCATGGGAACAGTCCAGCCCGAACTGCCAAGCCAGGTCCTCCCTGGACCGGAAACAAGCATCCTAGGACTGGTTTCAGGGTTTCACCCCTCTTCAGCCAGGATAGCTTAATTCCAGTGGCACAGTGAGCTCAGGACCCAAGTCTGGGCATACCTGGAGCACATAGGGCGAGAAAGCAAAAGACACACAATTGATGGACGGAATGCAGAACAAGTCAAAACATTCACCCCCAGTCAAGAGATCTGGGTTAAATCCATCATCTTTCTGTAAACAGAGGTCAAATGTCAGGCTCTGTCTTCTGAGGGAGCTTGGTGTTTACTTTTCATTCTCTATTTCAAAGTGAAAGGATTTATGTGACAATCTTTCAGGATACTGGGGTAATAAAGAGTTTTTTTCTAGCACACAACAACATTTAAATGAACTGTGCAAGTATTTCTGAATATTTCAGAATTAGGAATGCACAGATGAAGCACATTTTTTGTTAATTCAGAAGCGTTTTGTCAACAAATACTCAGTGGACCATAAGTTTTCCGCAGTCCAGCTGCATTGAGCAGCCGGGCTGGAGAAAACCCAGAGACTCCCTGCTCTGAGCAGGGCGTCTTTACTGCCTGATCAGATCAATCCCCGAGCTGCAGGGCTGTTGGGACCGGCAGGAAGAGGAGAAGCGGCGCAATGAGACGCAACGCTGGAGCAGCCAACAGCAAAAGGTAGGTTTTATTTATTTTTTAATATTGTTCCCCCCACCCCCCTGCACAATGCCTTCTGTGTGACCCCACCCGCCCACCACCCTTTGTTTATGACAGCCGCAACTGCAAATACTTTTATATGATCAAAACACATCAATACACTAGGTGATGCCATTTCCACGCATTATTATTTGTGCGCTGTATAGTTTTAATAGTAGAACTGTATGTTTGCGCAAATTTAGTAGTCATTTCAATTGAAAATGTGTTGTCTGTAATGGCAGTGCGCTACCACACCATGCATACTCCACTCTACGCCACTCCACTCTTCTCTGCACAACTCCACTCCACTGCACTCTACCCTGCACCACTCCACTTTACACCACCCCACGCCAGTGCACTCTCTAAGCTCTTTACTCTGTAACACTCAACTCTACACCCCTGTACTCTACGCCAATCCACTGTGTCGCTGCATTCTACCTTGTACCACTCCACTCCCCACCACTTCACTCTACATTGAAGCAATCTACTCTATGCCAGTGCACTCTATACCACTCTACGCCACTCTACTCTAAATCACTGGACTCTATGCCACTGCACTCCATGCCAATGCACACTACACAGCTGCACTATACATCACTGATCTCTACTCTGTACCACTGTAAGCTATGCCGCTCTATGCCACTGCACTCTACGCCAATGCACTCTATGCAACTCTACACAACTGCGCTCTATTACACTTTATTCTGCAACACTCTCCACCACTGGCTTCTACGCCACTGTAATCGGAACTACTGCACACTCTGCCACTGCACTCTACTCAACACTACTCTGCATCACTGTACTCTATGCCACTGCACTCTGCATCACTCCACTCTGTGTCACTGTACTCTACTCCAACCCACTCTGAAACACTCTATGCCACTGCACTCTACGCCAATGCACTCTATGCAACTCTACACAACTGCGCTCTATTACACTTTATTCTGCAACACTCTCCACCACTGGACTCTACGCCACTGTAATCGGAACTACTGCACACTCTGCCACTGCACTCTACTCAACACTACTCTGCATCACTGTACTCTATGCCACTGCACTCTGCATCACTCCACTCTGTGTCACTGTACTCTACTCCAACCCACTCTGAAACACTCTATGCCACTGCACTCTACGCCAATGCACTCTATGCAACTCTACACAACTGCGCTCTATTACACTTTATTCTGCAACACTCTCCACCACTGGACTCTACGCCACTGTAATCGGAACTACTGCACACTCTGCCACTGCACTCTACTCAAAACTACTCTGCATCACTGTACTCTATGCCACTGCACTCTGCATCACTCCACTCTGTGTCACTGTACTCTACTCCAACCCACTCTGAAACACTCTATGCCACTGCACTCTCTGCCACTCTACTCTATGCAACTCTACTCTACACCACTACACTCTATGCCACTGCACTCTATGCCACTCTACTCTGCACCACTGCACTCTACTATGCACCATTCTAACCTACGCCACTACATTTTTTACAGCGCAGCGTTGTACATGGCTGAATTCTATGCCGCTGCACTCTGCGAAACAGCACTCTGCCCTGCATCACCCGACTCTACTCCACTTCCCTCTACTCTGAAACAGTCTACTTTGCACTCTAGGCCACTCCACTCCACGCCACTCTACTCCACTCTAGATCACTCCATTCTATGCCATTGCACTCTATGCCACTCTACTCTAAACCACTGCACTCTATGCCATTGCACTCTATGCCAATGCAGTCTATACAACTGCACTCTAGGCTACTGCACTCTACTCTGCACCACTGTATTCGATGCCACTCTTACTCTTTGTCACTCTACACTACTACACTCTGACACTCTAATCTGCAACACTGCCTTCTCCGCCATTAAACTCTATGCCACTCTACTCTGCACTACTGCACTCTATGCCAATGCGCTCTATGTCACTCTACTATGCGTCACTGCAATGTATGCCACTGCACTCTGTATCACTCCGCTCTATGCCACTCCACTGTGCACCACATTATGCAACTGCACTCTCTACCATTCTACTCTACGCCACTCTATTCTACTCTACACCACTGCACTCTGTGTCACTAAATTCTATGTAACTCTACTCAGCACTACTCTACTCTGCACCACTGCACTCTACTATGCAACAATCTAATCTGCACACTGCATTCTACGATTCTGCATTGTATGCCACTGAATTCTATGCCGCTGCACTCTACGCCACTGCACTCTATGTCACTATACTCTGCAACACTCTCCGCCAATGCACTCTACTGCAGTGCACTCTACTCTAACCAAGCCACTGCACTCTATGCTACTGCACTCTACACTGCACCACTATACTCAACATCACTGCACTCCATGCCACTCTGCTCAACGCTACTCTACTATGCGCCAGTGCACTCTGCACCAATGAACTCTACTGCAGTGCACTCTACTCTACTCCACGCCACTGCACTCTATGCTACTGCAACCTATGCTGCACCACTATACTCAACATCACTGCACTCTATGCCACTCTACTCAACACCACTCTACTCTGCGCCAATGCACTCTACTCCAGTGCACTCTACTTTACTCCACGCCACTGCACTCTATGCTACTGCACTCTACGCTGCACCACTATACTCAACATCACTGCACTCTATGCCACTCTGCTCAACACCACTCTACTCTGCGCCAGTGCACTCTGCACCAATGAACTCTACTGCAGTGCACTCTACTCTACTCCACGCCACTGCACTCTATGCTACTGCACTCTATGCTGCACCACTATACTCAACATCACTGCACTCTATGCCACTCTGCTCAACACCACTCTACTCTGCACCAGTGCACTCTGCGCCAATGAACTCTACTGCAGTGCACTCTACTCCACACCACTGCACTATATGCTACTGCACTCTATGCTGCACCACTATACTCAACATCACTGCACTCTATGCCACTCTGCTCAACACCACTCTACTCTGCGCCAGTGCACTCTGCGCCAATGCACTCTACTCCAGTGCACTCTACTCTACTCCACGCCACTGCACTCTATGCTACTGCACTCTACGCTGCACCACTATACTCAACATCACTGCACTCTATGCCACTCTGCTCAACACCACTCTACTCTGCGCCAGTGCACTCTGCGCCAATGAACTCTACTGCAGTGCACTTTTGTGAAGTTGGGGAGTGCAGTAAGAAGTTCCAAAAGGCAGGAAAGATAATAAACTTCAGGTTTATTTTCCAGGTTAAGAAACTCCATCCACTCTGTGCTCCTGCCGGCCAGCAAGTTCACTGACAGTCTCCAGTCACGTGCTGCCTTCTACTATCAGGCAGGAGGACAAGGGCGGTTCAAATAATAACAAGAACAAAAGATAACAAGTGCAATAACAAGGGAAAACCAGTCACACATATGCACTCTATGACACTCTACTCTGCACCACAACAATCTACACCACTGAACTCTACGCCACTCTACTCTGCACCACTGCATTCTATGCCAGTGCAATCGATGCCACTCCACTCCATGTCACTCTACTCTGCATCACTCCACTCTAGCCCACTGCACTCTCCCGCACTCCACTCTACCCCACTGCACTCTATGCCACTCTACTCTGCACCACAGCACTCTACGCCACTGAACTCTACGCCACTCTACTCCGCACCACTGCATTCTATGCCAGTGCAATCTATGCCACTCCACGTCACTCTACTCTGCATCACTCCACTCTAGCCCACTGCACTCTCCAGCACTCCACTCTCCAGCACTCCACTCTACACCACTGCACTCTGTTCGACTCTATTCTGCACCACAGCACTCTACGCCACTGATCTCTACGCCACTCTACATTGCACTACTGCATTCTATGCCAGTGCAATCTATGCCACTCCATGTCACTCTACACTGCATCACTTCACTCTAGTCCACTGCACTCTCCAGCACGCCACTCTACACCACTGCACTCTGTTCGACTCTACTCTGCACCACAGCACTCTACGCCACTGAACTCTACGCCACTCTACATTGCACTACTGCATTCTATGCCAATGCAATCTATGCCACTCCACGTCACTCTACTCTGCATCACTTCACTCTAGCCCACTGCACTCTCCCGCACTCCACTCCACTCTACACCACTGCACTCTATGCCACTCTACTCTGCACCACAGCGCTCTACGCCACTGAACTCTATGCCACTCTACATTGCACTACTGCATTCTATGCCAATGCAATCTACGCCACTCCACTCCACACCACTCTCCTCTGCATCACTCCACTCTACAGCACTCCACTCTATGCCACTGCACTCTATGGCACTATATATTTCTCTGTACCACTCTACTCTGCACTTCTGCACTCTATGCCACTCTACTCTGCATCACTCCACTCTAGCCAACTGCACTCTACAGCACTCCACTCTACGCCACTACATTCTATGGCACTATATTTTATTCTGCACCACTCTATGCCACTCTACTCTGAACCACTCTATGCCACTGCACTCTGTGCCACTCTACTCTGCACCACTGCATCTATGCCACTGTACTCTAAGCCACTCTACTTTGCACCGCTCAACTGTACAACTCTCTAATCTATGCCACTGCATTGTACAATGCTGAATTCTATGCCGCTGCACTCTATACCACTCCATGCCATTATTCTCTGCAACACTCTATGCCAATGCCATTCTTTAGTCACTTCGCGACTGGACTATGGAAACTCATTGTTCCTGGGTGCACCTAAATATGTCACCCAGAGACTGCAGGTGACTCAGAATGCAGCAGCTCGGCTGCTATGTAACATCCCGGTGCGGGAGTCAGTAAAAAAGCATCTATTTAGACTCCACTGGCTCCCGGTCGAGGCCAGAATATAATACAAGGCACTGGTTATTATTCATAGAGCACGGCATGATAAAGGCCCAAAAGAAGTTACGAGGCTGATCTCTCCCTACATCCCAAAGAGGCCGTTGCGATCCAGCACGGAAGAACGCCTAATACAGACAACGGTTAGGAGGGAGAACCGGGAGGGAGATCTTCCTCCCATCTAGCCCCCAAACTCTTGAACTCCTTGCCGTTAGAACAGAGAACTAGAGTTTCGCAGAGAGATTAAAACTTGCCTGTTTAAGCAATACATTTAAGACATGGTTGACCCGCATTCAGTACCTGACCGCGCAGCGCTGGGGAGCCTCAGGGCAGCCATGCGCTTTACAAATCCTATTAATAATAATAATAATAATAATGAATTCTACACCGGTCCACTCTACTCTATGCCACTCCACTGTACGTCATACACAACGCCACTCCGATACAATACACTTAATGTCATAACATTCTACTTCACTCTTTGCCATTCCGCTCTATGACACTCCAGGACACTCTCCTTCATGCCACTAACTCTTAGCCATGCTGAACAGCAACCGTGTTGGTGTACAACATGGCTAAAACACATTGGCAAAGCCAATAGCTTTTGCATAGGCGAGACCTATTGGCTTTGCCAATGCTTGTTTACGTTTTTTTGTGCAAGGGTTTAAAAATGGAAGAGAAGAGTTCTAGGAGACGATGGTTGGCTACCCAATCCAGTGATGCAGTGTCATCCTTCCACCTCTAACTGACCGACACTTCCAGGGATCCATCCATAGTCGCCTCAGCCCTTTGCACCACACTCTTCAAAGAAAGCGAGATGGCAACTCAGAGCGAAACTGCTGCAGTTCACTCCTCTGAGTCGGGCACTGCCCTCTCAGGTCTGGTTTCTTCCCTCAAAGTGTTGAAGAAATTCCCCCGTGGTAACTGGAGCAAGAGGTGTCACGTTCAGGCTGAGGATGGAAATCCACAGAGAACCCCGACTTTTCCTTGATATCTCCGATGGTATCTAGACCTCAAATATCTTATCAGCGGAAGAAGGGGAAAAGGGAAAAGGGGAAGAGAAGACACAGGATCACTTGATGGTGTTCTGCTTTTCCAGGAATACCCGGCATGGACTGGCGTCTGGTAGTGGTCTGATGTATGACCGGGGACCTGAAGCGGTAGATGGGGAGAGTCCAGACTAAGTAAGCTATAAGCCAACAGGTCAGTCCATACAATTACCAAGAAAGGGGTTGGTGTGGAGCAGAGGGGCCCACAATCAGAGGTTGCAGCTTACCGTGTCCTGGGTAGTGTTGGCAATAAAGAAACCAGACATCATCCAGGATTTGGACGCTAATCACCAGGACAGGACAGAGACTGACCAACATATTGTCAAGACAAGGTAGGAACTCTGCAAGGAAAGAGTGTGGGCAACTCAACCAGGAAAGAGGAAAACAACAAGGATGACAGAATGCAAGGTCGAGTGGACGAACTGATCAAAAGCAGGAAGCCCATACATCCACAACATGTTGCCAGACAAAGGAATGTGTGCAGTGTGGTTTACCACTCATTGCTCTCCTATTCATCCGGATGTGAAACTCTGGACCAGGTTCCCATTGCCTCAAGGGTCAGCGGTCTAGTGCTTCCTAGATGCCATTGCCCCATCTTCCACAGTCCTTAGCCAGTCCCTTAACTGTATGAGTAGTGTGATTGTATGAGTGGAGCAAGAAGTAACCTAGCTCTGCTGTGATTGCATCCCAATGGTCTGAGCAGGTCATATAGCGCGTGAATGTCTCTCTGATCCCTTCGCAACTCGCCCCTGCCATGAAATTCTGAAGAGAGGTCTGCCTGTCCTCCCTTGGCCACATGTGTTAACATCCTGCAGCGACCTGACATGGAGGTGCCACTAATCGGCATATGTGTCCGGATTCACTTACCAAGACTGGGTTCCAGCGTGGCAGATGCTCGCACTCTGGTGAAAGTGGATTACTGGAGTAGGGCTGTTGGGGCGCCAACGCGCAACTCTGAGCAGCATGGGGTCAGAGAATGAACCTTCTACTTCCAGGTCGAAATTGGAGGAGTCAATGGGTGTACATATATGTCTAGCAGCATTATGGGGCATATTATCAAGGATGGCGTTAAAATTATCGCCGGTTTAGCGGCAGAAAACTGCCGCTAAAGCGGCGATAAAGGCCTTGATAATATGCCGCAGAGAATTCCAATAGAAGCCCATGTTTACACCAGAACATGGGCTTCTATTGGAATTCTCTGCGGCATATTATCAAGCCCATTATCGCCACTTTAGCGGCAATTCTCTGCCGCTAAACCAACGATAATTGTTAACGCCGTCCTTGATAATATGCCCCTATGTTTTATATAAGACTTTGGCAAACGTAGTTTGCGACCTTCTCTTGACCTGCACTTTTGTTGGTTTTGCCCTGGGGGTCTCGTATTGTGAGGGACCCATTAGGTTTGGGATTTCCTCTTTTGTTTCCTTTTCATGTCATTTTGGGTGACTGTCAGCAGTTCTCCTCCTTACTTTTCTCTGCACAGTATTCGGGGCATCTTCTGGGAGTGAGGGCAGTTTCCAGATACTCCTCATTCACATCAAGGCTGCATCGCTTGCAGAAGCCAGCATGAGGTCTATGTTTTACTAGGCTCTTCATTCAAAGTGGTTTAAACCTATTTCTGACCAGTTGCCCCTTTTCTTTTAAAGTAGACCTGTGTATATTCTTCAAGTTACTGAATCCAGGTCCCTTTACGAAGCTCTACACGGACATACCATCTCAGCTCTGAGATCTTTATTCTACCCCTCTTTTTTCCCCATGGAAATTCAGGTTTGCCTTAATTTGCTGGCAGAGAATGTCTTTGTGGAGGCTGGTGACTAATGACAATATGGAGGCCTGCCCCTTCCTCTACCAGCAGAAATCTAATCTCCCACAATAGGCCTATTGTTTCAGGGGAACTTAGATCTCCCAGCTGGGCAGCAGAGTGATTAACTTTCCCAGCAGGGTAGTTCAAAGAATCAATTCCATTCAAGCTGGTGCAGTGAAATATGCCCAATTTTATTAGCACAATGCCGAACACATGTAGAGTAAAACAAGGTATTGATATGAGTTTGTGACCCTGTAATTCAGAGGAAATGTCAAGTACCTTTCTACCTTTTTTACACATCAGGCAAAAAGAAAGGGGAATTTCTTATTCAGTTCTCTATTGAATGTTAAGGCGTTAATAGTCCATATCCATTTTAATCAACCCACACAGCCTTCTACCCCAGCTGCACAGCAGTGGGCATTCTTTTCAGAGGCAGGTGGCAGAGGTGAAAGCTCAAATACATCTCAGCACAGAGCGTGCAGTGAGTGACTCCATTAGGGAGAGTTACTCCCAGCAGAGTGAATGGGGATCGTTACTCCCAACAGAGTGAATGGGGAGAGTTACTCCCAGCAGGGGCTCAAAGGCCAGAGAGCCATAGACAGAAAACTAGTGTTTTTCAGAGGTGAGAACCCTCTTCCTGGCAGAGGTAATTGCCACTTGTAGAGTGCCATACTGCTGCCACTTGTTTGGGTACCTGTCCATGCCATTCCAATGATAGAATGACATTAGCAAGGCTAGGGGTGCCGACCAAGCCATTCAAATGATACAATGACTTTAGCGAGGGTAAGGTTGCTTGTCCGTGCAATCCCAATGATAGCATGGCATTAGCGAGGTGACGGGTGCCCACCCATGCCATTCTAATGTCAGCATGGCATTAGCGAGGGGTGCCTGCCCATGCCATCCCAATGATAGCATGGGATTAGCGAGGGTAGGGGCTCCTGTACATGCCATTCCAATGTCAGCATGGCATTAACGAGGCTATGGGTGCCTGATCGTGCCATTCCAATGATAGCATGGCATTAGCGAGGTGAGGGGTGCCCGCCCATGCCATCCAATGTCAGCATGGCATTAGCGAGGGTAGGGGGTTCCTGTCCATGACATCCAATGACAGCATGGCATTAGCAAGGCTAAGGGTGTTTGTACATGCCATTCCAATGTTAGCATGGCATTAGCATTGCTAACGGTGCCCATAAATGCTATTCCAATGTTAGCATGGCTTTGGCGAGGTGAGGGGTGCCTGCCCTTGCCATTCCAATCTCAGCAAGGCATTAACGAGGCTAAGGGTGCCTGTCCATGCCATTCCAATGTCAGCATGGCATTAGCGAGGCTAGGGGTGCCCGCCCATGCCATTCCAATGTCAGCATGGCATTAGCGAGGCTAAGGGTGCTCGCCCGTTCCATTCCAATGTCAGCATGGCATTAGCGAGGCTAAGGGTGCCTGTCCATGCCATCCAATGTAAGCATGGCATTAGCGAGGCTAAGGGTGCCTGTCCATGCCATCCAATGTCAGCATGGCATTTACGAGGTGAGGGGTGCTCGCCCATGCCATTCCAATGTCAGCATCGCATTAGTGATGCGAGGGGTGCCTGTCCATGTCATTCCAATGTTAGCATGGCATTAGCGAGGCCTGTACATGCCAATCCAATGTCAGCATGGCATTAGCAAGGCAAGGGGTGCCTGTCCATGCCATTCCAAGGATAGCATGGTATTAGCAAGGCTAGGGGTGCCTGTCAATGCCATCCAAAGTCAGCATGGTGGTACAAAAGGGGGTGGTGATGGACGGGGCATCAGAACCAATCAAACACTCACACCCAGTCAACAGATCTGGGTTTGATCCATCACCATTCTTTAGCCCACTCTGCCACCCCAGTTCAGACATGGCCATATGCAAATCAGTCTGACCCTGTGCCTCATGGGAACAGTCCAGCCCGAACTGCCAAGCCATGCCTTCCCTGGACCGGAAACAAGCTTCCTAGGACCGGTTTCTGGCATTTCAGCTGTCTTCAGCCAGGCTTGTTTGAAACCAGTGGCAAAGTGAGCAAGGGACTCACGTCTGAGCATACCCTGCCAACTTATGGCGAACAAAGCGGTACAAAAGGGGGTGGTGATGGACGGAGCATCAGAACCAATCAAACACTCACACCCAGTCAACAGATCTGGGTTTGATCCATCACCCTTCTTTAGCCCACTCTGCCACTCCAGTTCAGACATGGCCATATGCAAATCAGTCTGACCCTGTGCCTCATGGGAACAGTCCAGCCCAAACTGCCAAGCCATGCCTTCCCTGGACCGGAAACAAGCTTCCTAGGACCGGTTTCTGGCATTTCAGCCGTCTTCTGCCAGGCTTGATTGAAACCAGTGGCAAAGTGAGCAAGGGACTCACATCTGAGCATACCCTGCCAACTTATGGCGAACAAAGCGGTACAAAAGGGGGTGGTGATGGACGGAGCATCTGAACCAATCAAACACTCACACCCAGTCAACAGATCTGGGTTTGATCCATCACCGTTCTTTAGCCCACTCTGCCACCCCAGTTCAGACATGGCCATATGCAAATCAGTCTGACCCTGTGCCTCATGGGAACAGTCCAGCCCGAACTGCCAAGGCATGCCTTCCCTGGACCGGAAACAAGCTTCCTAGGACCGGTTTCTGGCATTTCAGCCGTCTTCAGCCAGGCTTGCTTGAAACCAGTGGCAAAGTGAGCAAGGGACTCACGTCTGAGCATACCCTGCCAACTTATGGCGAACAAAGCGGTACAAAAGGGGGTGGTGATGGACGGAGCATCAGAACCAATCAAACACTCACACCCAGTCAACAGATCTGGGTTTGATCCATCACCGTTCTTTAGCCCACTCTGCCACCACAATTCAGACATGGCCATATGCAAATCAGTCTGACCCTGTGCCTCATGGGAACAGTCCAGCCCGAACTGCCAAGCCATGCCTTCCCTGGAAAGGAAACAAGCTTCCTAGGACCGGTTTCTGGCATTTCAGCCGTCTTCAGCCAGGCTTGCTTGAAACCAGTGGCAAAGTGAGCAAGGGACTCACGTCTGAGCATACCCTGCCAACTTATGGCGAACAAAGCGGTACAAAAGGGGGTGGTGATGGACGGAGCATCTGAACCAATCAAACACTCACACCCAGTCAACAGATCTGGGTTTGGTCCATCACCGTTCTTTAGCCCACTCTGCCACCCCAGTTCAGACAAGGCCATATGCAAATCAGTCTGACCCTGTGCCTCATGGGAACAGTCCAGCCCGCACTGCCAAGCCATGCCTTCCCTGGACCGGAAACAAGCTTCCTAGGACCGGTTTCTGGCACTTCAGCCGTCTTCAGCCAGGCTTGCTTGAAACCAGTGGCAAAGTGAGCAAGGGACTCACGTCTGACCATACCCTGCCAACTTATGGCAAACAAAGCGGTACAAAAGGGGGTGGTGATGGACGGAGCATCTGAACTAATCAAACACTCACACCCAGTCAACAGATCTGGGCTTGATCCATCACCGTTCTTTAGCCCACTCTGCCACCCCAGTTCAGACATGGCCATATGCAAATCAGTCTGACCCTGTGCCTCATGGGAACAGTCCAGCCCGAACTGCCAAGCCATGCCTTCCCTGGACCGGAAACAAGCTTCCTAGGACCAGTTTCTGGCATTTCAGCCGTCTTCAGCCAGGCTTGCTTAAACCAGTGGCAAAGTGAGCAAGGGACTCACGTCTGAGCATACCCTGCCAACTTATGGCGAACAAAGCGGTACAAAAGGGGGTGGTGATGGACGGAGCATCAGAACCAATCAAACACTCACACCCAGTCAACAGATCTGGGTTTGATCCATCACCGTTCTTTAGCCCACTCTGCCACCACAATTCAGACATGGCCATATGCAAATCAGTCTGACCCTGTGCCTCATGGGAACAGTCCAGCCCGAACTGCCAAGCCATGCCTTCCCTGGAAAGGAAACAGGCTTCCTAGGACCGGTTTCTGGCATTTCAGCCGTCTTCAGCCAGGCTTGCTTGAAACCAGTGGCAAAGTGAGCAAGGGACTCACGTCTGAGCCTACCCTGCCAACTTATGGCGAACAAAGCGGTACAAAAGGGGGTGGTGATGGACGGAGCATCAGAACCAATCAAACACTCACACCTAGTCAACAGATCTGGGTTTGATCCATCACTGTTCTTTAGCCCACTCTGCCACCCCAGTTCAGACATGGCCATATGCAAATCAGTCTGACCCTGTGCCTCATGGGAACAGTCCAGCCCGAACTGCCAAGCCATGCCTTCCCTGGACCGGAAACAAGCTTCCTAGGACCGGTTTCTGGCATTTCAGTTCGGGCTGGACTGTTCCTATAGGGCACAGGGTCAAGACTGATTTGCATATGGCTGTGTTCAAACTGGAATGGCATGGTGAGCAAAAAAACGATGGATTTAGGCCCAGATCTCTGTACTGGGGTGAATGTATGACATTGTTCTGCATTCTGTCCATCAATGGTTCTTTTTGCATTTGTCACCCCGAGTGGGACGGGTATGCTCAGACGTGAGTACCGTGCTCTCCATGCCACTGGAATCAAGCTATCCTGGCTGAAGAGGGGTGAAACCCCAAACCGGTCCTAGGATGCTTGTTTCCAGTCCAGGGAGGACAAGCCTAGTAGTTCGGGCTGGACTGTTCCCATAGGGCACAGGGTCAAGACTGATTTGCATATGGCTGGGTTCAAACTGGAATGGCATGGTGAGCAAAAAATCGATGGATTTAGGCCCAGATCTCTGTACTGGGGTGAATGTATGACATTGTTCTGCATTCTGTCCATCAATGGTTCTTTTTGCATTTATCACCCCGAGTGGGACGGGTATGCTCAGGCGTGAGTCCCGTGCTCTCCATGCCACTGGAATCAAGCTATCCTGGCTGAAGAGGGGTGAAACCCCGAAACCGGTCCTAGGATGCTTGTTTCCAGTCCAGGGAGGACATGGCCTAGCAGTTCGGGCTTGACTGTTCCCATAGGGCACAGGGTCAAGACTGATTTGCATATGGCTGTGTTCAAACTGGAATGGCATGGTGAGCAAAAAAACGATGGATTTAGGCCCAGATCTCTGTACTGAGGTGAATGTATGACATTGTTCTGCATTCTGTCCATCAATGGTTCTTTTTGCATTTGTCACCCCGAGTGGGACGGGTATGCTCAGACGTGAGTACCGTGCTCTCCATGCCACTGGAATCAAGCTATCCTGGCTGAAGAGGGGTGAAACCCCGAAACCGGTCCTAGGATGCTTGTTTCCAGTCCAGGGAGGACATGGCCTAGTAGTTCGGGCTGGACTGTTCCCATAGGGCACAGGGTCAAGACTGATTTGCATATGGCTGGGTTCAAACTGGAATGGCATGGTGAGCAAAAAAACGATGGATTTAGGCTCAGATCTCTGTACTGGGGTGAATGTATGACATTGTTCTGCATTCTGTCCATCAATGGTTCTTTTTGCATTTGTCACCCCGAGTGTGACGGGTATGCTCAAACGTGAATCCTGTGCTCTCCATGCCACTGGAATCAAGCTATCCTGGCTGAAGAGGGGTGAAACCCCGAAACCGGTCCTAGGATGCTTTTTTCCAGTCCAGGGAGGACATGGCCTAGTAGTTCGGGCTGGACTGTTCCCATAGGGCACAGGGTCAAGACTGATTTGTATATGGCTGGGTTCAAACTGGAATGGCATGGTGAGCAAAAAAACGATGGATTTAGGCCCAGATCTCTGTACTGGGGTGAATGTATGACATTGTTCTGCATTCTGTCCATCAATGGTTCTTTTTGCATTTGTCACCCCGAGTGGGACGGGTATGCTCAGACGTGAGTCCTGTGCTCTCCATGCCACTGGAATCAAACTATCCTGGCTGAAGAGGGGTGAAACCCCGAAACCGGTCCTAGGATGCTTGTTTCCAGTCCAGGGAGGACATGGCCTAGTAGTTCGGGCTGGACTGTTCCCATAGGGCACAGGGTCAAGACTGATTTGCATATGGCTGGGTTCAAACTGGAATGGCATGGTGAGCAAAAAACGATGGATTTAGGCCCAGATCTCTGTACTGGGGTGTTTGTATGACATTGTTCTGCATTCTGTCCATCAATGGTTCTTTTTGCATTTGTCACCCTGAGTGGGACGGGTATGCTCAGACCTGAGTCCCGTGCTCTCCATGCCACTGGAATCAAGCTATCCTGGCTGAAGAGGGGTGAAACCCCGAAACCGGTCCTAGGATGCTTGTTTCCAGTCCAGGGAGGACATGGCCTAGCAGTTCGGGCTGGACTGTTCCCATAGGGCACAGGGTCAAGACTGATTTGCATATGGCTGGGTTCAATCTGGAATGGCATGGTGAGCAAAAAACGATGGATTTAGGCCCAGACCTCTGTACTGGGGTGAATGTATGACATTGTTCTGCATTCTGTCCATCAATGGTTCTTTATCCAAAGTCAGCATGGCATTTACAAGGTGAGGGGTGCCCACCCATGCCATTCCAATGTCAGCATGGCATTAGCAAGGCTAGGGTGCCTGTCCATGCCATCCAATGTCAGCATGGCATGTGCGAGGGGAGGGGTGCCCGCCCATGCCATTCCAATGTCAGCATTGCATTAGCGAGCCTAGGAGTGCCTGTCCATGTCATCCAAAGATAGCATGGCATTAGCAATGTTAGGGTGCATGTCCATGCCATTCCAATGTTAGCATGGCATTAGCGAGGCTATGTGTGCCTGTACATGCCAATCCAATGTTGGCATGGCATTATCGAGGTTAGGGGTGCCCACCCATGCCATGCAATGATAGAATGACATTAGCGAGGGTAGGGGGGTCCTGTCCATGCCATCCAATGATAGCGTGACATTAGCGAGGGTAGGGGGGTCCAGTCCATGCCATCCAATGATAGCATGGCATTAACGAGGCTAAGGGTGCCTGTCCGTGCCATTCCAATGTCAGCATGGCATTAGCGAGGCTAGGGGTGCCCGCCCATGCCATTCCAATGTCAGCATGGCATTAGCGAGGCTAAGGGTGCCCGCCCATGCCATCCCAATGTCAGCATGGCATTAGCGAGGCTAAGGGTGCTTGTCCATGCAATCCAATGTCAGCATGGCATTAGAGAGGCGAGAGGTGCCTGCCCGTGCCATTCCAATGATAGCATTACATCTGCGAGGGTAGGGGGGTCCTGTCCATGCCATCCAATGACAGCATGGCATTAGCAAGGCTAGGGGGGCCTTTCCATGCCATTCCAATGCTAGCATGACATTAGCCAGGCTAAGGGTGCCTGTACATGCCATTCCAATGTTAGCATGGCTTTAGAGAGGCTAAGGGTGCCCGCCCATGCCATCCCAATGTCAGCAAGGCATTAGCAAGGCTAAGGGTTCCCGTACATGCCATTCCAATGTTATCATGGCTTTGGCGAATTCGAGGGGTGCCTGACCATGCCATTCCAATGATAGCATGGCATTACAGAGGCGAGGGGTGCCTGCCCGAGCCATTCCAATGCTGGCATGGCATTATCAAGGCATTTACTAAGGTGCCACCCAGGAATCATTCACACCCTCAGTGCGGCCAGTGTCACTCGCTCAGTAGTCTTAAAACTCCTTCTGTGAAGGGCCTTTCGAGAACATGACTGATTCTCACTGTGCTCGGCCGTGTTTTGTTTCCCTCCCGTTCTCCCTCCCAAGGCAGAGGCTGCGGATGGAGCAGAAGAGGCGCCTCTGCTGATGGCATCTGGAGCCGGAAGGACTGGGTCTTCCTACCCATCCCCTCCAATTGTCCACAGATTCATGCTGGAGGCTGCAGATGGAGCAGAAGAGGCGCCTCCGCTGATGGCATCTGGAGCCGGAAGGGCTGGGTCTTCGAACCCATCACCTTCCATTGGCCAGAGATTCATCCTGGAGGCTGCGGATGGACCAGAAGAGGCGCCTCCGCTGATGGCATCTGGAGCAGGAAGGGCTGGGTCTTCCAACCCATCACCTCCTATTGTCCACAGATTCATCCTGGAGGCTGGGGATGGAGCAGAAGAGGCGCCTCCGCTGATGGCATCTGTAGCCGGAAGGGCTGGGTCTTCCTACCCATCACCTCCCATTGTCCACAGATTCATGCTGGAGGCTGGGGATGAACCAGAAGAGGCGCCTCCGCTGATTCATCTGGAGCAGGAAGGGCTGGGTCTTCCAACCCATCACCTCCCATTGTCCAGAGATTCATGCTGGAGGCTGGGGATGAACCAGAAGAGGCGCCTCCGCTGATGGCATCTGGAGCAGGAAGGGCTGGGTCTTCGAACCCATCACCTCCCATTGTCCACAGATTCATGCTGGAGGCTGGGGATGAACCAGAAGAGGCGCCTCCGCTGATTCATCTGGAGCAGGAAGGGCTGGGTCTTCGAACCCATCCCCTCCCATTGTCCACAGATTCATGCTGGAGGCTGGGGATGAACCAGAAGAGGCGCCTCCGCTGATGGCATCTGGAGCAGGAAGGGCTGGGTCTTTGAAACCATCACCTCCCATTGTCCAGAGATTCATGCTGGAGGCTGGGGATGAACCAGAAGAGGCGCCTCCGCTGATGGCATCTGGAGCAGGAAGGGCTGGGTCTTCGAACCCATCCCCTCCCATTGTCCACAGATTCATGCTGGAGGCTGCGGATGGAGCAGAAGAGGCGCCTCCACTGATTCATCTGGAGCAGGAAGGGCTGGGTCTTCGAACCCATCCCCTCCCATTGTCCACAGATTCATGCTGGAGGCTGGGGATGAACCAGAAGAGGCGCCTCCGCTGATGGCATCTGGAGCAGGAAGGGCTGGGTCTTCGAACCCATCACCTCCCATTGTCCAGAGATTCATGCTGGAGGCTGCGGATGGAGCAGAAGAGGCGCCTCCGCTGATGGCATCTGGAGCAGGAAGGGCTGGGTCTTCGAACCCATCCCCTCCCATTGTCCAGAGATTCATCCTGGAGGCTGCGGATGGAGCAGAAGAGGCGCCTCCGCTGATGGCATCTGGAGCAGGAAGGGCTGGGTCTTCCAACCCATCCCCTCCAATTGTCCAGAGATTCATCCTGGAGGCTGGGGATGGAGCAGAAGAGGCGCCTCCACTGATGGCATCTGGAGCCAGAAGGGCTGGGTCTTCGAACCCATCCCCTCCCATTGTCCACAGATTCATCCTGGAGGCTGGGGATGGACCAGAAGAGGCGCCTCTGCTGATGGCATCTGGAGAAGGAAGGGCTGGGTCTTCCAACCCATCACCTCCCATTGTCCACAGATTCATCCTGGAGGCTGGGGATGGACCAGAAGAGGCGCCTCTGCTGATGGCATCTGGAGAAGGAAGGGCTGGGTCTTCCAACCCATCACCTCCCATTGTCCAGAGATTCATCTTGGAGGCTGGGGATGGAGCGGAAGAGGCGCCTCCGCTGATGGCATCTGGAGCAGGAAGGGCTGGGTCTTCGAACCCATCCCCTCCCATTGTCCAGAGATTCATGCTGGAGGCTGGGGATGAACCAGATGAGGCGCCTCCGCTGATGGCATCTGGAGCAGGAAGGGCTGGGTCTTCGAACCCATCACCTCCCATTGTCCACAGATTCATGCTGGAGGCTGGGGATGAACCAGATGAGGCGCCTCCGCTGATGGCATCTGGAGCAGGAAGGGCTGGGTCTTCGAACCCATCACCTCCCAGTGTCCACAGATTCATCCTGGAGGCTGGGGATGGAGCAGAAGAGGCGCCTCCGCTGATGGCATCTGGAGCAGGAAGGGCTGGGTCTTCGAACCCATCACCTCCCATTGTCCACAGATTCCTCCTGGAGGCTGCGGATGAACCAGAAGAGGCGCCTCCGCTGATGGCATCTGGAGCAGGAAGGGCTGGGTCTTCGAACCCATCACCCCCCATTGTCCACAGATTCATCCTGGAGGCTGGGGATGGAGCAAAAGAGGCGCCTCCGCTGATGGCATCTGGAGCAGGAAGGGCTGGGTCTTCCAACCCATCACCCCCCATTGTCCACAGATTCATCCTGGAGGCTGGGGATGGAGCAAAAGAGGCTCCTCCGCTGATGGCATCTGGAGCAGGAAGGGCTGGGTCTTCCAACCCATCCCCTCCCATTGTCCAGAGATTCATCCTGGAGGCTGGGGATGAACCAGAAGAGGCGCCTCCGCTGATGGCATCTGGAGCAGGAAGGGCTGGGTCTTCCAACCCATCACCCCCCATTGTCCACAGATTCATCCTGGAGGCTGGGGATGGAGCAAAAGAGGCGCCTCCGCTGATGGCATCTGGAGCAGGAAGGGCTGGGTCTTCCAACCCATCCCCTCCCATTGTCCAGAGATTCATCCTGAAGGCTGGGGATGAACCAGAAGAGGCGCCTCCGCTGATGGCATCTGGAGCAGGAAGGGCTGGGTCTTCCAACCCATCACCTCCCATTGTCCTCGTGCTCGGTCGGATTCCTCCTGGCGGCTGCCTGCTGGGTCTCTTAGAGCCTTGTCCGCGTTTACAAACCTGCCTGAGCAGAAAGAGCTATTCAGCAGCCTTTTAGAAAAGAAGGCTCTTTCTATTCATGCTCCAGACAAAGCACATTACCACAGGACCAGATACTGGAAGTGAGTTCAGCTCGTGGCTGTAAAGGCGGAAAATTTGCAACGTATAAAAGGTTTTTACGAGTATTCATAAAGGGGAATAGTCAGTCTAACTCTTCAGAGAAATTGTTGCAGAATACAAAGCAGAGTGTGCAGCAGGTGCAGGCTGTACCGGGTGCCAGGCAGATGCTGAGGCGCGGCGGTCACCAGCCTCTGGCAGCAAAACCCTCTCTGGAGAGCAGAGCCTGCTGTCCCAGGGCCCAACAACAACTCTTTAATGGTCTTGGCAGGGAGGGGTTTGTTGTTGCTAAGATTTACAAGCCCCTTCCGTGACTTTTGCACTGCCGTTACATCACTTTTGTGACATAGCCGCAGCGTAAACTTTGCGGCCCATTTACAACGTGACGCATCTAGGGAGATGCGTCACGTTGTAAAGCCCTGCGTCACATTATACCTTTGTCAGGTATAATGTATGCAGGGTGCGCGTTCCCACGCAAAAAGCCATGTAGAACTGACGCAGTGAAATCTACAAGATTTCACTGCGTCACTCTACGCCTTCACTACGGCAAAATCCCTACACCTGCTCAGACCAGGCGTAAGAAATGACGCAGGGCTTTTTGAATGGGACTCACCTATCTATTGTGGCGCATTGCTGAAGTTGCGTCACTTTCATGAGCAACTCCAGCAATGCGTCACTTTTGTGCCAACAGATGCATCTGTTAATCCTTGCGCCATGGAGCACTGTATTGTAAATACAGCGCATTCATAGTGGCACAAGGACATTCGGCGCTCACGCAAAGATGCAGATGCGTCAGGTCCTTGTAAACCTGCCCCCAAGTGTTTTAATTGTTTCTGACTGCTGTAAGGGCGTTTTGAACATATATGTATTCAATTCAGGTTCATATATTTATAGGGATTAGTTGTATGATTGAAGGACCATACTTTATTTTTACATACAAGAAACCTTTCAAAATATATAAATTAAGAGTAATGCAAAGCAGCAGTAAATGCTGCGCTGCGTTGCTATGTCCCAGGGAGGTGCTCCATGGGCGTTGCATGGGTCTTCCCACACAAAATCCATGAATTTTGACGCATTCCCAGATTTATCATTGCTGGTAGACCTGGGAGTGTGCCAAAATGGTACGCCTTCCCAGGGGAGGCATAATGAGGGGAAATGGCTTTATTTCTCCCCGCTACTTCCTCTTTCTATGTGTGCTGCATTCAATGACACACTTATCATTACACATAACTCACATTAAAAAGAAACAACTAGGGGGCATATTATCAAGAACGGCGTTAAAAATTATCACCAGTTTAGCGGCAGAAAACTGCTGTTAAAGCGGCGATAATGGCCTTGATAATATGCCCTTGAGAATTCCCATAGAAGCCCATGTTCTGGTGTGAACCTGGGCCTCTATTGGAATTCTCTACGGCATTTTATCAAGCCCATTATCGCCGATTTAGCAGCAGTTTTCTGCCACTAAACCGGTGATAATTTTTAACGCCGTCCTTGATAATATGCCCCTAAATAACTGATTGAAAAGCATCTTTTATTTTCAATATTTTAGGTCATTTATTCTCAATCTCTGTTTATTTTCTCCTTTCACTACCTGTTCTTCCCTCCCCTGCCTTCCAAGGTTTAGACAAATTTCATTTACCGTGAACGGCATTTTGATGTTCTCACCCTACCTAGTCACCATTTTCTAGGCAGGCAAATTTCTCTCATTGTAATTCCTTTTGTATATCTTTAGAGATGATTGAATTCTCCTCCAATATCTCTTCCTTTTAATGGCAACAATTGAGGTATGGGATGGAATGGTACCCTAAGCGATCAACATTCCTACCATCACCTTTTGAGTGTTTGACCAACTGAGATACTCGGAAGTTGTGTTCATCGCATCACTATGTAGCCATATTATAATAATCTGTTTATTCTTCCAAGGGGTTTATTTGCTAAAGATAACTGTATGTTCTCCATAAGTAACCTATGCTCTCTTCCCTCTAGACTGCCAGTGTGTGGCCCATACAATACTGTCCTTTCTTACTTTACCTCAAGCTTTTCCAATAATTCACACGTTCTGCTCAAGACGATCCATTGTCCACCAGGATCTCACTGGGGATGCCCTCATGCAGGACAGTTTCTGTAAGAAACTCAATTACCCCATGCATTATTACTAGTCTTCAACATGAAACATTTGAAATGATATTCAATCAAAACCACCACATACTTTTTTTCTTTCTTCCAAAGCTTGCCCCTTTCCCAGAAGATCCAGTGCCATCTTCACTGTTGTTTCATTGGTATGTTCACAGTTGACTGAAGCAGCTGTGGCCCGTGCAGGTGCAGGTGCAGTGGGGCCGGTGGGGGAGTGTCAGAAGTTGGCCTGATATATGCTGTCCACTAGTTATAGTGGGCACCTTGTAACAGTCCTAACAACCCTTATTGATGATTAGGTCAAAAACAACCTTTATTGAAAGCTATCCTAGTGGTAGCTATCAATCAATCAATCAGAGTACTTGTAAAGCGCGCTACTTACCCGTGAGGGTCTCAAGGCGCTGAGGGGAGGGGTTGCCGCTACTGCTCGAAGAGCCAGGTCTTGAGGAGTCTTCTGAAGGCGAGTAGGTCTTGGGTCTGCCATAGGTGGGCAGGGAGGGTGTTCCAGGTCTAGGCGGCGAGGTAGGAGAAGGATCTGCCACCGGAGGTCGTTCGTTGGATGCAGGGGACAGCGGCGAGGGCGAGGTTGGCGGAGCGGAGCTGGCGGGTGGGGGTGTAGAAGCTGAGTCTGCTGTTCAGGTAGGCTGGTCCGGCGTTGTCGAGTGCTTTGTGTGCGTGGGTGAGGAGCTTGAAGGTGATCCTCTTGTTGACGGGGAGCCAGTGTAGGTCTCTCAGGTGGGGGGTGATGTGGCTGCGGCGGGGGACGTTGAGGATCAGTCGGGCGGAGGCGTTGTGGATGCGTTGTAGTCGTCGTAGGTGTTTGGCTGGGATTCCTGCATAGAGTGTGTTGCCGTAGTCCAGTCTGCTGCTGACGAGGGCCTGTGTCACCGTTCTTCTTGTTTCGGTTGGGATCCACTTGTAGATCCTGCGTAGCATGCGGAGGGTGCTGTAGCAGGAGGAGGAGACAGCGTTGACCTGTTTAGACATGGAGAGGGAGGAGTCGAGGATGAATCCTAGGTTGCGTGCATGGTCGGTGGGTGTCGGTGCTGTTCCCAGTGTGGTCGGCCACCAGGAGTCGTCCCAGGCTGAGGGGGTGGGTCCGAGGATGAGGACCTCCGTCTTGTCCGAGTTCAGCTTCAGACGGCTGCTCCTCTAGTCGGCGACAGCCTTCATTCCCTCGTGGAGGTTGGTTTTGGCGGTGTGTGGGTCCTTGGTGAGGGAGACGATGAGCTGGGTGTCGTCGGCGTAGGAGATGATGTTGAGGTCGTGATGGCGGGCCACTTGTGCGAGGGGGGCCATGTAGACGTTGAACAGCGTTGGGCTATGGAGAGCAGCCTTCAGGCTAAGTCTCGAAGGAATGTAAAGCAGCTTGGTTTACCAGATCAGAACCTCCTGAATGACCAAATGAAAGGAGAACCACACAAGCGATATATAAAATATATGTATTTATTACTAAACACTCTCTACTAACCTCTTTATGAGATTAGAGCACAAAGCACACAATTTTAAATCACTAGAACGACAGTAAATAGTACAATACACAGCGGGCTCCAGGGGGAGACCGAACCATATACTGACAAAGTGGCATAACAACCTCAACTTCACTGGACACAGTGGCTAGAGCACAAAGAATCGCTGGGACCCCAAGGAACCACCCAAAGTAGTGACACAGGGGACACACGGGGGAGGGGTGCAGTGTGTGAACACAGGCGCGAGCTCCGTACAATCCTATGGGAAAGTTGTGGTTGGAATTTTAAAGATTAAGGACACTTCGGAGAGGACTTTAAGCAAACCCTTTCAAACAGAGAAGGTTCTAAGGCCAGCACCTTTCAGAGTACCGAGATACCCGTGCTACCTATCCCAGAGGAGCCGGGTGCATAGGGGTCAAGTGATGTCGGAAACCTTTGTTGTTTTCAATGGCGTGATGCGGAAAAGTGATGCTGCCGGGAAGATGAACAGTGTCCGGTGGGATTCAAGCCTGGTTCCGAGGTGAGAAGAGCCTGAAAGCAGAGGGGACAGAGTCTGGGTCACTTCAGGGTGACACGGGGCACGATAGACGAATGCCCACCGATGTCGGGTGCTTCAGGTGAGATGATGCGATGCTTGACTCTGCAGCCACGGGGACCAGGAGATGTCGATGATGACCAAAGTCCAGAGGTGAGCTGTCCCACAAAGGATGTCGACTGCTGGGGGGTCACTGTACGGATGGAACACCAACAAGCCGTGGCAACTCCAACCCACGCGGGCAGAGGAAATAAGCGTGAGGACCAGCAAGGTCCTGGGGACACTCCAAGCAATGGAGAGTCAGGGCTTGTCTGGAGCAACCAGGAAAGCCCACTGAAAGTCAAAGTTACCTTCGCAGGGACCCACAGGCCAACGGACCAGGGATCGCGAAGGCACCTCGAGCTGAATCACAAAATACCAGCCCACAGAACACTCGTGGAGTGTAGGCCGGAAATCTTCAGTGGAATTACTGCTCGGGTCGGGACTACAAGTAGCCCAAAGCACAGCCTCAGGGATCGCCAAAAAGCATATGATGCTACAAAAGTACACGGTGCACAGGGGTTCGGGTTGCACAGTCCCCACGAGGGATACAGGTCTCAGGATTGCTGAGAGAACTGATCAACCTCAGGGACGCTCGGGAACCCACCTCCTGTGTTGCAGAAATCTTCAGAGTCCTCAGGAGCTTGGGAGATGCAAACTGGTCAGATGCGTTAAAGGTGCCTGCCTTGCAGGGGAGTAACTCCTTTACTCCAAGGGAGATTCTTCAGTCATCCAGCGTAGTGTAGATCGTCAAAGTACTTGGTTTCTGCAGCAGAGTTTAGTCCAGGTAAAATCTAAAGTCCTGTAGTCAGGGGTTCCTAGTTTATACCCAAGGAAGGGGTGGGACAAACTCTGGGGACCCACCTATGGGAGGGTCAGGAAAGAGGGGTGGCTACACCCATGTCCTTTGTCCACTTTCATGCCAGAGCAGGACCAAATGGCTCCTGCAACGGGTTTGCACTGGACTATGCACAGGGACACCAAATTTGCCCCCAGTGCAGACTTTAAACACTCTCAGAGTCCACCCACCCACCCCCAATACACTAAATCCTGCCTGGGAGGTGGTCACACCTCCCTGTGACAGGAAACCTATTGTCAAGCCTTCCCCTGCTCGAGCTTGGCTGAGCAGCAGGAGGGCAGACTCATGTCTGTGGCTGGCAGCATCCATTTTATGATGCCCAGGTCGAGAAAGCTGGTACCGGGTAGCCCGGTAACCCACAGTGGTGGTTCTAGAAGGGAGGAATCATACCTTCCACACCAGTTACTGGTGTGGAGGTATGATTCCAAGGTGTTTGACACAAAACACGACATGTTTCTAAGCAGCCGTTTTAAAGTTAGCATTTACCGCGAGGTTATAATGCACTTAAATATATATGGTTGGTTGCATCACAAACAATCCCGGAAAATAGGTGCCGAAGGCTGCAGAGGGGCTCTGCTCATGCAGGTGCACCCTCTCGCATAAAACCTAGCACCCTGCCTTCAGGATTGACAAGGCCTGCCATAGGGGTGACTGATAGGTTTATATGTGCAGTGATTTAGCATAGATGTAGTGAACCTATATCTAAGTAAGGGGTGCATGCACCACCTTACACAGGCTGCAGTAGTAGACCTGTGGTGTCAGTTTGAATGGTCTCTCAGTGGTGGCATAATACATGCTGCAGCCCCTGGGAGGCCTCTGGGGTCCCTATGCCCTGGTTACATAGTATACCATATACTAGGGACTGAAAATGGTACCCCAGAATCCAATCTGGAGTGTACCTAAAGTACATGCAATCAATTTAGAGGAGAAATCTGCTAGACGGGGGTCCACGTTAGCAGGATCCCAGTCAGACTAAGTCAAAAACTATGATACATCAGCAAAAAGTGGGGGTAACTATAAGAGGCAGATCCTGCTCTCCTACAGGGAGTGGGGGATTTGGATGGATGAGGACAAAGGAAAATTAATTATTTATTTAATTTTCCCTCGTCATCGTCCATTGAAGTCCCTCCTCACCGCCCCACCGCTCTTACCTGTGCGGGCCGCGGCTGGACTGAAGTCACCTTGAAGGCGCTATGAGCAGTTGCAGAGCAAATTCTGAACTTTCCTTCTATTCTCCTAACTGGGCCTGGCCACCAAGATGATTGTTCTACTCAGCTTTTAGTGATAGGATATTCTCCTTTAGGTAAAGTTACACTCCTGTAGGTGGTTCTGTTATCCCCTCAGTTTTTTTCTCTCATGTATACTAAATCCATCCTTCACCTTCACATATTTTTCATCAGAGTCCTGGTTTTCCATATTCAGTATTTGTTCCTCCACTGACTTCATCCCATTTCATTCGCCAAAGCTTCACCCTAGTCATCTTCCCTGGCTTCATCCAACCTCATTCTCCATGTTTTAATCCCACTTCCGTCTCAAGTGCTTCATACACCTTATTTCTCCCATGCTTCATCCCACTTCACTCTCCGTGTTTCAATCCTGCTTCATTCTCTCTCGCTTCATCCCACTTCTTTCTTCATGGCTTCCCTTCCTTCAAATCACTTCATTCTCCATACTTTAATCCTGCCTCATTCTCCTTGGTGTGCCTTACTTCATCCAACTTCATCCTTCAAGGCGTTTCCAACTTCGCTCTTCATGTTTTCATCCAGCTTCATTCCCCCTTGCTTTCATCCCACTTAATTCCTCCTTACTTCATCCTAGTTCACTCTACTTGGCCTCCCTTACTTCATCTAACTTTACTCTCCTTGGCTTCCTTTGCTTCATTCCACATCATTCTTCAAGGTGTTATTCACTTCACTCTCCATGTTTCAATCCTGCTTCATTCCCCCATGTTTCATCCCACTCCATTCCCCTTGGCTTCCCTTATTTCATCCTACTTCACTCTACTTGGCTTCTCTTTCTTCATCTAACTTTATTCTCCTTGGCTTCCCTTATTTCATCCTACTTCACTCTACTTTGCTTCTCTTTCTTCATCTAACTTTATTCTCCTTGGCTTCCCTTATTTCATCCTACTTCACTCTACTTTGCTTCTCTTTCTTCATCTAACTTTATTCTCCTTGGCGTCCCTTACTTGTTCCTACTTCATTCTCCTTGTCTTCCCTTGCTTCATCCCGCATCATTCTTCAAGGTGTTACTCACCTCACTCTCCATGTTTCATTCCACTTCATTCTCCTTGGCTTTCCTTACTTCATGGACTTCATACTCCTTTCTGTCTCCTTGCTTCATCCCACATCATTCTTCTCAATCTCCATGACTTCATCCCACTTCCTTTTTCAGGGCTTCACCCCATTTCATTATCAGGAATTATGGAGTCAGGGGTTGAAACTAGAAATAAGAGAGAAAGATTCACTCACAAGAAGACATTGGTGCACAGACAGTACAAATAGGGCAGGTGGTGGACCAGCCTGTGAGATGCTGGGACCTCAACATGGTCTCTTTAGTCATAAAGATGAAAAGAGATATGCAGAGATGGGAGTCACTTCCACTCACTATGTTAAACAGAGCAGCTTTATTCAAAATGATTGTGTGCCCTCATACACTTCAGAACTACCCACACAAAATCCCACCAAGCTTTTTCGAGACAGCCCATGCCCTCATCCGTAACTATCTTATGCTGGCAGATGACCTAGGTTGTTTCTTTATTGAAGGCTTCCAGAGGGTCTGCGATTGGGGATGGGGAGTAGCTGACATAAAATTACATTCTTGGGCAGCCCAGCTCATCACTGTTAATCTGTTGATAACTGGTCTTTGGAGGTCGAGAGGATCCTGTATCCAGGCCGGAGCTCACCTACCTGCTGCCGATCCCTAGTTAATGGGATTTCTGTTTGGCTCCTTAATTCCACACACACTACCTCATCATCGGAGTCATGCTACCCTGCTGGAGCAATGCTCTGTGCTGGGCGGAGGAGGATGAGAAGCTCAAACCCGAAACTGCTCTTTTACAGGGTGTGTCGGTAAAGCACAATTACGTGTGGATATTGTATATATCGTGGCCAGAGGCTGGTGTTGTATACTTTTTGTTTATCAGTAGTATGAGGTATAGCAGTGCGAAGCTTGTGACTGTATATACCTGTGGACAGGGTTGTCAGGTTGTATATTTTGTGTTTTTTGCTGATAGAGGTAGAGTCTAGATCTGTTTAATGTTGTCAGCTGTATACACCTGTGGACAGGGGTTGTCAGTGTTTTTTTCCTGATGGAGACAGAGGTCAGAGCCATGTGATGTCAGCTGTCTATACCTATGGACAGGCCAGGGTTGTGAGGCTGTATGTTTTGTGAGTTTCTCCCATGTGAGGTAGGGTCATGTGATGTTGCTAGCTGTCTATACCTGTGGTCAGGAGTTGTGAGGTTGCAGAGTTGTGTTTTTCCCTGATGGAGGTAGATGCCGTCTGATGTTGCCATGTGTATATACCTGGGGCCAGGGGTTGTGAGGTTGCAGAGTTGTGTTTTTCCCTGATGGAGGTAGATGCCGTGTGATGTTGCCAGGTGTATATACCTGGGCCAGGGGTTGTCAGGTTGTATATTTTGTGTTTTCCTGTGATGTGAGGTGGAGGCAAGAGCAGTGTGATGTTGTCAGCTATACACACCCATGGACAGGGTTTGACCGGGTGTATATTTTGTGCGTTTCTCACATGTGAGGTAGAGCCCTGTGAAGTTCCCAGCCCATCTATACCTGTGGCCAGGGTTGTGATTTTCTCCCATGTTACATAGGTTCGTGTGATGTTGTCAGCTGTATATACCTGTGGCCAGTGGTTCTCAGTTTTTATATTTTGTGATGTTCTCCCATGTTAGATAGGGTTGCGTGTCATTGTCAGCTGCACATACCTGTGGCCAGACGTTGTCAGCCTGTATATTTTGTGTTTTCCTCCGATGAAAGGTGGAGCCGTGTGAAGTTCCCAGCCTGTCTATACTTGTGGCCAGGGTTGTCAGGTTGTATGTTTTGTGTTTCCCTCCGATGAAAGGAGGAGCCGTGTGAAGTTCCCAGCCTGTCTATACTTGTGTAACTGCAACAAATGATGGACGGAATGCTGAATGATTCAAACATTCTCCCCAGTCAAGAGCTCTGGGTTAAATCCATTGTTCGTTCTTTTGCCCACTACGCCCCCCCAGTTTGGACCCAGCCATATGCAAATCAGTGTTGACCCTGTGCCTCATGGGAACAGTCCAGACCGAACTGCCAAGTCAGGTCCTCCCTGGACTGGAAACAAGCATCCTGGGACCGGTTTCAGGGTATGTCACCCCTCTTCAGCCAGGCTAGCTTGAATCCAGTGGCACAGTGAGCAAGGGACCCACGTCTGGGCATACCCGTCCCACTTAGGGCGAAAACTGTAGCTGCAACAAATGATGGAAGGAATGCTGAATGATTCAAACATTCTCCCCCAGTCAATAGATCTGGGTTAAATCCATCGTTCTTTTGCCCACTACCCCACCCCAGTTTGGACCCAGCCATATGCAAATCAGTCTTGACCCTGTGCCTCATGGGAACAGTCCAGACCGAACTGCCAAGCCAGGTCCTCCCTGGACCGGAAACAAGCATCCTGGGACCGGTTTCAGGGTATGTCACCCTTCATCAGCCAGGCTAGCTTGAATCCAGTGGCACAGTGAGCAAGGGAGCCGCGTCTGGGCATACCCGTCCCACTTAGGGTGAAAATTGTAACTGCAACAAATGGTGGACGGAATGCTGAATGATTCAAACATTCTCCGCCAGTTTAGGCCCAGATCTCTGTAGTGGGGTGAATGTATGGCATTGTTCTGCATTCTGTCCATCAATTGTTCTTTTTAGGTCTCGCCTGAGCCAGCGCATGTGTTGCTCTGGCGAGACATTTAGTGAGTGGGCTTTCAAAAGCCAACCACAGCTTTTTGTGTGGCATAGAGCGTGCGGTTACGTGCACAGTAACGCGCATTCCTCGCATCGCTCGATCAGGCGCCATCTGGCTTTCCTCTCGCTTGCTTTCCCAAGCGCCCGGTTCAACGCTCCTCCCCCTCCCCCACCACAGAGCGCGTCTCGCGGCCACGTGTCTTGCTTGCTTTGATTTCAGCTTGTTAGCATTTGTGGCTTGCATGCTCGTTGTGGCCGCTCTTCTTTCCTCTCCTCGCTTCAATCGCCCCCGCCACAGAGCACACATGTACAGCAGGCAGGACAGCTGCGCCGCAAAAACATCATGTGGCTCATGCCGCGCTTTTACTTTCACAATAGACGCAGCCTTTCCCTTAATGAGGCAGCAACGCGTCTTCAATCCTCACTGCTCCTCCCTCCCACAGCATTCAGATCACATGCATGCGCTTTATTTCTTGCAGACGCACTTCACGGTGCGCCTTTAGCTGCCAGTCCACTTATCCTGCTCCATCATGGACGCCGCCGTACTGTGTTTACTGACACTCAGCTGATGAGTCCGGTCTCTCTTTTCAGGTTTCTTTATCTTGTAGCTAATTAACTCCACTTTACAATCAGTAACCTTTATTGCGCTGTTATTTATGTGTACTCTTCACTTTGGGTGTCCGGAGCTTTCAGGATCACCACATCTTGCTGATATGGTCGCCGTATATTGTTGGGTTCACCACGATCCGCCACGTTATCACGTGACCTTCCCCATGTTGGTAAAACCGAGCCCGCGTATGCATATGCTTGTAATAGCATTGTGTTACTTGCAGCCGCGAGAGGAGCGTTTGAAGAACGTTTGGCGTACATTCAGGTTAGTCTCAGGACCTGGCTTCCTTTTTAGTTGTACCGACCTTTTAGGAGTACGCTATGACCCTTAGTGTATTTCATCATTTTTAGGTCGAGGGCTACCGGTCTGCCGAAAGGCAGAACCGGAAGTCGGAGATTTTATGACTTGGAGAAGAGGGGCTTGTTGTTATAGGTGACCCGCATTCGTTGAAGTTCATTATCGTGCCTCGTGCTTAAGGTATCGGCTTTCTTCTGTTTATCACTTTCACTCTGCATATTCTGTCACTGCTTCGGTTGTTTAACGCTTAACTTCTTGTTTCAGGAGTTCATAGCAAACTGTCTTTTTACAAGATACTGGCAGTTCATTATTGTACCTCGTGCATAAGGTATCAGCATTTTTTTGTTCATCACTTTCACTCGACATACTTTGTTACTGCTTCCGTTTTTTAATACTTAACTCCTTGTTTCAGGAGTTCGTAATACATTGTCATGTTGCAAGATACTGGCAGTTCTTTCTTTATATTTTCAGTAAGTGCAAGGCTTTAGTAAGGTCCATATCTTGTGACGTTTGCATGCACCTTTTTTTCCCCATGGGTGTCGCCTCGTATCCATTGGCTTATTATCTTTAGCACTTCACATCGTGGGTCGTCTAGGTTTGTTTTGTATGTCACTCATTCCCGTCGCTTGCTCATTTCACTGCTATTCTTCACCTTCTTTCTTGCATGCTGACTTCCATTTGGAAGAAAGATGTAAATACATTTGGTAGATAACAAATGTCCTATTATTCTGTGTTCCCAGACTTTTGATAAACAAGCATTGGCATAGCCAATAGGTCTCGCCTTTCGGACCTTATAAGTGTTTAGTTATCCAGCACAATATCCTTGGTGCAACAACATCACCTGTTGCATGGCTAAACACTTATAAAATCCCAAATGCGTGACCTATTGGCTATGCCAATGCTTGTTGTATTTGTCACCCCGAGTGGGACGGGTATGCCCAGACGTGGGTCCCGAGCTCTCCATGCCACTGGAGTCAAGCTATCCTAGCTGATATGGGCTGAAAGCCTGAAACCGGTCCTAGGATGCTTGTTTCCTGTCCAGGGAGGACCTGGCCTGGCAGTTCGGGCTGGACTGTTCCCATTGGCCCAGGGTCAAGACTGATTTGCATATGGCTGGGTCCAAACTGGAATGGCATGGTGAGCAAAAAAACGATGGATTTAGGCCCAGATCTCTGTACTGGGGCATTTGCATTTGTCACCCGAGCGGGACGGGTATGCCCAGACGTGGGTGGAGCCAAGCTATCTTGGCTGATGAGGGCTGAAATCCTGAAACCGGTCCTAGGATGCTGGCCTGGCAGTTCGGGCTGGACTGTTCCCATGAGGCACAGGGTCAAGACTGATTTGCATATGGCTGGGTCCAAACTGGAATGGCATGGTGTGCAAAACAACGATGGATTTAGGCCCAGATCTCTGTACTGGGGTAAATGTATGACAATGTTCTGCATTCCGTCCATCAATTGTTCTTTTTGCATTTGTCTATACTTGTGGTCAGGGTTGTCAGGTTGTATGTTTTGTGCTTTTCTCCCATGTCACATAGGGTCGTGTGATGTTGCCAGCTGTATTTACCTGTGGCCATACGTTGTCAGCATGTTTGTGTGTTTCCCCCTGATGAAAGGTGTAGCCGAGTGAAGTTCCCAGCCTGTCTATACCTGTGGCTAGGGTTGACAGATTGTATGTTTTGTGATTTTCTCCCATGTTGCATAGGGTCGTGTGATGTTGCCACCTGTATATACCTGTAGCTAGACGTTGTCAGCCTGTATATTTTGTCTTTCCCTCCGATGAAAGGTGGAGCCGAGTGAAGTTCCCAGCCTGTCTATACCCTCGCCCTGTGGGCATACGTTGTCAGCCTGTATATTTTGTGTTTCCCTCCGATGAAAGGTGGAGCCGAGTGAAATCCCCAGCCTGTCTATACCCTCGCCCAGCCCCGGGCTCCTCCGCTCTCTGCCTCCCCTCTTCTCCACAGGAGCCCTCCCAGCAGGTGACACTTCACTTGGTGACAGAGGAGGCACCGTCTTTAGCTCTGAAGAAAGGTGCCGTGACAGCCGGAGAGCGCAGCCGTCACACTCCTGCGTGCTGTCTCAGAGGAGACAAAGGCGGGCGGGCGCCGAGCACAGAGCCCTTTCTTCTGTCACTCACCGCCACACAAAGGCTCTCTTTTCCGCACACAGTAAACGTGCAAGAAAACCCTTTAAAACTAGAAGGGACGTTGTTTTGTTCCCATTTCCCGTTTCCTTTGTGGGGAATCAATTACCAGAGACGCGTGTCACCTGCGTAGAAAAGGACGGCTTGCGCGGAAATGCGTTTCCCGCCCGCGCACGATCTGTGCACGTGTCTCACACGCAGGCTTCTCTTTTGGATAACATGAGGTACGAGAGACATGCTCCGTAGGTCAAAAAATACTCATCACCAACGTCTTCCTCATGTTATTTTTATAGTAGAACTGATGCTCAAAGGGAGGGCATAACATACTTTGAAGGGCACAGGAGACAGTGGCCCTCAGGAGCTGGCTGTTCGAATAAGCTCCCGGGACCTGCAAGCGCCTGGATACCCTATCGGGTGGTTAGCGGCGCTTTATAAATCCTGATTGATGGATTGATTGATAGCATACAGATAAACCATGTCTAGAGCTGGGTAAAATGGGGTCTTAGCATTCCCTAGAGCAGTGATACACAAGTAAGGTCCGGGGCCGACACGCGGCCCCCCTGACCCTTACATAAGGCCCCCCTTGTTTACTGGGCTCAGGTCTACCAATAAAAAGATGTTCAATAAATGGGCAAGCATTTATTGAAAGTTTGATTGAAGATAAAGAAAGAAAGGGATTCGAGTGTCCGGCACCACTTACATCTAGGAACACCTTCCTTTTTAAAGACATCTAACAGAAAATGCATATAATAGGAGTTTATTCAAAATTCATAAAGAGTATCCCATTAACATGCAGATTCGGTTCACCAACGAACTTCAGAATGCAGCAGTGCATCGAGAAGGATTCTTTTTTTAAAGTGATAGTTTTCAAACATGAATTTAGAAACATTCACGCTCCCCCACCCTAGCAACAAAGCCAAAACTAACCTAGTATCAGTTGTTAGGCACAGCCTTTGGGTGGCCAGGGCTGCTATTACAAATGAACAGCCTTATAGTTAATTAAATAAAAAACAGGAGAGGGTTTTGCAGAGCGCACACGATGCAGTCATGTACTTTGAGGGCCTTTTATAAGTGATGATGAAGAAAAAGGAGGTAAAGCGAAATCAATTACCTAGGAATACACAATTTAGTCAATTGGGAAAGCCAGGATTGATCCCAGCTTTTCTGGTTTTGAATTGTGTAATTCAGTCACTAGATGTACGTGCTTCGCTTCCCCTACATCCAGATGAACCCCACCCAACCGCGGGCACCTACATCAGCCCCACCCGACCACCATCCTCCTGGAATCAATGTGCACCTCAGTTGCACTGCAGATGAAAGCTTTTCATCCCTAGAAAAAAATGTTTTCAAGTACCAATGCCCTAGAGTGTAAAACAGACAAAGAGGGCAACTGTGGAACTGTACCAGTAGGGCATTAACATACCACAGAGAGTCTAGACGACACACATAAACATGGCTAGAAGTGGGCCAAATGAGATCTTGGCATGCCCTGGGGTCCAGAAGACAACAACGAAATGTCTCTAGAAATGAAGCAGCTCGGCTGCCAGTGGCACTCACAACCCACACCCAGCTGCCAGTAGCACCAACAACCAGCTGCCAGTGGCATCCACAATCAGCCGCCATTATCACCCTCAACCCACACCCAGCTGCCCCAAAGCACCCACACCCAGCTGCCAGTAGCACCAACAACCAGCTGCCAGTGGCACCCACAACAAGCACCCAGCTGCTAATAGCACCCACAGCCCACACCCAGCTGCCAGTAGCAGCCATAACCCACACCCAGCTGCCAGTAGCACCCACAACCCACACCCAGCTGCTGGAAGCACCCACAACCCACACCCAGCTGCCAGTAGCACCAACAACCAGCTGCCAGTAGCACCCACAACAAGCACCCAGCTGCTGGAAGCACCCACAACCTACACCCAGCTGCCCGAAAGCACCAACACACACACAGCTGCCAGTAGCACCCACAGCCAGCTGCCAGTAGCACTCACAACCCACACCCAGCTGCCAGTAGCACCAACAACCAGCTGCCAGTAGCACCCACAACAAGCACCCAGCTGCTAATAGCACCCACAGCCCACACCCAACTGCCAGTAGCAGCCATAACCCACACCCAGCTGCCAGTAGCAGCCATAACCCACACCCAGCTGCCAGTAGCACCCATAACCCACACCCAGCTGCCAGTAGCACCGACAAACCACACCCAACTGCTGGAAGCACCCACAACCTACACCCAGCTGCCCGAAAGCACCAACACACACACAGCTGCCAGTAGCACCCACAGCCAGCTGCCAGTAGCACTCACAACTCACACCCAGCTGCCAGTAGCACCAACAACCAGCTGCCAGTAGCACCCACAACAAGCACCCAGCTGCTAATAGCACCCACAGCCCACACCCAACTGCCAGTAGCAGCCATAACCCACACCCAGCTGCCAGTAGCAGCCATAACCCACACCCAGCTGCCAGTAGCACCCATAATCCACACCCAGCTGCCAGTAGCACCGACAAACCACACCCAACTGCTGGAAGCACCCACAACCTACACCCAGCTGCCCGAAAGCACCAACACACACACAGCTGCCAGTAGCACCCACAGCCAGCTGCCAGTAGCACCCACAACCTACACCCAGCTGCCCGAAAGCACCAACACACACACAGCTGCCAGTAGCACCCACAGCCAGCTGCCAGTAGCACTCACAACCCACACCCAGCTGCCAGTAGCACCAACAACCAGCTGCCAGTAGCACCCACAACAAGCACCCAGCTGCTAATAGCACCCACAGCCCACACCCAACTGCCAGTAGCAGCCATAACCCACACCCAGCTGCCAGTAGCAGCCATAACCCACACCCAGCTGCCAGTAGCACCCATAACCCACACCCAGCTGCCAGTAGCACCGACAAACCACACCCAACTGCTGGAAGCACCCACAACCTACACCCAGCTGCCCGAAAGCACCAACACACACACAGCTGCCAGTAGCACCCACAGCCAGCTGCCAGTAGCACTCACAACTCACACCCAGCTGCCAGTAGCACCAACAACCAGCTGCCAGTAGCACCCACAACAAGCACCCAGCTGCTAATAGCACCCACAGCCCACACCCAACTGCCAGTTGCAGCCATAACCCACACCCAGCTGCCAGTAGCAGCCATAACCCACACCCAGCTGCCAGTAGCACCCATAATCCACACCCAGCTGCCAGTAGCACCGACAAACCACACCCAACTGCTGGAAGCACCCACAACCTACACCCAGCTGCCCGAAAGCACCAACACACACACAGCTGCCAGTAGCACCCACAGCCAGCTGCCAGCAGCACCCACAACCTACACCCAGCTGCCCGAAAGCACCAACACACACACAGCTGCCAGTAGCACCCACAGCCAGCTGCCAGTAGCACTCACAACCCACACCCAGCTGCCAGTAGCACCAACAACCAGCTGCCAGTAGAACCCACAACAAGCACCCAGCTGCTAATAGCACCCACAGCCCACACCCAACTGCCAGTAGCAGCCATAACCCACACCCAGCTGCCAGTAGCAGCCATAACCCACACCCAGCTGCCAGTAGCACCCATAACCCACGCCCAGCTGCCAGTAGCACCGACAAACCACACCCAACTGCTGGAAGCACCCACAACCTACACCCAGCTGCCCGAAAGCACCAACACACACACAGCTGCCAGTAGCACCCACAGCCAGCTGCCAGTAGCACTCACAACCCACACCCAGCTGCCAGTAGCACCAACAACCAGCTGCCAGTAGCACCCACAACAAGCACCCAGCTGCTAATAGCACCCACAGCCCACACCCAACTGCCAGTAGCAGCCATAACCCACACCCAGCTGCCAGTAGCAGCCATAACCCACACCCAGCTGCCAGTAGCACCCATAACCCACACCCAGCTGCCAGTAGCACCAACAAACCACACCCAACTGCTGGAAGCACCCACAACCTACACCCAGCTGCCCGAAAGCACCAACACACACACAGCTGCCAGTAGCACCCACAGCCAGCTGCCAGTAGCACTCACAACTCACACCCAGCTGCCAGTAGCACCAACAACCAGCTGCCAGTAGCACCCACAACATGCCCCCAGCTGCCAGTAGCACCCACAGCCCACACACAGCTGCCAGTAGCACCCATAACCCACACCCAGCTGCCAGTAGCACCCAACCTAGCTGCCCGAAAGCACCCACCACCCACACCTAGCCGTCCGAAAGCACCCACAACCCACACCCAGCTGCCAGTAGCACCCACAACCAGCTGCCCGAAAGCACCCTCAACCCACAACCAGCTGCTCAAAAGCACCCACAACTCACACCCAGCTGTCCGAAAGCACCCACAACCCACACCTAGCTACCAGTAGCACCCACAACCCACACCCAGCTGCCAGTAGCAAATACAACAAATGCCCAGAAGCACACACAATCAGCAGCCAGTAGCACCCACAACACACTCCCAGCTGCCAGTAGCACCCAAAACACACACCCAGCAGCCAGTAGCACCCACAATCAGCTGCCAGTAGCACCCACAACCCACACTCAGCTGCCAGTAGCACCCACAATCAGCTGCCAGTATCACCCCCAACCCACACCCAGCTGCCCCAAAGCACCCACAACCCACACCCAGCTACCAGTAGCACCCACAACCAGCTGCCAGTAGCAACCACAACAAATGCCCAGCTGCCAGTAGCACCCACAATCCGCTGTCATTTCATTTCATTAGTCTTTATTCGATTAAAAATCATAAAAGACCCAGCATCAACAAATATACAAAACCCACATCAATAAATTACATAAAAAGATATTACATATTCCAAGACTAATATGATAGCAATACAACAGTACAAAGCAATAATCCACAAAACATGGAACCCAATAATAGTTTTTAATTCTGCAAATGTTTCCTTCTTATGACCCAACACAAGGACCAGAACTTCGCCACGGCAACTACAATAACCTCCTTTGTGTCGCACTTAAAAATGCGCAAAGCTGTTTGCGCAGAACTTATACCTAATTGTTTGCACAGGGGATTAATCCACTTCATACGGGGTACTCTATATGCTGGGCAAACAAATAGCACATGTGGAATAGTCTCTGGAATCCCTGGGCAACAGTGGCAGGAAGTATCCATATTTAAACCCAGATTTTGACCCCAATTTCTGGTAAATGATTTTAAAGGTAAGCATCCAACTCTGAATTGATGGTACAACTTCCTGTCTCCAATTCCAATAATCATGTCCCAGTAGGGTTCCAGTGAATAATCGACCTTATGGTCCATAAAGAGATCAGTTAGTGAGCCCCCAGTGATCTGAGCATAAGATTTAGATTGGGACATCTCAACATACAGTCTCTTGAGCTCTATCTTCGACGGGAAGGAATTCCCAACTGGATCTAGCCAAAGTTGTCCTAGGTTCATAGCCATAAGGACAGCTCTGATTTTGTAGAGCCAAGGGATTTGGCGGGACTTATCCACCCCTATAAGATGTTTGAGAGCCAAGGCGTAGGGTGCTAACTCTGGGGTGGTCCACAAGCGTCTCCAATCAGCCAGTGGTCCAAACCCTGCTATCTCTTCAAATGTTACACTCCCCAAATTCTGCAGCAATGGTTTTAGGGGTGTAGATTGAGGTAGACCAGTTAGGGATCGCAAAAACTTATTTTGGGCAAGTACCAGGGGTTGCAGGTTTTCAAAACCCCAAAGTTCCGCACCGTAGAGTATTGACGCTTGGACCTTCCCATGATACATCTTCATTACTGGAGCTATAGGTTTAGTTAAAGAGGATCTGTGTTCTTTTAGGATCCACTGTCAGTAGCACCCACAACACACACACAGCTGCAGGTAGCACCCACAACCCACACCCAGCTGCCAGTAGCACCCACAATCAGCTGCCAGTAGCACCCACAACACACACCCAGTTGCCAGTAGCACCCATAACCCACATCAACTGCCCAAAAGCACCCACACCCAGCTGCCCGAAAGCACGCACAACACACACCCAGCTGCCAGTAGCACCCACAACCAGCTGTCAGTAGCACTCACAGCCCACACACAGCTGCCAGTAGCACCAACAACCAGCTGCCAGTAGCACCCACAACATGCACCCAGCTGGCAGTAGCACCCACAACCCACACCCAGCTGCCAGTAGCACCCAAAACCCACACCCAGCTGCCAGTAGCACCCACACCCAGCTGCCTGAAAGCACCCACAACCCACACCCAGCTGCCCGAAAGCACCTACAGCCCACACCCAGCTGCCAGTAGCACCAACAACCCACAACCAGCTGTCCGAACGAACCCCCAACCCACACCCGGCTTCCCAAAAGCACCCACAACCCGCACCCAGCTGTCTGAAACCGCCCACAACCCATACCCAGCTGCCAGTAGCAACCACAGCCCACACCCAGCTGCCAGTAGCAACCACAACAAGCGCAGAGCTGCCATTAGCACCCACAATCAGCTGCCAGTAGCACCCACAACACACACCCAGGTGCCAGTAGAACCCACAACCCACACCCAGTTGCCAGTAGCACCCACAATCAGCTGCCAGTAGCACCCACAACCCACACCGGCTGCCCAAAGCACCCACACCCAGCTGCCAGTAGCACCCACAATCAGCTGCCAGTAGCACCCACACCCAGCTGCCCGAAAGCACCCACAGCCCACACCCAACTGCTAGTAGGACCCACAACCCACACCCAGCTGCCAGTAGCACCCACAATCAGCTGCCAGTAGCACTCACAACCCACACCCAGCTGCCCGAAAGCACCCACAACCCACAGGCAGCTGCCCTGCAACAAACTGGCACCTCTGCATCATCATGGCACTTCCTCAACCATGTTAGGGGGAATAGATTTTCAAAACCCAAAAATGTTGAAGACCCAGGCCCTTCTGGGAAATGGACGTTATTATGGGCGCAGAAGAACTGCGATGGCTGATGGACACCTTTTAGGACCTCTTACTGAGACTGTCAAATGGGAAGTTCCAGAATGAGTCCACAATGCTGTCCTTTTAATGTGGCACTACCAGCACTTCTCAGCAAAGCTGCTATAATCTGAATGGGACAGAACCTGCATGGTTCCGAAGGGCAGCTATGCCTTTACTAGGATGCTTGTACATTAGAATATCATGGGGAAAATGTTGATGTGCCAAAATAATGCAGCCTAAATATTCAGGATCACAATATTGTGAATGTAAGTATAGGTGAGTGTAGATAAGGTAGCCTTAACTCCATATCTATGTACCTTGAAAACAGACACAGTAAGGGCCCGAGCAGTGCAACCTGCACACATAGCAACTCAAGCCGAGTAAGAACAACACAGGGTAGAGGATCAGAAGTATTAATGTACCTTACACACAGGAAGCAGCAGTGGACAAATGTGAAGCAGATAGAAGACTGTCCTGGTCGGAGGTGTACTGCGATGACGTGGAGGGAAAGGAGTTAAGACAAGGGGTGGGCGGTAAACTTCGCTCAGCTGGTGGAGTCTGTGGAGTTGTGCCGCTCCACATGGAGAGTGGAGTTCAGCAAAAACTCTGCACCGCCGGCAGAGCAGAGTTTACTGGCGCACTCACCCATTCCATAACTGACTGTCCAGCATTCGGATGTCACTAGTTTTGATTTTAGCACTTCTGGGTCATAAACCAAGGAATTGCACAGCTGAACGTATTCTGGGTGTCTTCGTGGAGTGGGCAGTCCTGCAAATTTGACCTTTGATTTGAGCGTTGTCTCCGCACCAGCCAATCTCAGTGCGCTTACAGAATCCTGAAGTGTTGATTTGTTGTGAGTCCTCATGTGGCTTTATCAGAGGGGAACGGATGAGTTGGACCACAAATGGTGATGACAACACCGAGGACTCGGTCTCCCTAATGTTGGTAAGTTTACAATACTGCGGAGTGCCTTCAGGTTAGCTTCTCAAAGGGGAAACTTTGTGGGTATTACCTGACAGCAGCGGCTGGCAACACCAGAGAGTGGTGAGGCAGGCGAATGGGTGGTGGGCGGGTGCAATCCACGTTAGTAATCAATCAATGAGCATTTGTATAGCGCAGCACTGTCACCCCTAGGGATATCTGGGCCCTGTGGATGCGACATCTCCATCGAGGAGCCAGGACAGAAAGAAGCAGTAAGAGGAAAAATAAAAGTCAGAAACGAGCAGAAAGAGGAAAAATGAAGGTCAGAAATGAGCAGAAAGAGAAAACAATTAGGTCAGAGACTATCAGAAAGAGGCAAAATAAAGGTAAAAAAATGAGAACAAAGAGGAAAAACAATGTGCAGAAAGAGGCAAAATAAAGTTCAGAAACGAGAAGAAAGAGGCAAAATATTGGTCAGAACGAGCAGAGAACAGACTTACCCACTCAGCTAGCTTGCCTCCTCCGGTCCCCTGCTTCAGTCACTCAGTGCTGGAAGCTTGATACATTTGAATTCTCTGCACCAATTTAGACGCTGCTCTCATGTCGCTGATAATGTTCAGCAGCATGAGAGCAAAGTCAGGATTGGCTGGATCAGGCTGCCTCGACGCTCCAACAGGCACTGTATGCCTGTGCCTGCTGTCCACTCAGCTGTCTGAGACAGCCGGGTGTAGAGATTTACACTGCACATGTCAGGCTGGCCATTGCAAGACAGCCAGCCAAAGTGACATGCCCAGTGTAAACTGTTGGAGTAAGCACCACATCCCCTGCTGCCAGCCAGCAACAGTGGCCCTGTCCCCCAAACTTTGCCTCGGGCTGGGAAGAGGGAAAAATTAAATGGTAATAAATTTAATTTATTACTATTTTATTTTTCACCTTCATGGCGCTGGCAGCAGGGGGTCGACGCTCCTCTGCCCTAAAGGAGAAGTCGCCGCTTGTGCCCAAGGGTGCAGGTCTTGGAACGCACTTTCGGATTTGAACAGAGATGCACAGGAAGTTCAAGTTTCTCGCTAGTCAGGTGGAATCGGCGCACTGGCCTAGGAGCGACCCCTCTTGGATTGAGAAGGAACATCGTCCGTCTCTGCCATGAAGAAGCAGATAGCAGTCCTGCTGATGAGATTTTTGATTATGTTGGCTTTGGTTTTCCTGCCAAACATCAGCCGTGGTCGCTTTACAAGGATAAGCAGCTGGTGAAGCTCGTAGAGCCTGGGGAGCATCCAAGCATGCCTGCAGTAGTACTCCTATAACGACGAATGGCGGTGGGTGTAAACTTGAGAGCAGCCTGGCATCTTTTAAAGGGTCCACAGGTGACGTTGGGATCATCCTGTTGCAGTCAGCCGCAGGGCAGATTACAACTCACACCCTGCAGCAGTGCAATCTTGGAAACTGTGTCCTATCAACTACCTGCATGCACGTGCACGTGCATAGCTGTAATAGGTGCATGGGCATGTAGAAAGAAGGTACTTGCAGGTTACTGGGCACAATGCTGTCGTGGGGTAGGCACATCCCTTGCAGGAATAAGACATGTTAATAATGCTCCGCCAGCTCTCAGAACTCCATGGAATTCGGCAGAGTTTTTTGATAACTCCGTGGAATTCCACAGAGTGTAACTCCATTAGCTCCGCCCACCCCTAGTTAAGACCAGAGACATTTCTGGGGGTCCTCACACGAGCGAAAAAGAGGCAGGGCCAGATTAGGAACCAAACTGTGCCACACCAGCCCTCATATTGCATGAAGTGAGGGAGCCTAGCAAGCGAGCCTAGCAACCGAAAGGGGGATTTAGGTTGTGCTCTCCCCCCAAGAAAGTTTAGAAAGAAAGTGCAATGAATGTGCGTTTTGCAAAGCATTGTTTGTTATCAAACATTGTCCGATCATTGATTGGATGGATGGAGACTGAAGACAGGGCTTCATGGCTCAATGAACAAATAGTTGAATGGTGTGAAGTGGGCTGATAAATTAATTCAAGAATGGATGAGGATGAATAAAGACTATTAGCTAAGTGGAGCAATTGGTCTCAATGCACTGACTGAGGGTGGAGGGCTCTACTTTTCACTTTAGATTCTGCATTAAAACATCACCCTGCCCAAACACTACTTCCTGTGAAACAGGCATAGCCCGGATGTATTAAACATAGTGCACTGATTAACACCTCAAAGATTTAAACACAAAGCATTACGCTTTTATCTAAAAATGGGAGAGAGAATGAGATACAAATGTAGTGGCTGAATTACACTTTAAACCTGGAAACCTTGGGTCAATCCTGGCTTCCACTTGACCACATTGTGTGATCTTTGGGAATAACTGTTTTTACAGGGTCTCCTTTTCCTTCATCATCACATGAGAGCACCTTGAAACACAACAGGTCAGGGTGTGCACTGCACACAGGCAAGAGATTATAATGTAACTCCATCGAGAGTAACACCCTCGACCATGGATAGGGGCAAAAGCCATCTGACGTTCTTCTTGGTTTACTAGCAGCATTGTCATCAGGGCACTGGTGCTGGGGACATGAATTTCATGATTAGAACCTGTCACTTCTAATAACTTCCACATGATGCAATGGTACGATTTAATATACTAAACTGAAATGTGCTGCAAAGATCACAATATAAAGAAATACACTGTTTTGAGTTTTGAAGAGTCTTTATCATATATGTGCTGGACTCTCTGCGCCAAGCAACAGCAGACCCCCCCAAACACACACACACACACACACAGAGGCCAATGCTCTTGGCGACCGTGCAAGCGACAGGAATCAACCAAATGCAAAATCTTGCTTTAAAACCATTTGTTTTGCATTGTTTATTTTTAAATCACAGAAGCGCTGCAGGCAGCCCATGCGGCTGCCCTGTCTGCAGTAACAAAACCAGACACCATCATTAGTAAAACAGGCCCCCACCCTGCCTGCCCAGCGGGAAACTGCCTGGTGCGCAGAAACTCCAATCCAGGCCTAGAAAGAGGAGCATGTGCCGCTGCAGCAGAATCTTAACAGAGGTGGATCTAATGGGGGGAGGCAGGGTGGAGCAAGCCCCCTCACCTTTGGATTGTGTTTTTTATTCAGGAACTTCCCAGTGCAGCCCTGGAGCTGGGGTCATATGTAGGTGACCATTTACATAACATTAAACTGCATGCATTTTAATCTAATGCCTTCCAGCTCATTCTCCTGTTCTTCTGTGTGCTCCCATGCATGGCTTGGGCAAGGTCATAAATAGGGCGGGGGGGGGGGAAGCATCAGAGTCAGGGAAAAGACTAGAGCGCTGCATGAACAGTGTCTCTTGGGCAGGGTCGCTGCTGGGAGGGAAAATAGTAAATTACCCTGGAAGCAGGGGTCAGGAAGGTTGCAAGAAATTGGAGTATTAGTTTAGGGGGTAACTACACACCTCAAGAAATAATCAAAATCCTTGTTAAGATGAATCACTAAGTCACTGAGTTAACCGTAGCTCAACCCCCTGATGGTTACGGCACAGAGCAAGAAACCTAACTTAGTGGCAATGTGTAAAGTATTTTTGGAGTATCAAAACAGGAATAAAGTCAAAATACAACACAAGAGAAATCTTAAACTAATTTAGAAAAATGTAATACATTAAAAAAAAAATTACATCTAAAGAACAATAATTCAATAGGGGGACAGGAGCTATGGATTTTTAATATTTAATGATAAATATGCCACCAAAAACAGATAAAGGGCCAGCTGCTCTCAGTTGTTTTTGTTAGACCTGTATAATTTGACACAGAAACCAGGTTTGCCCCTGTCAGAAGTTTTACCTTCAGGCATAGTCTCTGAAATGTAAGTCCAAAATCTTTAGCAGGCAAGGGAACAGTCTGTGGCAGAGAAGGGCACTACGAGAGGAGTAGATGTTGGACAAGGTCCTGGTGAGTTTTCAGGGGTTACCTTTGACACTTGCCAGGTACTTTTAACGCCTTTGTCCAATGAAGATTTCTACATTTGGACTTGATCACTTTTTTGGGGCTTGGACTTCTCCAGCAGGCTGTATCCTAAGAGGGCACAATGAGGTAGGATACGTTCTCCGCCGAGTCTTACTGAATTGGATTTGCTGCTACGGAAAAGTTCTGAGCCAGGGAAACTTGAATCTTCATCCCCAGCAGCAGCTCACCTTTGTTGGATTGGCTTGGCAGGCTCGTCCTGATGCTCCAGAAATCTGTGGAGCCAAAATCGTTTCTAAGTCCCAGATTTCTCAGGCACTTAGAAGTACACTTTGACACAGTCCTGGTTTTCAGGACGTCAGGATCACACTAGGGGATCAAGACTCACTCCAGCATAAGCAACCAGCAGGGTCAGGGCAGATCGAGTGACACTGGTCTGCTGGGCAGTTGTAAGAAAGGTCTCTTGTTCTTTGTCGTGACATCGTAGCTTGAACAGGAGGTCAGCATTATGACCCCTGGAGTCCACTTCCTTGTCCCAGTTACAAGATATGTGCAGGCCTAATTCTTCAGAGCACTTCTCAGGTTTCAGACAGCAAGTTCAGGCCTCTTCCGATCTTCGACAGGTCCATTAGTGTTCTGAGGAGAGTACTGTGGGTGTCACATTTATGCCTGCCACCAACCTGTGGGTGGAGGGACTCCTATGTAGTCTAACCAATAGGATAAACGTATTCAGGGGTGACTCTACTCACTTTTGCAGCACTTCCTATGTGCCCTACAAGAGACAATACCACAGTGCTAAATGTAAAATGGCATGTTTTTTGGAATTACATCACATTTATTAACAGCACAAATGGAGTATCTAACGACGATGTTTCGATCTTACTAATTAAAGCTCATGTTCAGGACTGGAGTGTGAGCAAGTAGAATCTGTAGTAGACACTTGAGAACAAGGGATTTTCAGGCGCAGAATTGGTTCCAACAACTAGGAATCCGCTTGCGGAATTAACGCAGGGCCACAATTGAGTTAAGGGTGGCAGATGCAACAATTTCTATTACCACGGGGGGCCGTTGCGGGCAGGCGGGAGAACCCAGCAGTGTGACTGAATGTCAGGTGAGGGCACACAGTATGGGGCAAAATCAGATTAATTCAGGGAACCGGGGTAGAATTCTTTTGACCCGGCAACAGAGGAACAATTTGAGAACAGGATTAGTCAGGGTTATCACGGAGTCAGTCTGCGGCGTCGGAGCACTTGGGATTCTTAACTCAATTGTGACCCTGCGTTACTTCCGTAAGCAGATTCCTAGTTGTTGGAACCAATTCTGCGCCTGAAAATCCCTTGTCCTCAAGTGTCTACTATAGATTGTACTTGCTCGCACTCCAGTCCTGATGATGAGCTTTAATTATTAAGATCGAAACCCCAATGTAAAGTTTTAATGTCACTAAGCACCTTTCACTCCAAAAAACCCTGTGTCCCTTCATACATTGCTTACTGAGTCCCGCTTGGACTCCCTATGAAAGTGTTCCTTCAGATTAAAACTGCGCTCATTAATAAGTAGCCAAGGCTACCGAGGACCTCTGGGCCTCCCTTAGACCAATATTCCTTTCAACCATATCAATCAATCATAGCATTTATAAAGCGCGCTACATACCCGTGAGGGTTTCAACGCGCTAGGGGGGGAAGCTGCTATTGTTCTAAGAGCCAGGTCTTGAGAAGTCTCCTGAAGGTTAGAAGGTCTTCGGTCTGCCGTAGGCAGATGGGGAGGGTGTTCCATGTCTTGGCGGCGCGGTGGGAGAATGATCTGCTGCCGGCGGTAACTCTTCGGATGCGGGGGACGGTGGCGAGGGTTCGGTCTGCAGAGCGGGGCTGGCGGGTGGGGGTGTAGAGGCTGAGTCGGCTGTTGAGGTACGCTGGTCCGGTGTTGTGGAGTGCCTTGTGTGCTTGGGTGAGGAGTTTGAAGGTTATCCTCTTGTTGATGGGGAGCCAGTGCAGGTCTCTAAAGTGGGGTGTGATGTGGCTGCGGCGAGGGATGTTGAGGGTCAGGCGTGCGGATGCGTTCTGGATGCGTTGGAGCCGTTTCAGGAGTTTGGCCGGGGCTTCTGCGTAGAGTGCGTTTCCGTAGTCCAGTCTACTGCTGACAAGGGCCTGGGTGACTGTCCTTCTTGTTTCGGTGGGGATCCACTTGAAGATCATGCGAAGCATGCAGAGGGTGTTGAAGCAGGAGGAGGAGATTGCGTTGACCTGCTTCATCATGGAAAGGGTGGAGTCGAGGATGACCCCCTAGGTTGTGTGGGTGGTCGGTGGGTGTAGGGGGTGCTCCTAGTGCAGTCGGCCACCAGGAGTCGTCCCAGGCAGAGGGGGTGGAACCGATGATGAGGACCTACATCTTGTCCGAGTTCAGCTTCAGTCGGCTGTTTCTCATCCAGTCAGCGACGGCCTTCATTCCTTCGTGGAGGTTGGTTTTGGCGGTGTGGGGATCTTTGGTGAGGGAGAGGATCAGCTGGGTGTCGTCGGCGTAGGAGATGATGTTGAGGTCGTGCCGTCTTGCGACGTGGGCGAGCGGTGCCATGTAGATGTTGAACAACGTTGGGCTGAGGGTTGAGCCTTGGGGTACGCCGCAGATGATCTTGGTGGCTTCAGAGCGGAAGGGGGGGAGGCGGACGCTCTGTGTTCTGCCGGAGAGGAAGGAGATGGTCCAGTTCAGGGCCTTTTCTTGGATTCCGGCGTCGTAGAGGCGTGTTCGTAGTGTGCGGTGGCAGATCGTGTCGAAGGCGGCTGACAGGTCCAGGAGGATGAGGGCCGCGGTTTCTCTGTTGTCAAGCAGGGTCCTGATGTCATCGGTGGCGGCGATGAGGGCAGTTTCGGTGCTGTGGTTGCTGCAGAACCCGGACTGGGATGGGTCCAGGATGCTCTTCTGTTCGAGGAAGCTGGTCAGTTGTTTGTTGATGGCCTTTTCGATGACCTTCGCCGGGAACGGGAGCAAGGAGATGGGTCGGAAGTTCTTGAGGCCCTTGGGGTCCGCCTTGGGCTTCTTTAGTAAGGCTTTGATCTCTGCGTGCTTCCAGCTCTCCGGGAAGTTCGTTGTCTCGAAGGAGATGTTAATAGTTTTCCGGAGATGGGGTGCGATGGTGCTGCTGGCTTTGTTGAAGATGTGGTGTGGAAAGGGGTCTTCTGGGGATCCGAAGTGGATGGTGTTCATGATCTTGATGGTGTCGTCGTCGTTGATGTTGGTCCAGGCGAGCAGGTGGTTGGTGCGGGTGGTGGTCGTGGGAGCGGGGGTCTCAGTGGTTGCCGGGGTGGTGATGGCGTCGAAGCTGTCATGGATGTCTGTGATCTTGCGATGGAAGAAGGTGGCCAGCGAGTCGCACAGGTCTTGTGACGGTGGGATGTCGTTGGTGTTGGAGCTGGGGTTGGAGAGTTCCTTCACAATGTTGAAGAGCTCTTTGCTGTTGTGTGCGTTGTTGTCTAGGTGGTCTTTGAAGGAGGTCCTTTTGGCGGATCTGATGGAGTGGTGGTGTCTGCGGGTGGCGTTCTTGTGGGCTGTGTAGCTTTCCGGTGTTCGTTCATGGATCCACTTTTTTTCGAATTTTCGGCAGGTTCGCTTGGACGCCTGGAGGTCTTCGGTGAACTAGCTGGCCCTCTTGCTGGTGTGGGTGTTGGAGGGCTTCTTGAGCGTGGAGAGAGTGTTGGCGCAGTCGTCGATCCACTGTCTGAGGCTGCGGGCTGCCGCGTCGGGGTCGGTCGGGTCTGCGGGTGGGCTCTGGGCAAGGGTGGTGGTTAGCTGGTCCTTGGTGACTTTGCTTCAGTGGCGGTGAGGCATCTGCTGGGTGCGGTGGTGTGTGGTGGGTTTCTGGAAGGTGAAGTGGATGCAGCGGTGGTCGGTCCAGTGGAGTTCGGTGGTGCGGTTGAAGGAGACGTGGGAGCTTGCTGAGAAGATGGGGTCAAGCGTGTGGCCGCCGGAGTGGGTGGGTGTTGTGACGAGTTGTCTGAGTCCGAGGTTGGCGAGGTTGTTGATCAGAGTGGAAGAGTTGGAGTCGTTCTTCTCGAGACGGAAGTTCAGGTCCCCGAGGAGGATGTAGTCCGTGGAGGCGAGGGAGTGTGTGCTGATGTGGTCGCTGAACTGCAGTCGGGGTCCGGGGGGTCTGTAGACGAGGGTAACCTCTAAGGGTGGTGTTGGGGTATATATACCACCCCTGGTCTTACTACTGGGGTCCCCTTATTCTTCATACATATACAAAGCAGCACAGGCATAAAATGATAATATCTGAAAGCTGCTATCATTTTATGTTTCTACTTCTCGCGCTCCTTGAAAGCAGTGGGGTAACGCTCCTCCACCATAGCCGCCACTACTAACAACTAGTGCTATGCTGTATATAAAATGTAATGGTAGACATTGTGATTGGCTGTGGGCAGTCACGACGGTGGCGCACTACTCTTCTGCGGCCTTGAGTATGGGACCATGTGCAGACAGCTGCAGTGAATCACACGTCTTCCATGGGAACAGCAAGGAGCATATGCAATAAAGGTTAGACCTGTCAATCAAAGGCAGGAGCGTGTGGCGCAGGTTGGGAGGAAGGGGAGGAGGAGTAGGGGAGGAGGAAGAAGCTGCAGCCTTCATCGCACAGCCGCGGGTGGCACAGTCACCCAGGCAGGACTGAATGATGCTCTGCTTTGTTGGCAAAACTGTCTCAAAAGAAAAAAGCTGAAGCAGACGCTGCAGGCGGCCCAAGGGGTCCATTTTATGGACTAAATATAACATCAAGCGCTTCTGAGGTCATCAGAGGCGCTCTGTTCACTGATCGCTGGCACAAGGAAACCTGAATAAGAAGGGATTAATAAGTGGCCGAAGCTGGCAGGGATGGTTTACGCGGTGGGTTTCCCTGGCAACACTGTGTTATTAAATGTGCTGCTGGGATACAGGCTGGCTCATCAGTGTGAGGCAATGCTTGGGTGATATGACAGCCTAAGGCAATGCTGGGGTGGTATGACAGTCTAAGGCAATGCTGGGGTGGTATGACAGTCTAAGGCAATGCTGGGGTGGTATGACAGTCTAAGGCAATGCTGGGGTGGTATGACAGTCTAAGGCAATGCTGGGGTGGTATGACAGTCTAAGGCAATGCTGGGGTGGTATGACAGTCTAAGGCAATGCTGGGGTGGTATGACAGTCTAAGGCAATGCTGGGGTGGTATGACAGTCTAAGGCAATGCTGGGGTGGTATGACAGTCTAAGGCAATGCTGGGGTGATATGACAGTCTAAGGCAATGCTGGGGTGGTATGACAGTCTAAGGCAATGCTGGGGTGGTATGACAGTCTAAGGCAATGCTGGGGTGGTATGACAGTCTAAGGCAATGCTGGGGTGGTATGACAGTCTAAGGCAATGCTGGGGTGGTATGACAGTCTAAGGCAATGCTGGGGTGGTATGACAGTCTAAGGCAATGCTGGGGTGGTATGACAGTCTAAGGCAATGCTGGGGTGATATGACAGTCTAAGGCAATGCTGGGGTGGTATGACAGCCTAAGGCAATGCTGGGGTGGTATGACAGTCTAAGGCAATGCTGGGGTGGTATGACAGTCTAAGGCAATGCTGGGGTGGTACGACAGCCTAAGGCAATGCTGGGGTGATATGACAGTCTAAGGCAATGCAGGCAATGCTGGGGTGGTATGACAGTCTAAGGCAATGCTGGGGTGACAAGACAGTCTAAGGCAATGCTGGGGTGATATGACAGTCTAAGGCAATGCTGGGGTGTAATGACAGTCTAAGGCAATGCTGGGGTGGTATGACAGTCTAAGGCAATGCTGGGGTGGTATGACAGTCTAAGGCAATGCTGGGGTGATATGACAGTCTAAGGCAATGCTGGGGTGGTATGACAGTCTAAGGCAATGCTGGGGTGGTATGACAGTCTAAGGCAATGCTGGGGTGGTATGACAGTCTAAGGCAATGCTGGGGTGATATGACAGCCTAAGGCAATGCTGGGGTGGTATGACAGTCTAAGGCAATGCTGTGGTGATATGACAGCCTAAGGCAATGCTGGGGTGATATGACAGTCTAAGGCAATGCTGGGGTGGTATGACAAATGCAGCAGCGCAGCTGTTTATTGGCATCCGGAACCCCGGATTTGTCACCCTCAGTGGTAGACCTCAGCGGCAGATGGCAACAGTGTTAATCAACAAAAGTGACAGGGGCAGCGGAAGTGACATCATCTCCCTGTGATGCCACCCTTTTGGCAGCAGTCGAAGTGCATTCAAAATAGCATGGGAATAGTGATGCTGCATGCAATGGGGGAGGGGTCAAAGGTGTGGCTAAAAAAACTAATATCCTGTACATTTTTTTGGTCTTTTACAGTAGTGGCCAGTGCAAGTAAGCGCGGTAGGGGGAGGGGCAGGGCGGAGTGGGGGGAATACCGACAGACGTCGGAATAGGGGAAATGAAATAAATAAAGAAATCCTATTCTGTCATCTGTCGACATCCCCCCTGCCTCGCCCGACCCCACTGTGCTTACCTGCACCTGCCGCTACTGATCTTTCCCTATCAGGTAGCTACATATAAAATAACGTGCGGCTTAAATGAAAAATAAATGTAAAAAGTTATTACACAGTTGGAAATGCATTGTAGTACATTACGAAAACTCAATTAGTTATTGCACTGCAGAGGTCTGTGTGTGTGACCAGAGAGCCACAGAATGACATCTTGATTGGTTCAGCGAATAATAGTGACTTGTGTATTTTAGTGCTACAAGGTCACAGCCTGTGACAGAAAGCACTGTGAATATGTAAGTCATTATATTTAACTTGCATACACACTGTATAAGATAGACTGCTACACAATGCATAAAAAGGTGTAAGATAAAAAGATATTTCCAAAATATAGATTTTAGTATTACCCAGACTGTACGTAATGCAATTGTTTTACATTATTAGTAAGTAAGTAATTTTTTATTAGCATAGTTAATTAAAACCATTGCAGTTCATCCTTAGAAAAAATAAAACACTAATGTGTACACAATACATTATTCATCACTTAAGTAAAACTACATTCACATAAAACTATATTTATAATTACTTTAAAAAAATTCATAAAATTTAAGGTGTTGATAGAATTAAAATAATAGACGTATTATTCTAAATGTCCTCTATGATTTATGGCAAGGGGACACGTTCCAGTATACACTCTTCTTCCACCTTCCATTATTGATGCTTTATAGACAGGATTCTGCGTAGTTTAAGAACCTCTAAAAACATGCCGGTAAGTCAATTTTCTGCATTTTTATTTCTACCTCCTTCAAAAACTTCACCAGGCTACTATTCAGCTGCGGGTCACTAGGTGTAAAGCAGGCAAGAACTGCCTGTCTTCGTGAGCGTATTCCACGCTGATTGAAGTGGTGTTTCAATAACCGTTTCCTTTCCGCCAGCAGCTTCTCACAGGAGCACAGCAGATGTTCCATGTCTTCAGACGCCTTGCCACATAGGCGGCAGAGGGAGCCCCCATTGACCCTCAGCCACTGCGGGAAATGGTATTTGCATGGTAACACGCCCAGTCTGTATTTGAGGAATTTCAATTTTATATAACGCGAGTACCCGAGGTCAAGATAACTCTGGTGGCCTTGTTTGGAGTAGGAGTTTAGAATGATCCATCCATGTAACCTCTTTGCAACACACGCTTTATCTTCAATCCCTGAGAGATGTTTTGTTGTTCTCTTTACTATTCTTTTGATCGTAGTATGATTGGTAGGGGTATTCCCCAGCTCCTGTAACCCTAGATTCACTAGGCTGTTTTTCAAGTATTTGGCGGCTGGCGATGTCGGATACCGTTCTAATTCTGACCATAAGTAGCTGTTTAAGGTTCCTTTATTTGCCTTACGGACCTTGTCCCAAGTCATTATATATGCACCTTGTCTTGCTAAAGACTGCTTCTGTCCTCCAAATTCCAGCCTGAGTTGGGCCGGAGAGGTTTGATTTGGCAAGCTGAATATGGTTCTGTATGCTGAAGCCACAGTTCTATCTAGGGTCGCCGCATCCCTACCTCTCTGTACTACGCTCCCATAGGTGAGTGTGGGCAGTAGTTTAGCTCTTATAACTTGTGCCAGGGGCAAGAGAGAGGGACTGGTGAGCTTGCCGTTTAATTCTTTTAATGAAATAGATATCGCAATGCCTTTTCCTCTAATGCTTGCTTTCTGAATGGTAAAATGGCCGCTAATGTCAATTTTTACTCCCAGGTATTTGTACACTGTTGTGTCTACAATACGGTTGTTGTTCCAGAACCAGCCATAGTTGGTTTTTCCCTTTTTTATTGATTGACATAGTTTGTGTATTCTGTAGATTTATCGTCAGTTGATTATCATCCAAGTACAACCGAGTTGCATCTATGAGATTTTGTAGCCCTGTTTTTGTTTGACTGATTAGCACTATGTCATCCGCATGTAATAATGATGGTAATATTTGACCTCCTAATTCGGAGCATGGGAGTTCCAGTTATTTAAAATCGGAATTAGATCACCTAAGAACAGATTAAAGAGGGTTGGGGCCGAGACACATCCCTGTTTTAAGCCCTTGTTAGTTGGGATGCGTCTGGACAGACGAGATCCATCACCCAGCTTCACCTGCATCCAGGTGTCACTATGCAGGTTCATAAGTAGATCTAGCAGGGGCCTCGGGATCCCCCACTTATTCAGTTTAGACCACAGGAGATTCCGATTGATATGATCAAAGGCTGCCTTATAGTCAATGAAGCACAGATGGATTGGCATTTTGATAGTTTGGGCTTTATCGATTAACAGGCCCATAGTCAAGATGTTCGTTGTTGTCCCAACAGTTTTAGCAAAACCTGTTTGGTTTACAGGAATTAAGGAGTTTTCTGTAGCCCAGGACTGTAATTCTTCCAAGAGGATCCCGGCAAAGTACTTAGCCTCATTGTCCATGAGGGCAATCAATCTGTAGTTGCTTGGTTGTGATTTATCCCCTGATTTGAGTATAGGAGAGATAATTGAGCCCTTCCAGGAGGCAGGTAATATATTAAACTGTATTATTTCGTTGAATAGTGGCGCTAATGCTCCAGCCCATTCCCTATCACTCTGTTTGTAAAGGATGGGAGGTATACCGTTCGGGCCTGGTGCCCCTTCTCTTCTTCCCTTTTTAATTTGTCGCGTGATTATCTTTTGTAGATTTATCTCTCTTATATTCATAATTATATTGCCACATGCTTGTTTATGAGAAGTTTCACACAGTGTTGTTGGTTTATTGCCCTCGTTTCCTATCTCAAAGGCAGAGGCCTTTTGTTGTGTAAAATTATCTTTAAGATACTTGAACCATGCATCTTCACTAATGTTAGAGGATACTCCATCATGCACAGGATTTAAAAAGGAATTGATTGATTTCCAGAATTTCGCCCCATCGTTTATGTCTGCCCATAAGCTATCCTCCATTTCTTTATTTGCTATCCACTTTGTTTTTTTTAGAGAAGCCTTCAGTTTCCGTAAGCGGTCTTGTTTCACCGTGTCACTTGGAGAGTACCTAAGTTGACGCATTATTTGGTAGATACATTTCTTTATACATTTGCTACCGAATATTTGATCCTTTTGTAGTTGACAGTATAAACTGAGTCAATAGGGACCAAAGACTGCTCAAATTTCGGCTTGCAGATATTCAATGTGATTTCCTGGGGGCAATGGTCACTATCAGTTTTTTGCCCTATTTTGAAGGAGGTCACATGGTGAAAAAGAGATAGTGATATAAACGTATAATCCAAGATCTTGCTAACCCTTGGTGAATGAAACGTGCATGCTGGTGGAGTATCTTCAATGAGTCTTCCATTTAGTGCTCTAATGTTAAAGGGCTCAAGGTTCTCTAATGCCTGTTTATCTAATTTAGTGTATTTTGATGTTTCTAAAAGTGCTTGGTATAGTATATTCCAGGCTATATCTTGAAGATGATTTTCATCGTCTGTTGTATTCCCCATCAGGTTTAGATTAAAGTCGCCAGTGAGCACGAAATCCATGTTCGATGTTTTAATTGTAGTTTCCTCTAGGTAACTGCATAGTTCTTTTTTACCTTTGCTTTCCTTTTTGGATGAACATAGGCGTTAATTAGAGTTAGATTTGCGCCCCTCTTGCAATATTCCAAAGTGAGAAGATTTAATATCAACAGGTTGGGACTGGGGGGTCCAAGTCTCTTGATCTTATGGGCACTTACTGCTGAAACATAGGTCACAAGGCCCCATTGGAGGTGGCCATATTTTGCAGCTCTCACCGCGCTTGTGTAAAAACGTAAAAAGCCAAGCAGATGCGGAAGTTCTACTTGCCAGGACTCTTGAAAGGTCATGATGTCAAAGGATCTTATAATAGCTGACAAATTCTTGATTGCTCATTTTAGATGCAAGACCATTGACATTCCATGAGCAAATTCTATAGTTGTTGTATCCATTCGATGTAGAAAGATCCATAATTGGTCATTTTGCTCGATTATTAATTGTTCTGGCAATCCATCTCAGATCAAGTAGACCTGTTGATGTGCCATCTAAGGAATGTGCTGTGGATTCCTGGTCCTCCCTAGTTCTTCCTACAGTGTTCCCTATTGCACCTCGGAGTACTGACGTTCCAGATCTGTTACCGCGATTCTGTACTCCATCTCTTCCTGCGGGGATTAATAGGTCAGGATATTTTGGTTTTGTATAAGGGGCAATTGAAATTCCCCAGTTTTTAAAGGTTTGGCTCTCGGCCAAAATGTTCTGTGCAACTAAAGAAGTAGTCCATGTTGCCTTTGTTTTTTCGGCCTTCGAGCCTACTACTGCAGTGAATTTGATGGAGACTAGATCCAAGGTAGTCACGCTGGCCAGAGATGGAATATGAGATAAGAGCCGTAAGATATTCCCTCTGTTCAGTATGTTGTGACTTCCTTTCAAAGTGTAGTCCGGAGTGAGCCATACAATATTTGCTGTTGTGTTTCTAATGTCTTCCGGCTTCCTTTGGTTTATATTTTCGGCAGTTCCTCCATGTCCTAACCCAGTTGCATGCATTTCTATAGGTGGAGCTTGATATAAGGAAGATTCAACTCCGATGCTCCCTTCGTCATGTATTTTCTTTTGTCCTCCTATGGTTATTATTTGGTTCCAGTCCCTTTGTCCGAGGGCTGGTAGTTCAGTTCCCCCACCACTTGTACGTTCATTGATATCTGTTCTTGGAGTTGCTCTTGATTGTGATATCCATGTTTGTCGACTTTGTGCCGATATGTACACATCTGACTCTTCTGTATCTCTCCCTGTTGTTTTGATTGGAGAGTGCTGGGCAGGTTCGCTCCCAGACGTTACTCCACTCTTTTCATTAGGAGTCCTTACAGAAGTGGCGATCAGACCGCCTTGCTTGCTGTGGACTAAATTTTGTTGTTTTTTTCTTAGTTCTAATCTTGGTGGAGAGGGTCTGTTTGTTTCTTCTTGGTGAGGAACTTCTCTACCTTCCCTCTTGTCTGTCTCTTTAATACTCTCTGCGTCTTCGTCGTCAATTTCGATGTTATTTGGTTCAACTTGGTTGGACAGCGACGATGACCCAAAGAGGTGACTGAAACCCGCTCTATCCAGCTTTATTTTTTGGTTCCTGCCTTTGCGTTTGTTTGCCCTCCTTTGCTTTGCATTTAGATGATTATCAGCCCTCTCAGTTTGTGCATCTACAGGCAGTCCATTGTCCGCTATTCTTGGCTCTTTGGCCTCTCCTTTCTGGTTTTTGTGGGTCTGTTTCTCCGATACCACAATATGGGCATTATCAGTAATTACAGGAGGTGCCATGATTTTTATTTCATCTTTTTTGTTAATGGTGCGGCATTCTTGGGGACGCTTGTCTATTTCCCCGACTATTTGTCCGTTGTGCCAGTGGCTCTCTTTTCCTTGCGATAATGGTTTTATTGATGTGCATAGATCGCTCAACATCGATGGAAGTGTGGCCAATTTGTCAATTAACGGGCCGCATCCGCAGCCCTGGTTCTTGCTTTGAGCTTGATCCTGTTTATTTTGTAATAGTGTATTTAATGTACCCAGTTTCCCATCAATCGCGACCACAAAGACCGCCAATGTGTCTAAGAGGGTCAGTTGGGTGTCCATCTTATCTGACTGGTAGTGCAATGCTTCTACCAGTAGTTGGACTGTTTTTAGCAGACTCTGCCATGCTGTGTCCTGAGTAGCATGTTTTTAAGTTTCCTCCTTGTGCTCTGTTCTTATTGTTTCATCACAGATTCCAATTGTCTTTCCTCCCTCATAAGGGTCCTGTTTGTATTCATGCATTTTGTCGTTTGATTTAGAGTTGAACCCGCTCCCGCTTTTCTCTTCGGTGTAGGCAGCCAAGAGACCTTCCCAGTCCTCTGTACCGAGGTCTGAAGCGGTTTCTGTTTCTTCTATTTTCCCAGCTGAGTTTAGACCCTCCGTTCCAAGGTCTAAAGCCAATTCTTTTCCTTCTAATTTCTTAGCTGTATTTGGATCCAGGGTTGGACCCGGAGTTCGATCTTTGGTTCCTCCTTCTCCAATAGGTGACTCTAGCTGCGAGTTTGATATTTCATCAGATAGAATTGGGGTTATTGTTTTTTCCTGCGTTTCCCCCTTCCATTCTTGATTGGGGCTAATGCACCTCAGCAAGGGTTTTTCACGCGGGCTTTTTTGGCTATGAATTTTCGGTGTCGTGGCTATTGCACAATTGCCAAATCGATTCTTATTTTTTCCTGGTCCGTTAACATTAGTCCAGTTCAAGCTAGATTCGAGGTTATCCTGGATTCTTTTTTGAGCGTCATCAGCCCTTTTGTTAGCTTCACATTGTCTGTGAATTTGGACGAGCACACCTTCTCCTTTTTGTATATTATTTGTGGTTTCAAAGGTCATCCATGTTTTATTGGATTGCGGGGTTGAAGTTATTTGTAGAAGGTTATTAACTGTTCTGCTGTTGTCTCTTTTGACTCTTTTTTGGTCTGGACTTCCACCTTTATGAGTTGAAGTCCACTCTTTTGTGGTTAATGATAATTGATTTGTTTGAAAGGGTTGAAGAGGTGATTGGAGTCCTGGTACCTCTTTCGTATTTGATAGTAGGGCGTCCCCCACATTTTTTATGAAGCTAAATTTTGTAAAGATTTTCGGTTGATGTAAGTATTGCCTTGTTTTGGTTTTGTTACTTGTTTCTACTTTTAGTGATTGCCCACGCTTATCTAATGCGGACAAGTTTCTGTCTGCTGGGTTTTCTATTTCAATGAGTGTACTGTTTTTCAAGTTTACTTGGCCAGTTTCTTGCGATGTTTCATCCCTTGCATCCTCCGTCATGTTCGTTTTCCTTTTGTATTTTTTTTTCTTCTCTTGTTTGGCTGTTATATTACCACGAGTACGACCTGACCTCATAGCGCCCCTTTTTTTTTTTTTTTTATTCCTGCCTATCCGTTCCTCTCCTCACAGGCAGTTAGTTAAGTTAAAGCTTGATGGCTTATGACACGATCTAAGACCGCTGCCTCCTCAGCCTTCTGTACGTTACTCCAGCGCTCCTGAGGTTATTTTTGATATTACTGCAATGCAGATTTTATATAAATGTTTTTCAGTCAATCTGATAATTTAGCTGCTATTTTCAGCAAACCTGAATATTCAGCCGGTATGCTTGGCTTACTTTTGCCTCATTACAGACATCAACAGATCAGCGATCGTCCGCACTTACCACTATAACAGCGTGGGTTTTCCCGCTAGTCACCACTAGTCACCAGCTGATTCACAGCTGATTCACATCAGATTCAGGTGGAACAGGCTGCTACTGGAAAGCACGGCACGGCCCCATGAACCGAAGGAGCCAATGATCCGTAGTCCGTAGTCCGTCGGGGTCAGGCTCAGGCTCAGGCTCAAATCCTCATATAGCTGCTCATATGTCCCCTCATGTATCCCCTTGCCAATATCTGCCAAACTCTCTTATGGCGGCTGAGCTGCTGAGCTACTTGACGGCGCGCTTCTACACCTTTGTTGTGGCAAACTGCCGACGCGCTGCACCGCTGTCTCTAGTCCACTCCTTCTGCTCCTTCTGCTTAGTGCAAGCCACACAACCGGCGGTGAGAGAATAGTGGCAAGCTGCCGCCGCGCTGCACCGCTGTCTCTACTCCACTCCTTCTGCTTAGTACAAGCCACACAACCGGCGGCGGGAGAATAGCGGGAGCCACAAGACCCCCGGCAAAGTCAGGCGGCGCTCAGCAGCTCGGCAACCCCCCCAGGGGACAAACCGAGTGAAGCAGAGCAGAGCGTCCTTCACCTCCGGCTGTCTCACACACCCATTGCGTCTGGCGCACAACGTCCGCAACTGCAACTGCAAAACCTGGAACCTGGAATCAGCGTCGGCAAGGATTGAATCAGCAAAATCGCTATTCATTCGCAGCGGCTCCCTGATTGGCTGAAGATTCTGTCTGCCTCGCAGACACGGTGACTCTGTTGCTGACTGCAGCGTAGTCCTCTTCATATAATTGTTTTACATTATATGATATAATATGATGGACTTTGTAAAGAGCCAGAATTGCCCCTGATGGGGTATCTCCGCACTAGAGGTGTGATAATTCAAGGCCTGAGAGATCAGCTACTGAACAGTTCTTTTTTTAGGAGTTTCCTGAAAAGGAGGCGATCTGAGCACTTACATAGATGTACAGGTAATGAGTTCCAGTAACGTGGGGCGAGGTATGAGAAAGCTTGCCCCCTGCACGGAGTTTTCAGTAACGTGGGATAACAAGAAGAGCTTTCTCCACTCAACAAAGAGATCTGCCCGGCTGATGGCAAATACGTTTTTCCGTGATGTAGCCTGGACCTCTGCTCTTAAGTGCTTTACGGACAAGACAGCAGAACTTTAACTTAATTCTTTGGCAGACGGGCAGCCAGTGAAGATGTCTCAGCAATGGCAGGGAAGATGTTCTGTGGGGTATGTTAAGTGCCAGGCGGGCTGCTGTATTCTGAACCACCTGCAGTTTATTCAGCAAGGATTCATTTACTGCCGCTCGAAGGGTGTTACCGTAGTCGAGGCGACTGATTACCAAGGCTTGAATCAGGGTCCTGTGAACGGATAGAGGAAGAAGATGGAGCACTCTACGGAGAAGCCTCAACGTGTGGAAGACATTACTGTCCCTTCAACACTCCACGGGTACTAAGCGCTATATAAATACAATTAAAAGCACACACTTCGCAACTCAGTTGTTAACTCTATGCACTACCACTTAAAAAGAATAAATGTTTTTCATCACTCAGATTACAGTGATTCGATCAATTAAAGCCAGTACCAGCTCCCAAGCATCCTTTCCATTTGCAGATTATCCAGTTGCACACATTTACATTTCTTTCGGGCAGCAGCACCCTGGCGGGAATGCTTGTTACTCTGTCTGCCCGTCTTCGGTTTCACAGCACAAGAGACTCCCTGAATGGCACTCCTGCTAAAGCATCTAAACTATCGGAATTAACAGTCCGAGGACGGTTGTCTTTTACAATAAGTAGCGGAACAGTTGCTCAGAAACCAAAAAAGTATGGGCTTGTCGCGCCCCTCCAATCCCACCCACTTATTTCTCTGCCTTTAGGTGACATCAAAGGAAGCATTATTGTGACCTCAGATGCCCAGGACATCCAAGGAAACAGTCTAAGACATTTAAATATGTCCCACTCGCATGTCCGCCAATGCGCCGTCGTATAGTTGTTATCAGTTAACCATTCAGAGTTTTTTAGAAGTCTTCTGGGTGCACTCAGGGAAGTGTCCGGCTTAGCACTACCTATTTCAATATATCCGAATCTAGAGGAGTTTATTCAGACCTTGATGAATTCCTCCAGATTCAGAAGAACCCTTCTATGAATTTTAAGGACAATGATATCACAGGACTGCCCTAGCTGGTGAAATAAGCATTGGCCAATATATCTTGCTTTGTCTAAACAAGAATTGGCAAATCTAATAGGTCTGGATTGTAACTGAAAATGCAACTCAGCCCAATTAACTTTGCTAATGCCTGTTACTAGAGATCCCGCCAATCAGACATACGTCCTTGCTGTAGCAGGCTGCATTACCTTAGGTAGTTGCTAAAGATCTTGAACGTCAGGCAAGAATCCTTTGGTAGCGGTCTCCCTAGAGTAAGACACAAATCCTTTTCTTTTGCAGGCTGCAGTACATTAGTTTATTATGATGGGTCTCAATGCATTCCAATGTGCTCCTGAAGACGACACTCTAACACTCTAAACTAATACCAGGCACTTATATGTAAATGTTCAGTATTTGTAAAGCGCAAACAACCACCCGAGGGTGTCAAGGCGCTGGGGGTCGTCGGGAAGATTAAGCGAGCTGCTGCCCAGAGTCACATGGTGCTGGACTGATCTGCCGCTGGCGCCGGGGATTGAACCGTGAGCCTCCGTCCCTATGTAGAAGCAAGGAAACCTTTGTATGTTTTACTGTAGGAGGTGGGTTTTATTTATTTTCTGTGAGCAGAGATCTAAGCAGTCTAAGACTGAAATGCTCATGGGTGAGACAAACACAAGAACAAGGAGGAACACCTTCAAATCAACAGCACAGACCAGGGAAAGACAAGCAAGTCACCCAGGTATGAAGAAGGGACTGTTCTAAAGTCAACTGAAAGTATATGTAAAAATATTAGAAACCACTCGCATGCAACACACAGCTAACGCCGCCTGTAGCTGGACATAAAAATGCACTACAATAAATGTGAGAACAATAACACTCTAAAAGCTATTTTAGTCACTGGCTGTTTTTTAATATGGTCCTGCGAAGATAAGCAGTGATGCAGCTTTGATTAGCCTGGAATATAATTGTCAAAGGCTAGATAGAGGGTTATATGTCCTGGTACTAGGACTATATCATATGTTATACACAGCCTTATATGACAATCCAACATGTGTTCAGGGCCCGTGCCACATGTCCAAGCAAGTGTCGTTTGGCCAGTACATCTGAAACCAGGGACAGCCTTATATGTCCAGGCCCTGTCCTCACGGGCAGCAACAGCCTTACCTGATTTTAGGACTATAATCTCATGTGCCTGCTCTCATCCTCCAAATGAGCGGGCGTACCACCCCATTCGTTCAGGCACAGCCTTAATGTGGCATAGCTCCCTGTGTCTCAATGTTCTTGTGTACTCATTATACAGGACCCTACAATGGTCGTTTGGACCTTCGGTTGTCGACTGAAAGTGTATAAAAGGAGCTGACAATATTATACATTTCAATCACGGTGAAACCATCGTGGCTTCACAATAACAACAGAGAGGGTGATGTCCAAACCATGAAGGTTTACTAGCAGATTCAGTAAGAGATACAAATCAATTATTTAATAAATCAATGTATCCAAAAAGAATTGATATCGATGTAATTATGCAGTCTAAATCGTTATATTATAAAGAGAAGGATGCAAATTATAGCACTATAACGAGCGCCATATACGAGGCAAAATGGGTCCATAAGGAATGTTTCCTGTTCTAAATAAAGAATTGAAAGTTGCAAGAGAAAGATAAATCAGGAAGGTCTCAACATGAAAAGAAGTTAAGGTTCTCAGAGAAGAAACATGCATTCAAGCGTGAAGCTCAACACCCGAGGGCCGGGGAAATCGGCAGAGGTGAGAACGGTTTTCTCTCAGCGAAGTCAGGGCAGGATCTGCAAAACTATTCTAAGAAACACACAATTAATAATCAATGGAAAGTTCTGGAAGCTTTGTCCCATCAACTCCCTCTAGATGGTCCAATCAGGAGACAATGTCTTCTGGGAGCAGGTAGAGTCGCCGGGTTCCCCGGATCAGATAAAGAAGCAGACAGCTGCTCGGCCTTGAAGTTAGCAGCAGTCCAGACAAGCTAGTACACAAGGATCCCTCCCTTCACGCCGCACCACATATCTACAGCCTAATTGTAATTGCACAAAATAATCATAACTGTTCTCGACTATAACAAAGGCCTATTATAACTAATGACGATTACCTCCCTCATATGTGCCGCATCCCCCTGTAAAGCGCTCTGATACCCTCTTGGGTCATGTTCGCGCTATACAAAACTTTCTAAATAAATAAATAATGAGCGCTTCCTGAGACTGCTCCTGCAGAGGAGAGAAAACATGAACTTGCAAAGCATTTATTGAAGTAATAATTCGAGTTCCTGAGGCCTAGGCACGAGTCATGTCAACCATGAGAGAAAGGGATGGGAACCAACCAGTACAGTTAGCATGAGAGAATGCAGCAATTATAATGAAGGCTCCCAGGTTTCCGTGTTTACTGATTATTACAGAGAAATGCAGAGAAAAAACAATGTGTCTCCTGTCTGTATTTATATTTAACAGCAGAAAAATACAGAAAACTGTGCTTCTTGTGAGTGGCTTTAGACTTTGTCCTTCATGAATTCCCGGCCAACATTGAAGCAGATGGAAAGAATGGGGAGTTACAAAACAGGATCAGATTACCTGTGGGTGTAGTGTTTTGCTATATTGGCTGCTTAACTTTCTAAAATGCAACAGGCATGAAAGTATGAGTGCATATTTATTAGTTAAATACATGTGGAGATTTATCATGTTACTACTACTACATTTATTCTTAAAACACAAAATAAATAAGAATAAATAATACACGAAGACGGCCAAAAAATAAATATGGATGAATACAAATGGAAATGTTAAAACAAGAAATACCATACAACTGGAAGCCTTAATTAGAATTCTGCTATATATGTGGCTCTCACTACAAGTAACTACAGCCACCTCCTGTTCTTCACTTACTACGGAGCACGGAGATGAATAGGGTTATCGTATAGCGTGTATATATGATGTATGCTACATGAAGCGCTACATTGCTCTGCACCAACCTCACATGCCTTGACATAGCCTCTTGGGCTCAGGTTGAGTCTCACATGAAAGGCATACGTTCACATGCCAAGGCATAGCCCCATGTGCCCACGTGCAGCATCAGGTACCCAAATACAGCATCACCAGTCCAAGCCCATCCTCCTGTGTCAAGCTATGGCCTCATTTGCTCTTTACAACCTCATGTGCCCAAATGCCCAACCACAGCCTCTTATGCCAAGTACAGCGTCTTATGATTGGGCACAGCATTAAGTGACAATCATGAGCCTCATATCATCTCATGAGCTCTTCATACTTCATGTGTCAAAAGTGCCCTGGTATGAGGGAGCGAACCTCATGTGGCTTTGGTTGCTAAGTCCAGCCAGTTCTTCTCTGTCCCAGGCTCATCATTGTCATTATCCCTGTTCTTCTGATTATTACCACTCCTGGTCATCCTGCCACTACTGGACATTCTGCCACTCCTGGTCATTCTGCCACTCCCGGTCATTCTGCCACTCCTTGTCATTCTGCCACTCCCAGTCATTCTGCCACTCCCAGTCATTCTGCCACTCCCAGTCATTCTGCCACTCCCGGTCATTCTGCCACTCCCAGTCATTCTGCCACTCCCGGTCATTCTGCCACTCCTCGTCATTCTGCCACTCCCTGTCATTCTGCCACTCCCGGTCATTCTGCCACTCCTGGTCATTCTGCCACTCCTGGTCATTCTGCCACTCCTGGTCATTCTGCCACTCCCGGTCATTCTGCCACTCCCGGTCATTCTGCCACTCCTGGTCATTCTGCCACTCCCGGTCATTCTGCCACTCCTCGTCATTCTGCCACTCCTCGTCATTCTGCCACTCCTCGTCATTCTGCCACTCCCAGTCATTCTGCCACTCCTGGTCATTTCCCCAGTACACTGCAGTCCGGGGACAGCTCTCAGAGCGGGACGGGCTACCATGACCCACAATGGAAGCCGCCGCCGTCACGCCCTACCCTGTGCCTTTTGAAGAGTGGGAATGTTTCTCACATTTTTGACAGAGATGATTTTGGTGTCCAGTTCTGCTTTTGGCACTCTGTATTCACTGTTCTGCAGCATCAAGATTGTGCTGACAAAATAAGGGTTACCAGAGTCCACTCTACTAGCAAATCTTTCCGCTCCGCCTTGAATGTCCGCTTTCAACATTCACCCAAGACCCCTCCATGAACATTTAAAGAGCACGTCATGGGTTTGGGCTACTTGCCTCTGCCAATGACAGACAGGTCTATGTGCACGTCACTGGCTCACACAGGACCTGACCTCAGGCTTTCTGCTGCTCTAGCCTCAGGGGCCACCATATAATTTCGGACCTTTCTCCTATAACTAAAGTAATGCTGTTTGGCTTCCACCACATAATTCTTGACCCTTCGGGTGATGTAACCAATCTAATACTCTCACCTTTCTGATCTTACAAACAAAATAATGCTCTTAGGGATCAGCCACATAATTTGTGACCCTACTCCTACTATGCCGCTCTTTGGGCAACACCACATAATTTCAAAACTTTCTGCTACTATAATCAATGTAATGCTCTTTCGGCACTGCCACCTAATTTCTGACCCACCCACTTTGCAACCAATCTAATTCTTTTGGGTGCAGCCACATAATGTCTTCCCGTTCAGCTGAACATCAAGCCCAGTGCTTTTTGGACTCACTACTCCACATGCCATAAAGGATTAAAGCCTGCTGCCTTTGGGTCTGATTAAAGTCTAAATATGGATGTGTGGACTGAGGTGCAGGGAGACTCTTTCAGATTTCAGAAATATGACGCATGCCCCTGTTTGCGAATCATAGCAATCAGCATTCTGGGAAACGCTCTGGAGTCAAAACGAATGTGTGTATGAAAACACCCTCACCCAGGTTTACAAACAGTTTGTTTCGGGATTGCATCACAAAAGTAATGGAACCCTGTGAAAAATGTTTACTTTTGCGCTGGAAAGTTGCCTTAAAGTAATGTAAAGCAGCACCAAGCTAATTTTTGTTTTTGAAGGAAGGTTGGTGTTTACTTTTCTTTCGCTGACTGCAAACTGAGAGGATTTAGAAAAATTAAGTATATGACAGTCCTGCTGGGTACAGGGAGGGTGAAAGGAAAGGCTGTAGGTCATAATTTTTTTTAACACAAAGAACAATTTAAATACTCTGTTATTGCTTTTAGGAAGGTGATCCAGGTTTTTCTCTTTAAATAATTATTCCAGGTTCAGTGAAGCATACAAGACCATTATTTACTCCCGCACCATGATACTATGATGCTATTTAATTTAATGGCTACTGTGTATATATGCATAAATGTATACAGTTCCGAAGTATCGGGGCCTGAACCGCTGTCTGGAAGTCATCCTGAGAATTATCTTATTCTTCTTAACAAGGCGAGTTGGTAGTTCACTCTTGTGATCAACCTCAGATATTCCTCTGAGCACTCCCACCGCTTATCCTGTCCCATGATGCCCCACCCCAACACTGTCTCTTTTAATGTCAGAAGAAACAGGGAGGCTTCTGGATCTCACATTGTGCAGAAGGCAGCACGGGGAGTATGGTGCAGGCTACCGCTTCTGCCACAATTACATTAATTACTTGCCCGTTCAGTAAAATTGTGTTTACTAATGTATGCTTCAATTATTCCCTTCCTTATGATTGTTCATAATGTTTTTTCACTGGATACTTTTAAAAACACACACACACCAAGGCACTGGTGACGTCATCGTTGATCTCACGACAAAAGTGAGGATTAGCACAGACCCCAATGTCGGTGCTTAATTTGCCAGGGCTGCCCATGACAGTACCAACACAACTACTAACCATCACACTTCTACAAGTGCGACAGTCCAGACTATTCCAAGCCCACAAACCTATAAGACTGGCCTGAGCAGCAGGTATTAGTAATCTTTAATGTATATTGAAGAGATATACAACTGTTGTTGTGTTTATCTCTAAATTAAACGGACAACGCCACCATGTGGCAGACTGTTATAAGTACTGGTGTTGACAATTAAGTGCCTGTGACAAGCACTGGAACCTACCGGCTCAAATTAGGCATTGGAATTCATACTATCTAGAGATGATGCCAGCCAGGGATGGCTTCACAAATACATACGTTATAATAGCTGAGTTTTGCAAATGTGGAAACGCCATATTGAGAAATGGGGCTATTGAAGTCTACAACAACAAAGCTAACCTTAACTGTATGAGAAGCATTTAGTGTAGGTGTGTATGATCCATAATACAGTTTCCAAATAATTACTAACAACGTCAATGATTTAATCAGAGTCATTCAATGTGAAGTTATCTCATGTGAATATTCAGAAACTCTCATGTGGATAAGACCTCTTGAACCTAGATTAGACCCCATGATTTAGTGATTCTGTAATCATGTGGACCAAGAAAGAATGGTCATGTTTCCTTATTTGAGAGTTTTATGGTGTCTACAGTAGTTTAATCTTACCTGCCTTGATCTCTCTAGAAGCCATTCTACTACTGATATTTTTGGTGCATTTCATTTTATCTTTTTTGGACAAGTCATTGAAAGTTACAGATAAATTGTCTTGTTTGATTTCATGACATGACATAAGAAAAAATGTTTTAGTATTTGATTGCACCACATGTTAAACAGTCTATGAACACATGACGTGTGCTGGTGTGTGCCCCTGTCCTCTTTCGATCCATGAGATGTGTCACAATCCACATAGTTCACGCACCACATTTTGATGGTGTTTGACGCATCAGAGACTAACGTTTTCCTGTACAATCTGGTAGCCTATCTATAATGATTTATTAACATCCACTAACTATTTGGACAAAATGATGTCACCGGCGCCTATTTGCAAGATTTCAGTATACAAATTAAAACATTTGCAAACTTAATTTTAAACTTATGTTATGCAGGAATTTCTAATATTTTGTACAAGTGCGGCATTCGTCTGATATTTTCTGAAGTCTAGTAGACCAAACCATTGCTTGCCCTCAAAACATCCAAGTAATTTCAGGAAGTGACTGTCTTTCCCTTCTCCAATAGAGAATTCTAGGTCTGGCTTAAAGGCAGCTTCAGCTGTTTCCTCAACTTCTGTAAATAAAAAGTCATGAATATAATATGAACATGTATATACATATATAAAGGGGCATTGGTTCAGCCCTCTTAATCCATGGGTCTGATAAGGTGTCGTTCACATCACAGAATAAGGCTTGGCGCATTGGCTCAAACCTCTTCAGCCTTTGTCTGTCTTGCACTATTAGTGATGGCGTTTTCACTAATCACATCCACATCCACCTTAAAAGAAGTGCATTTCTGTCTCAGGCTGCTCCCATAATGTACTTTGTCAATACTTTTTTAATTCCATTATTTTTACGTTTTTATTTTTGGTAGTCCTTTTTGTGTGTTTATACTATTTTTTCAAGCCAATAATAATCATATTGTATAGTGAGGTGCATTACAACTGAAAGGGGTTTCTATACCTCTTCCAATTGTATCTGCCTGCTAGAAAACATCTGTGCACATCTATTAAATTTAGATTTGACGGATAAATGTTTTTACATTTAAAATATTTATTTCAAGCATATGGCCTCCATATACTTTTAAAGGAAGTCATATGTGTGCCCTAAGGTCTCCATGGCTTGCCAAACTTGCCACGGCTAGACATATTGGCTTTGCAAATGCTTGTTGCATAGGTAATCAATTTGAACATATGGGACCGAATTTACAAACGGATGGGTGGAGAATGGACTTTGCCGACCCAACCTTTTGCTATCCAGTAACATTCTCAGGAGTTTGCCTGGAAAGCTGCGCCAGGTGCACGTTTCCAGGTGTACCCTTGGGCCGGTCAGATTACTTTTCCAGAGGGTTCCTATTCACATTTTGCAGAGATCGGAATAGCACAGCGCTCTGCACGGGGTAACAGGATCCCTTGTGCAAATTCACATTTGTTTTTCTCTGCTGGGAAAATATGTTTCCCGGTAAGAAAGGTGTTCCACCTCCCCCAACACCACCCAACCATACCTGACAGGTCACTTTCCTATTTTTCAAATAAAAAATCCCGAACAATTGTATTTTCTTTTTGAAAATAAAAAAAGCAATGCTCCCCTAACCACTGGAGTCCTCCACCATGGGGAGGGGAGCGTTTTTCCTGCCCCTTACCGCCAGGGTTTTCCTAATGGTGATGGGCAGTGAAAACTGACCTCTTATCCCTCCCATTTAAATTAGGTGGGTGGAATGACAAGTCAGCCTCCGACAGCCAGTGCTTAATTTGAGCCAATGCTTTCCGGTGCTCTGCACTTAATTGTCAACACCAGCACTTATGACAGTCTGCCAAATGGTGGCGCTGTTGATCTAACTTAGGTATTGTGGAAATATGGATTTTTCTGATCAGTTATGTCCCCTATCTTGGACCCCAACGGTTCCATGTATAAATCACAAGTACATGTATGTCCCTCCAGTTCCAGTTATGAAGACGCAAATACATGTGCGTCCACCGTTAACATGTCCTCTTTCAGATCCGCCATGAATGGGCCGGATACTCCATTCCTAAGTACGAAAGGCCACCGGCTTTATATGGTTCACTTATGCCATTTTACAGTTCAGGCGAGTAGGCCCTGATTCTGCCATCAAGCTTTCCCTGCCTTCTGCCTCTGAGAGCTCCAGTCTGAGCCTGCATCTGTATCCATGAACTTTGTCCTCATTCTCTGCGCGGCTCACGATGCCTGACATCAGCTTGTTGCCTGCCAAAAAACTGTATTTCACCTTCGAAATTATCTGCTCCGCTCCCTGCCCAATGCATTCCTGTCTAGTAGTTTAAGTAAACATTCTTCCAGCTACCGAGCAAAGGCCCGGCTTCTCTGTCTTTATGCAAGTAATTCATAGCCCTATTATTATGGAAGACTTTCGCCCTCGCATCTAGTGTAGACACTTAGACGCTTGTACACGCACTAACAGTCAGTATAGTCAGTATAGAATAAGATTCTACTCTAAGAGACCTCTCTTTTGGATAACATAGTTCTTTAAACATAGGATGTTAGATATGATTTGGGATAAGGTTGACTTGACCCACCAGACATCTGTCGCCACATGTAGAGTTAAATGTCAAGTCCCCTTCACCTCCTAGTTGCACGTCAATCACACGTCATGCTGCTGCGCGCGCATTTTTGCCAAGTAATTCTGCTAACGTTGCGAAATTCCTTCATGGAACCACCCTATTATGACATCACACCTGATGACGTTCTTTAGTCACACCCAGTTACGCCCACTTTTGCTACGCATGTATGTTTTATCTACACTATCAATTGTTACGCCTCTTACATTTGCTTCAATGTAATGCCTATTGTATAAAAGTGATTACTTATCAATAAAGTATGTACTTCACTTCCTGAACCTCCGTGGTGATGGAACTTGGAGTCACCGATTCGAATCGTCCATTGGAATAAAGCCCATTCCGAACCTCTAATACCACGGATTCTGCCTCTTATTTACTGAGCTATTTCTATTATGTTTCTGTATCAAATTAAGTCCCGGTAATTAAATTATTTACCACATGAACTCTCCATCTAAGCCATCGATTTTATATGTGGTGAATGGCGCCCGAACAGGGACACTTTCTCATCTCACGCGCCGGCGGTGCGTTGCAGGCCCGGTCTCCTGCCACAGCTGGACGGACAACAACGCGTACCAGCAGGATTTCCTGTATCTCCCTCCGGTCAAGCGGGGGCGACTGAGGCTGCGATCAACACCCAGACGAGGCGGTGAGAAGTGCGAAGTATCCCGACCAGAGCCTAGCTGAGAGAGCAAGATCCGAGGTATACAGAGGCCCACCAAGTTTCCGATGTTCCGAAGTTTCCGAAGTTTTCGAGCCGAGTCCAGTACAGTTCAGTTCAGTTCCGTTCCGAGGCCTTCCGTTCCGAGCTACCCGGTGAGTACCATTACTGGGGAGGCGTTCTGGCGTGCACATAAGTTGTGCCGGTCCAGACGGGTTTGGGTACACAAATCCGGTCTGCACTGTTTTAGCAGTGTATCTGTACTGTTTAGCAGTATATCTAGTATATCAAGTATATAAGTTCAGAATAATTCAGTTAAAATGCCGAGGATTATGTCTTGTGATAAAGTTTTCTTAGATCGTCATCATCATTGTTGCTCATTTAAACGTTAAATGTTAAATGTGTTAATACGTCCTGCATATTGTGGTGTGAATGACTGTTCATCATTGTGTTTATTGTATTAAGTTTGTTCAAGACCAAGTATCAGATCAGTTCTCAGTATGCCGCTCTTTTCGAAACTAAGACAGATCACAACTAGAAAAGGGGTACTCGAAGAAGCTGTTCCCATTCCTCCTAGGGACACTCCAGGGTACTTCATGTATCATAAACATGGCCTAGACGCCATATTATTTCTTGATCTATGGGTAGATTACACTAAGGAATTACCAGAAAGTCAGAGGTGGCCCGCAGCTGGGACCTGGGATGCAGATTGCATCGTGAAAGTAGAGGAAGAATTATGGAAAAAGAAAGCTAGACAATCACAGAAAGACGCCATTGAATTATGGCGTAAAGAATCGTATAGACGTACAGAAAAAGCACGTAGACAGGAAGAGAAGAGTAAGGAAAATTCAAATAAAGTCAGAGAAAATCTATTAATTAAAGAAGGTACACGAGTGACATCAGAACAAGTAGACAGACAAAGAAATGCCCTTATGAATGGTATGTATCCCCTTCTGGCCGAGGGATTACCTAAGGCTACTCCGGAGATACCAAAAGACTTGCCACCCCCATTGTTCCCAATAAAAATGCATCCTAAAGGGCATCCTGGAACAGCAGAAGATGTTTTTCTTTCCTCATACTTAGATGAAGCAGCTCCCGAGTATGCTAACCCCGCCCCACATAGACCGTCTGCCGGGGAAGTTCAACGCCAAGATCCTGTATCTGCATCTCTACAGCACCAAATCCTGACACAAGTGCCGGCAAGCACATCTGTTTCCACATCTGTTCCTACAGCTACTTCTATAGCTGTGCCCACACCTATGGTTGCTGTATCGCGTTCAACGAATCCTTTCACGCCCGATACCCCAGACGGGGCTACCGGAGGTGCTACCAACATTTTTTCTACGCCACCCAGAATAAATAAACTAACTTTTCAAGAGTCAGCACATCCACGTACCCCCAAACTCATAAATGCCCGCACGCTTAAGGAACTTCTTGTAGATTGTAGATATGACCCTGTGCCCGGCAAAGAGGACGAAATGATCATGGCATCATTACGTATCAGACGAGCCGCGGTGTATTTGGGGAAGTTACCAGGAATGACTGTGCATCTAGATAATATATATCATTTTGTCCAAACAGGGCGAGATTCTGAATGTATTAACAGAGCTATGGAATACCAGAAAGTGGAGATACAGGGGGAACTGTTACGTTTCCTCATAAATTGTGTGATCAGAAATCAAGACCGACCGGGGGTAGACCCGGAAGCAATGCAAATTCTTACCAGATGGAGCCAGAATATATCAGAAGGGAGACATGATAAGCAAAAATGTATAATAGCCATGTGTCGAAAGATCCGTAAAGAAATAGAACGCCTACACGAAGAGAGATTAACGGTAGATCAGTTCGAACAAAGCGAGGAGGAAGGATCAGGACTGCCCACAGGACAGTCAGAAACCATAGCCTATGTAGGTAGAGGAAGATCTTGTAATAGTACTAGATGTTTTACTGACCCGATACGTCCGATATGTCCAGAAAATAACAGGAATTTCCAAACACCTATAATAAATATAAGGTCCCCCGAGCATTCGTTCCAAGCCGCTGACAAATTACTCCGAGAACGAAGGGGTTATCATTTACTCGATTCTATGGATGAACAAGAATTAGCCAGGTCAGCCGTTCATTGGGCTGACAGTCCCGGAAAATATGGTGATGATACAGTAGCACACACATTTTTGAACCTCACCCCAGATGAACAGCGTTTAGCTGGGATTTATATGATTCAACAACTTCTTATACTTTATCAAAGTCAACATTCCGATCCTGGTCCGTTACCTGATATATTGACTGAATTACTCACGAATAGATGGAGAGGTTCAGGTACTAAGTTAATTAGAGAAATACTAGAATCAAGAAAGCAGTACGTTCTTTTTGTATGCCCAGAACATGTCTCACTGCCCATCAAGGAAAGAACGACGTATTACATGGACAGACAGAATCCCTTACGAGAAGTACACCCAATAAAGGGCGAGGACAATCAGTTTAAACGTGTATATGTATATACGCCCATATCGAAAATAGAATTGTTAGAAATGAAGAAAGTGGTACCCAGTCATGACAAAGACCCAGCGGGTTTCCACCGAGAAATTAAAGACATGTTACTCATGGGAGAGTATACCTATCCCGACATTATGACAATATTAAAGGTATTAATGCCTGCTGGCATTTATGAAAAACTTAAGGAAAAAGAGTGGGAAGTGGGAGACCAAAAGATAGACTGGACAGCATTAGAAAATGAAGAAAGGGCCCGAGGTCCAGGTTCGGGGCTTGGGGATAAAACTAAAGCACTACCAGGTTTACTAGTACAGGTACTGCCACGTTTATTAACCACGAAAAAGGAAGACTGGGGTGCAATCTCAGCCTGTAAACAAAAGCAAGATGAAGACACTAGTGATTTCTATGCCCGATCCGAAAAATGTTTTGGTATAAATAGTGGTATAAAAGCAAGTAGCGAGTCATACCCACATCTGTTTGTGACAAAATTAGTTGAAAATTCCTTGCTGCAGGTGAAGAATAGAGTATTAAAATTCGAGAGTACCTGGCAAGGTAACACCCCATCACAAATGTTACAAATGTTACAGTATCATCACAATAGAATTAGAGAGGAACAAGAACATGAACAAAGACGCATGAAAGACACGAAAATGAAAATGCTAGTCTCTCAGACAGTTCCAGCTGAAGGACATAAAAAGGGTACGACACATTCCGGTGATTCAGCAGGACCTGTAAAAGGGACATGCAACTATTGTAAACAGCCAGGACATTACATACACGATTGCCCAGTCTTGAAGCGTAATATCGCCACAGGTAAAACACAAGAAAGACCACGGCCACCTAGACAGGATCAGAATGAACAAGGAGCACCACAGCATGCACAGTCCATGCCAGCTCCACAACAGTCTATACAGTTTGTGCCAGCTGCACCAGCGCTGCCTGTTGCTGCCACACAAACCACGACACGACAGCTGTACCAGACCGCACAGTATGACTATCCTGATTATCAACGATACGCATGAACCAGCCTAGAGAGGGAAGTTGACTTACCCCTTATCGAGGTCCCTGTAGACCAAGAAGGACCTTATGTACATAGTGAACTATTAGGCCAAGATAGAAAATTTTTACTTGATACAGGGGCAAGTCGAACAACTATAAAACGTAGTGAAGTTCCAGGGGCACCCCTCTCAGGCTCACAGAATATTTCCCTTGGTTTTTCAGGAAAACCTATTGTTAATGAAGTATCACAGCCTCTTCCACTTACGATAGGACCCTTAACCCGAACTACAGATTTATTGCTTACTAAATCATGTCCAGAAAACCTGTTAGGTATAAAAACACTGAAAGCTCTAGGAGCTATAATATGTTGTTCTCCGGAAGGAGTAAGATTGTTTTTACGTGATTTCAAAGGTCACTATGTGTCTCGAGACATGGATCCCCGACTACAGACTTTACCTACACATTTATGGGCACAAGGCCCTACTGATGTGGGTTGCATGAATATTACACCATATCGAGTTACACTAAAGGCAGGAGTGGTATTACCACGAATGCAACAATACAAGTTACCACCAGATGCTGTAGTGGCTTTACTGCAAATTATTGACGAGCTCATTGTCCAAGGAGTAGTTGTGGAAACAGACTCCAATGTATGTAATTCCCCGATAATTCCGATTCTTAAACGAACAGATCCAAAGGCCCCGCCAGTATATCGATTGGTTATTGATCTGCGCGAATTGAACAAATGCATTGTGCCACAATTCCCTGTGGTCCCAGATATCTCGTCATTACTGACAGCTATTGATTCCGAAGCAACATTCTTTACTGTAATTGATCTCAAGAATGCCTTTTTCAGCGTCCCAATAGATCCGGAAAGCCAATACTTGTTCGGATTTAGTTTAAATGGACGTAGCTTTAAATTCACACGCGCACCTCAAGGATTTACAGAAAGCCCCAGCATCTATAGCCAAGCACTGAAACGAGAACTCGACAGTATCCACATGCCAGTAAACACTGCCCTGCTTCAATATGTCGATGATCTGCTGATCACCGCTAGAAGCGAACCTGAATGTGAGAAAGCATCACTGACAGTTTTACAATTTCTAGCCGAAAAAGGGCACAAGGTGTCCCCTTCTAAGCTGCAATTCTGTGTCCAGCGAGTTGTTTATCTTGGACACTCGCTGTCCAAGGAGGGAAGGCAGCTTACACCCGACCGCATTCAGTTAATAGCAAATATGCCGATACCCAAGACACAAAAGGAGGTGCGGGCTTTCATAGGCCTCACTTCATATTGTAGGCAGTGGATCCCTCAGTATGCATTTCTAGCAAAACCACTCATTCAATTGACAACACAGGAGGCAGCCACATTGACTGTCCTCCCTTGGACTCAGGAACATACACACGCTTTTGAAAGTTTAAAGAAAGCCTTATGCCAAGCACCTGTCCTAGCAACACCATGTTACAATAAACAGTTTACACTCTTTGTTACAGAACGCGAAGGTACTGCCTTGTCAGTACTCACACAGGAACAAGCAGGATCACACAAACCAAGTGCCTATTTTTCTAGTACATTAGATCCCGTAGCTCAGGCTTTGCCTGCATGCCTGAAATCAGTGGCAGCAACAGCCTTAGCAATCAGACAAAGCGATGCCATAGTATTAGGACATCCATTGAAAGTACAAGTACCACATGCAGTAGAGGTTCTTTTGAACCGCACACAAACACAACACTTGACTATAGCACGACTCACCGGTTACGAATTAACATTGTTTCAGCCACATATAGAAATCAGACGTTGTAGTACATTGAATCCTGCCACACTGTTACCTGTAAATGGAACAGATCCACTTGCACATGATTGTATTGAAGTTATCACTATCACGACGAAACCCAGACAAGATTTAACAGACGTTCCATTATCAGATCCAGACTTAACGTTGTATGTAGATGGTTCATGTATGAGAACAAGTACAGGAGAGTTAGTGGCCGCTTACGCAGTCACAACAGACACTGAAGTCATTGAAACAAATTGTATAAATACCTTGTCCGCTCAAGCAGCAGAGCTCGTCGCTCTGACACAAGCCTGTATTCAAGCCACAAATAAAAAAGTCAACATATATACTGATTCACGTTATGCATTCGGAGTTGTACATGACTTCGGCGTGCTGTGGCGAGAGAGAGGTTATTTAACTTCTCACGGTGCCCACATTCAGCACGGACCCCTCATTCATGCCTTATTAGATGCAATACATCTACCCACTGCAATATCAATTATGAAATGTAAAGCTCATACGAAAGTTACTGATATCATTTCTCAAGGCAATGATCTAGCTGACAGAACAGCTAAACAGACTGCTCAAACTCAAACATCCGACATGACAAAGACAATAGTCCCGACGCCAACACATTGCATGATGGTTAAGGATCCCGCTCTTGACGTAATTGACATACAGACACATGCTACTCCAGACGAAATAAAGAAATGGACTGAATTAGGAGGGATCCAAACGGATCAAGGATGGATGACAAAGGAAAAATCTGTGTGGTTCCTTCCTGATTCAATGGTCCAAGTCGTTATTAACACTGTACATAGTCCAGCACATCTAGGAGAAAAAGCTATGCTAGACAGCATTCAACACATTTGGTTCAACAAACATTTACGAGCAGCAGCTAAACAAAAAGTTCGTACCTGTATGATCTGTTGTCAGTTTAACCCAGGAAAAAGCATTCCCGTAGAACAGGGTGGATTTCAGCCTCCTGATCACCCTTTTGAAGTCCTCCAGATGGATTATATCCAGATGGAACGATGTCGAGGATTCAAATATGTTCTCGTAGTTGTCTGTGCTCTTTCCCGTTGGACAGAGGCATACCCGGTTTCAGATTACACTGCCCCGACTACTGCCAAACAGTTAGTTCGAGAATTCTTCCCACGATACGGTTTACCACGTGTTGTCTACTCAGATAACGGCCAGCCGTTCTCATCCGAACTAATGAAACACGTTTCACTTTTGTTAGGTTATCAGTGGAAGTTTCACTGTGTCCGACACCCCGAGGCAGCAGGTCTCGTAGAAAGACATAATCAGACCCTGAAAATTAGATTGTCCAAAATATGCAGAGAGAAAGGTGTCGACTGGGTAGTAGCATTACCAGTTGCACTCTTTTACATGAGAATGGTAGCACACTCTCGAACAGGGCTATCCCCTTATGAAGTGATCTTCGGTAGACCACCAAATATGTGGGGGACGCCTATACCACGTAAAATAACTGATATTGACTGTAATATGCTGACAGATTACTTGGCTTCCTTGATGTCTGCACTACAATCTTGTCGTTCACAGGTAGCTGCAGCTTTTCCTGACAACACTGAGGTGAAACCCCATGACGTAGTTCCGGGGGACCTGGTCTTGGTGAGGAACTTTGATCGAAAGACTCAGCTGGATCCTAGGTGGAGGTCGCCGCAACTGGTCTTGCTCACCACAAGGACAGCCGTGAAGATCGAAGGCAGGAAAGGCTGGATACATTCAAGTCATATCAAGAAATTTCATGGACTACCATCGGATGTAAATACCACACCTCGTGTGTCTTCACCCATTGACTCAAAACTTCCTTTGGTTGAATCAAGTAATCACGAACAATATAAACTGAAACTCAGGTCTAACCAGTCAGGCAATTTGATTGTTTAAGTCCTCTCCAAGGTGAAGCGGTTGAATTTGTCTCTGACATGTATCCCTTAGACCTGAATAGAGAAAAAACCCGAAAAATGTTGAAACGACATGCATACTGTAAATCACTGCGTAGTCATTGCACAGTGACGTTATTAATTTTGTTTTTCCTAAGTCTTTTAATAATTACTGCAAGTATATTGTTGCACATATATTATCCTATTTCTAGATATGTTTATAATGTTACTGCTGAACATTCTTTTAGTGAATTACCTCCGCACGAGTTGTCTTATAGATTTGCGCTGCGCAATAACACTTTTATTAGTATGTTACATCATTCCCATCAGGTTAGCAATGCTACAAATTGTTGGATATGTGGCCGACTCCCTCCCTATCAGAATTATAAAGGAATTCTACCTCTCTTTCCATACCCGTTCACACACAACGGCTCCTGTGGAGCATGGTTTAGTTTAATTAAATCCCAAGATTCGAATTCTGCAGTTTATCAAGACAACTGGGTATGGGGAAATTTGAACTTAGTTTTACTTAAAGTCTGCCACCCCAACAAGGAGGGACTTCCCAAAAGAACAGGAACTGATCTAGAAAATGAAGTATATGGATTAGGTAATTTTACGCTTAATCTTATGATCCTAAATGTCGAATCCGAAGCTACTCCAATTTTATCCGCCATGTCAGTATTCCTAGTAAAAGGTGAATTATGTGTAAGAAAGACTGGTTCTATACATATGGGCCATAGTAGATGCACCACTGTAATAGAATTTAGTGATCAAGGCAAGTCGACATTTAGAGCTTACCGCCATTCCTATTTTATATGTGGTCAGACCGCATATATACGCCTACCTCTAGATTGGGATGGTACCTGTTATATAGCATTCCTTTTGCCACCTGTTTTCCTAGCTCCTCCTGATTATCACAGAAATACTCAGTTAGTACACAATAGAGAAAGGAGAGATCTCCCAATAGTCGATTACACTGAAACAGCATGGGAAAAATACACAGATTTCAATAAAGGTCTCTTTCCCTATATAGGTACCGTTACTAATAGTAAGCTGATACGTAGATTAACTAGAACCCTTGAAGCAGTAGTGAATGAAACTATTTCCGCCTTAGGCAATTTAACAGAAGAGCAGTCTGCTATGCGGATTGTTGTGCTTCAAAATCGTCTTGTCCTTGACGTCATCCTGGCCGATAGGGGCGGAGCTTGTAGGGTCATCGGATCAAGTTGTTGCATTTTCATACCAGAAAATTCGCCATCTGTATATAAAGCCATAACACGCCTTCATAAGATTGTAAGCCAGATACACCAGAGCCCAGGCACCTGGACTTGGTCCGGTTGGTTTTGGAGTGTATTATCTACCTTTGGATGGAAGGTCCTATCCTTCCTAGGTATTGGCTTTCTCATACTATTCAGTTGCTGTCTATGCCTACAATGTGGACCAGCGATCTGTGGTCTGTGTGCCACATCGTGTATTCCACCACCAAGATTTCGTTCGTCCCAGAAGAAAAAAGAAGAACAAATGATGCTATATGAACAGATCAATGGATTGATGAAGATTGATATCTCTTGACGGGCAAGTAGGGGACAAGGAGGGAATGTGGAAATATGGATTTTTCTGATCAGTTATGTCCCCTATCTTGGACCCCAACGGTTCCATGTATAAATCACAAGTACATGTATGTTCCCTCCAGTTCCAGTTATGAAGACGCAAATACATGTGCGTCCACCGTTAACATGTCCTCTTTCAGATCCGCCATGAATGGGCCGGATACTCCATTCCTAAGTACGAAAGGCCACCGGCTTTATATGGTTCACTTATGCCATTTTACAGTTCAGGCGAGTAGGCCCTGATTCTGCCATCAAGCTTTCCCTGCCTTCTGCCTCTGAGAGCTCCAGTCTGAGCCTGCATCTGTATCCATGAACTTTGTCCTCATTCTCTGCGCGGCTCACGATGCCTGACATCAGCTTGTTGCCTGCCAAAAAACTGTATTTCACCTTCGAAATTATCTGCTCCGCTCCCTGCCCAATGCATTCCTGTCTAGTAGTTTAAGTAAACATTCTTCCAGCTACCGAGCAAAGGCCCGGCTTCTCTGTCTTTATGCAAGTAATTCATAGCCCTATTATTATGGAAGACTTTCGCCCTCGCATCTAGTGTAGACACTTAGACGCTTGTACACGCACTAACAGTCAGTATAGTCAGTATAGAATAAGATTCTACTCTAAGAGACCTCTCTTTTGGATAACATAGTTCTTTAAACATAGGATGTTAGATATGATTTGGGATAAGGTTGACTTGACCCACCAGACATCTGTCGCCACATGTAGAGTTAAATGTCAAGTCCCCTTCACCCCCTAGTTGCACGTCAATCACACGTCATGCTGCTGCGCGCGCATTTTTGCCAAGTAATTCTGCTAACGTTGCGAAATTCCTTCATGGAACCACCCTATTATGACATCACACCTGATGACGTTCTTTAGTCACACCCAGTTACGCCCACTTTTGCTACGCATGTATGTTTTATCTACACTATCAATTGTTACGCCTCTTACATTTGCTTCAATGTAATGCCTATTGTATAAAAGTGATTACTTATCAATAAAGTATGTACTTCACTTCCTGAACCTCCGTGGTGATGGAACTTGGAGTCACCGATTCGAATCGTCCATTGGAATAAAGCCCATTCCGAACCTCTAATACCACGGATTCTGCCTCTTATTTACTGAGCTATTTCTATTATGTTTCTGTATCAAATTAAGTCCCGGTAATTAAATTATTTACCACAGTATGAACACAACAACAGTTGTTGATTAATTCAATATACAATAAAAATGACTAATACCCGCCGCCAAAGCCATTCTTTTAACTTGAGGGGCCTGGAATGGTCTGAAGTCATACTTGTAGGAGTGCAATGGTCAATAGTTGTGTTGGTACTATCATTGGCATTGGTGGGAGGGGCAATGGGTGGTGCAAGCTACGGTGGCCTCCAGACAAGAGCCCTGGCACTTATTTTACAAATTAACTAATGCCAACAGCCCTTACTTCACAGGGCCGTTGGAGGGGATTAATCACGGTGGAAACAGAGTAGTCTCTGCCGTGATTAACCCTGAGGTCCACCGGCATTTCAATTCGGCGGGAGGACCGCATTCTTGGCAGTCAGTATACTCCTTCACCATTGCAACAGAGTATCCTTTCCGTAAAAAATTAAATCAGCCCCTTAGTAACTCATTCTAATCTCAAAGTTGATACTTAGGAACTGATTACAATTTAGCGCCAGATTACGATGCAGACTGGAATGGCTCCGATCATCGGTTGGAGCCCTCCAGCCTGCATCATAATAGGCTGGTTGGATTCCTTTCCGACCGTCCCATTTCGATGGGGTCAGTCAGAAGGGAATCTGAATCGGTTTTCTGAATGACTTCCGGCGGGCTGGGAGAGCCCGTCCGCCATTCGGAAAACCTACAGTAATCCCTTGGTAGGCTCTTCCGAGTTGAGGGATTATGATGGTAGATTCCCACTGCCTTTCTGTGCCAGCCTTTACAGCACAGAAAGGCATTGGGAATCTGTCTTTGGGGGCCCCCAGCAGAGCCCCCATGGGTGCAAGGTCGAATGGCGGCCTAGGGGGCACCTATGGTGCCCGCTGTTGATCCCTGCACACGGTGGTAGGCACCTTGAGGTGCCTGCCACGAGGTGCAAGGATGAACTGCACCTCTGCTCTTTGCAATGAGCGCAGGCATTCTGTTCGGAATGCATGCTCCCATTGTAAAGTGTAGAATTGCGGTCGCATCCTAATTCCTGGGCTGGAACCGACGACAGGAGGTCGTTTGGTTCCAGTTTCCAACCCGTCCGACATCGGAATCGGCCCCTAAAATGGAATTCAATGCAGAGATTCTCAACAGCCGGAATTACCATTAGTAGCCAGTGTCTCCACGTAGAATTCAACTTAACACAAATAAGACTGCTTGGAATGCAGAATAACCATGCTGCTATGAGCTCCAAAAAAAAAAAATTCTAAATGGGAAGAGGTGTGGCGCCGCGGCCAGGGCTAGTGACTCTGGAATCTGGGGATCACGGTTCGATCCCCGGCACAAGTGGCAGATTAGCCCAGCACCATGTGACTCTGGGCAATAGCTTGCTTAATCTTCCCGATGGCCCCTAGCGCCTAGAGACCCTTACGGCTGATTGTTCCCGCTTTACAACATGTGAATTATAAATGTGGATTAAATCCTTCCCTCTACTATCCTTTTCAATCCAAATAACAGACTAACATGTCCACCACTCAAACTAATTTCATATTTCCCTATATTAATTCCCCAATAATCCTGTTTGGGTTCCGGAGTAGCGTGCTACCTGCCGAAAATCGCTTTGACACCTCATCAGGGGTAGCATGCACTATATAAATGCAAACACTTCCCTCTTCTATCCCTCCACTATTCTTTTTTCAATCAAAATAACAGACTAACATGTCCACCGCTCAAATTAATTTCATATTTCCATATACTAATTCACCACTAATCCTTTTTGGGTGCCGGAGTAGATTGCTACCTGCCGAAAAGTGCTTCAACACCTCATCAGGGGTAGCAAGCACTATGTAAATGAAACTCCTTCCCTCTTCTATCCCTCCACTATTCTTTTTCAATACAAATAACAAACTTGCAGGTCCACCGCTCAAATTAATTTCATATTCCCCTATACTAATTTCCCCACTAATCCTGTTTGGGTGCTACAGTAGCATGCTACCCACCAAAAAGTGATTCAATACCTCATATGGGGTAGAAAGTGCAATATAAATGCAATCCCTTCCATATTCCATCCCTACACTATCCTTTTCAATCCAAATAACAGACTAACATGTCCACCGCTCAAATTAATTTCATATTTCACTATACTAATTCAACACTAATCCTTTCTGAGTTATGGAGAAGGGTGCTACTCGCTGAAAAAGCACTTCAACACCTCATCAGGGGGTAGTAAGCGCTATATAAATGCAATGACAATTACAGACAAAGAATTATCTTGTGAAATGTTGCATGATACTCTCTATTTTGAGGGGGATAACACTCCCTTTTACCATTTCCACTGAGCAAGTTATAAATGGGAGCATGGCAGTGACCGCGAGACAGCCAAAGCCTCATGTGATTTTACCGGCTATAGTTTCTGGCCAGTAAAATGCAGCCCTGTGTTCCTATAATAGGACAACCAGGACCTAGAACACAGAGCCATCTGTAATTAGGTGGCGCGGTGTCACCCAGGGATACTGCTCCGTCTGATTGGTAACCGTGGCGTAAGTGTCTGCATTAACGAAGAGGACTGTGCAATAGTTCTGTTCTTATCACTGTGAGTGCATCCAGTTGTTATTGACTTGCCACCCGCTGCCTCTTTCAGTTCTATCCACCACGCCCCCTGCCTGCCAGAATGAATGAACTAATGATGCTATTTCTGGGGTGCATGGTATCCGGGAGGGCTGCTGGCTGCAGATCAGCTCAGTCATCTAGAACAGGTGCAATTAGAGACATTATTGAAGGCTCTCAAGGTTGCCAGGTGCCTGGAAGTGTAAGCAGACTGCCAAGAATAGAGAAAAATGACTATTCGAGGTACTCAAACAAGCCAACAACCCTTCATACAGCTTCATCCCAAGTCTTCAGAGGCACGACGCAACTACCTTGTGGAACAAGACCATTGAGGAGAAGCCACCTTGCAAGGGCTCTGCAGCCTTTGTCCTCTTTCTCCCCAATCTCAGTCAGAAGACAATCTGCTACTAACTTTATCCAGGGCGAAACCCTCAAACCATCACCAAATCCCCAGCCAAACTGATTCTCCCCCTGTGGACTTCTCTGGTCACCTCCTGCCTTGAACAGGGAATGGTCCCTGACTGTCTAATAATAGGACAAATCACTTCTTGCCTAAAACCAATCATTGGATCCCGATGACTTAAACAAGTTCCGTCCAGTCTCCACCCTGTTTCTCCTAGGCAAGGTTATTGAAAGCTGAGTAGCCCCTCATCTGTCATCACACACCCTTCAATCCGGCTTCCGTCAGACACAGCACTGAGACTGCATTTCTGCAGACTGTGGACGAAGCCCTTCGGACGAAGCCCTTAGTGCCAGGCTCTTCCATTATTCAGAATGCCAACTCACTCGGTTTCACCCTCAACGGATATCGCAACCTCAAGGGTCATATCTCATCCATGGCTAAGAGTGCCCGGTTCCAGCTAAGGCTGCTATGGGGAATCAATCACCTCCACCCAGAACAGTCCCTAAAATCAGCTGTCCAGACACTGGTTCTTTTCAGACTTGACTGCAGAATCGCACTCCTCTCAGGCATCCCCAAAGCTCCCCTAGGACTGCTCAGGGCAGCCCAACAGGCTGGAGCCTTCTCTTTGACCTCCTCACCTTCAGTCGGGAGCGTTGCATAAACCAATCCTTCTCTGGTAGTGCCACAAGAATATGGAACTCCAGTGGTGTAGCAAGGGGGGGGGGGGGCAATGACACTTGGGCTAAGCTCCCGCCTCCTTTCACGCAAGGCGGGTGCGTTTCAACTTCACTGCACGAACTACGGATGAATCTCACATTGTACAGCGTTCTTCCAATTGCCTCATAGCGCCTGATTCTCATTGCTATGTTAGGTCATGGTTATTTGTAAAGCACTCTACCCCTCAAGAAGAGGATCCTGGCTCCCAGTCCTCCAAGGTTAAATCTTTGTATCATCACGTGTGATTGATATATTTCGGTAAAGCGTTCTGATGCCTGCAGGTCAAGACAGATTTTTTTTAGCATATTTTTATAAAATATGTGGAATAAAGAGCACTGTTTGACCCCATTTGTTTCCATAATGTTCTCGAGTGGAGAACCCCCCCAAAAAAGGAAGTCAGGTTTGCTTCACTTGCTTGGACTTGAGGTCAAGTGCTGCACCCCATCACTTTGAAAGATGAACAGCCACCACCGATGGTTCCCATTTACCCCACACTCCCACAACAGACGTTTTAGGCTAGCGAAGGTTCAAATATGCAACTTGGCTTCAGGATGTAACCTCAGGCACTTTGCAAAACAACTATAATGAGAAATGCCAGAAACTGCGTGAGATTACGCCCTATAAATCAAACGTCACCCAGGCCTAGTCGTGATAAGGAGGTCAATATTCGAATCTCATCATGCCCAACTCAGCCTTTCATTGTTCTGATGTCGCACTTTGAAATTTGGGGGCATATTATCAAGCACGGCGTTAAAATTATCGCCGCTTTAGCGGCAGAAAACTGCAGCTAAAGCGGCGATAATGGGCTTGATAATATGCCGCAGAGAATTCCAATAGAAGCCCATGTTGACACCAGAACATGGGCTTCTATGGGAATTCTCAAGGGCATATTATCAAGCCCATTATCGCCGCTTTAGCGGCAGTTTTTTGCCGCTAAAGCGGCGATGAGATCTTAAATGCCATGTGAAGCACAAGTTACTGCTTTATGTAGTGTCACGCTCCTGGTAGGCGTGTTTGGAGAGTCACCCCCGAAGGAACACTTAGCAAGTCAAGTGGCGACGTACACTGGGGGCAGCAATATTATTTAAATCCAGCTATGAATTAAAAACCACTTTTCAGGAAAGTTGTAGGGCATTTACACAAGGAATATTAGGGAATTTAGTGGCAAATTGTGCCTTTTGGGGTATAATATGGCAGTAAAATTGGTCAAGACGTTATAGGATTTAAACCTATTGTACAAGTGGCAGTGGCAATATACACTAAGGGGCAGATTTACAAGCCCATTACGTCACTTTTACGTCGCCGTTGTGTTACTTTTGTGATGCAGCGGCGTCGTAAACAGTGCGCCACTTTGCAACACATTTACAATATGATGCATCTATGGAGATGCGTCACATTGTAAAGCCCTCCTGCGTCACATTAAATATGCGTCAGGTATAATGTATGCAGGGTGGGCGTTCCGACGCAAGAAAGCCTCCTAAAAGTGACGCAGTGAAATCTACAAGATTTCACTGAGTCACTTTTACAATGCCACTGTGTCAAAACCTTACGCCTTCTTAAAGCAGGCGTAAGGAGTGACACAGCACATTAGGGATAGACATTCCTAAGTATTGCTGGAGTTGCGTCATACTTGCAACACGCCTCCAGCAATGTGTTACCGGTACACCAACAGATGCGTGACGCATCTGTCAATCCTTGCGCCACGGTGCGCCTCATTGTAAATGCGCCGCATCCATGGTGGCGCAAGGGTTTTTTTCTGTGACGCACTTGAACTGACGCATCTCTGCTAATATGCAGGGATGCATCAGTTCTTGTAAATCAGCCCCTAAGGATTTTTTGGGAAATACATTGGCTAATCTGAAGAAAGTTGGGCGAGTACGATTTAAAGACCACTCTGCATGGGCGCTAGCTTGACCTGTCAATCACATCGATTTGAAGGGACATTCATTTGAGGGGGTTGAGTGTCACTTTTCTCTCACTCCCACACACCTGGCACTCACACGAAACACACACACACAGCACTCACACTCACAACAGACACTCATACGCGCTCAAGCAACAGAGCAGCGTCTAGCGATTAAAGTCTGTAGCCTCCCAGCTGAACAGAGGTGTCTGCATTTAGGGGGATATTTTCAAAGAAATGGCGCAGTGCAGCTCTGTAAACAATTTAGCTGTACCGTGCTGCATCATTTAAAAAATGCAGGGATGAGCCGTATTCACAAGAATACAGTGCACCCATGCGGTTCTGCTAGCGCCGGCGCTAAAAAAAGCTGCCTATTACCAACACAGACAACCTTGCGCCATGGTGCAAGCGTGCCTGCGTTGAGGGAATGATTGTTTATGTGCAGGAAGTGACACCTTCCTGCACATAAACAATCTTTAAATGATGATTTGCTCCTATGTGTTGTACAGAATGCAGCACACATAGAAAGAGCAAAAACGACGAGAAATAATAGTATTTCTCCTCGAGTGCCAATTTAACGCCTGCTATTTAATGGTGTTAGTTTTTGCTGCTGCCTCGGATTTACACTCCCTTGTAAACATGGGGCAGTATCAACAAGCAATGGGTGTTGAGGTGGAACGCACATAGCAACACCCATTGCACGCCCCTTTCACGCAGGTAGGGTACAATATTTACAAAGCGGAAAATATATATAAATATGGAAAAGGGGATTGCAGAGCGCACTAAAAAGTGATGCTCTGGTGGCATAATGCCCTTGTAGATATGCTCCACAGTGCCTTATCCCACAGAACTACCTGCGTGCTCCTACAACCAGTGACGTGGAGAATGCACACAGATCTGTGGAGCTCAGCTCTGAAATTACATTTAGTCCTTGGCACTTTAGTGGAAGGTTCATGTGAGACCATAACCTCAGTGTGCACTGAAACCGACCAGTTTGCTACTATTAGGTCTCGCCTAGGCAGCGCATATGCGCTGCTCTAGGAGGGCCTTTAGCCATCGGTCTGCTCATTTTGAAGCACACTCGTGCTTGTGGCGGCATCCACCTTGATGGAGCGAGCAGCGGCGCGCGTGCTTATTGGCTGCTGCCCGCTCCCGCAAGGCGGATGCCGCCACAAGCACGAGTGTGCTTCAAAACAGGTGAGCACAAGTACGAGCTTGAAAAGAAGGTGAAATCCATACATGCACGATGGACTTTCACTTTCGTGGCTGCGGGGCGTGGTTGTTTTCATTATCAGCCCATTACATGCTGCATGACATTGTCCCACTTTGTAAGCGCTTCAATGAAATCAAGCACTTCGGATGCCACACTTGCACATGTATATGCTTTTGAGGTTTTTTAATTTATGCTTAATAGCACCCAATTCGTTTGCTCTCCTCCCTGTGTGCCATGTTCATCAAAGAAAGCCGTACAGCCTCTTACTCGCACGCGCCTTTGTTCCTCACTCCATACCGTTCGCGTTGTTTGTTTGATTTAAGCTTGCTCGTGTCGTCAATCTACAGCTCCGACGGCATGGCATAGAAATCTGTGCCTCTTATTTTATCAAGACGCGCCACGCTTCATTTTTCAGCGCACCTTTTATTTTATCTGCACGGTATTACAATAGTAGCGCTGGCAAACATCTGTCATCACTGTTGTTCCACGATCACCTACTGGATATCGTTTACATGTACAGGTCCTTGGGCTTAATGTAACTACGCTTATCAATAGACGTAGACATCGCCCACATGAATATGTGCAGTTAGCGGCCATGTTTAAGTAGGACTGTGATCGCCAGCATCCCAACACCACCCATTCTCCCACTGGAAGATGATTTGTTTACATGCAATGCAACTAAGGAACACAACAAGACCTTCCTGGTGGACAAGTCGTCCAGCGTGGGCTACGCCAATTTTTTGAACGAGCTATAATTCATGAAGAGGCTGCTTTCAGACTTCCCGTGGTGCCCTCCAGAGTGGTCATAGTAACGTTCTCTTCCAAGAACAACATGAAGTCCCGCGTGGACTACATCTCCGTGAGCCAGTCCCACCAGCACAAGTGCTCCCTGCTGAACAAGGAGATCCCGGCCATCACCTACAAAGGAGGAGGAACGTACACAAAGGGGGCTTTCCAGCAAGCAGCGGTAAGGCTATGACTGTAACCTGTTCACGCGCCAATTGCCCTTTATAACTCCCTCCACAGAGAGCAGTGGCACCACGCACATAACATGAAGTAACTCCACGTGCACTTCAAACTGTAATTTACGGTGATGTCATACGTGCGCCTTGTCCTGAATGCTATTTTTTATGTGATAAACAAAGTGCTTGAATTACAAGTATAGAAGTGCACGTGCTCGTTATCTATGTGTACCAGTTTGATAAATAGAAGTGCTGGTTACCCCCTATTGAATTGGGCATATGCTGATAATTGCTGACACTCTCCCCTTAAAATGTAAGAAGTGCAGGTAGTAGGTACTGAGTGCATGACGGTACAGGCTGCCCATTTTCAAGCAATGCATCATCACTCCACCAATGCCCACCTGCCCTCCCACCGGCCACCTCCTAATAATCCCACCACGTGAGCCAGCCACTGCAGGGAACCTCACACAATGTATCCCTGCACTGCACCACCTGCCCTCCCCTTGTACACTAGACAACCCCCCCCGCCGCCCCACCTGCTCACCAACCACCCTCTTCAGCTATGTTTCACATAAAGCATTTTTCCACCACCCAGACTCACAAACCCTCCTATCAGACACCACACGCCACTTTCCCTGTTTGTCTTTTGTTGTCTCTTTCCCAATCACTTTGTTTGCACCTTCCCCTCTTCACCCTCCTCCCATCATTTAAAAGCGTCATCTAAAGGAGCGTTCCCCGCCGTCCTCTCATTTACTCGCGGAGAGGATCCTGCATTATTTTCTCCTCGATTTGAGACCCCGCCTCGCTGTCCCATGTCAGGGGTGGTCCCCAATCTCGACTTTCATTTATTTGGACCGAGGCTTTTTTTTCTCTCTTTGGGTTATTTGAGGAGTGGTCTCAGCTCAGCCCTAATTTATTTGCAGAATGATCTCGGCTCACTTATTTTGCTCCCTTCCTAGTGTTCCCTTGCTCGTGTCCCTCTGCTCACTGCTCTCTTGCATCAAATTGAGCAGTTTTCTCTTCTTTCTGGCCCTCACTCCACTCTAACTACCCCTGGCTCTTATTTGAGAGGCTTCCCAGCTGTCATTCCCTCTTGCTTGCACCCATGTAAATAGTTGTTCGTGTTCCATTGACCCCCAACTTCATTTCCCCCTCCCCATTCGCCACCCTTTCCACCTCCTCCACTCTCTCCTTCCCTGCTTTACCACCCCGATTGTTTGGCCCTACCCCTCCTCCTGCTGCCCTGCTCCACCGTCATAATGCCTCCTAAATACTGCTCCTCTCATCTCCTCTCTCCTCTTCTCCTTCTCCCCTTCCTCCTCCTCCCATACCCCTCCTCTTCCTCCTCCATCTTCTTCTTCCTCTTCTCTTCTACCCCACTGCTACCATGCCATCTCCACTCCTGCCCCACTCCTGCCCTTCACTCTCCTCACCCCTGGTAAACTGCCCCTAAGATCCCTCCCTATCTGCCCCGATGTTGCTATGTCCTCAGATCCCTCTTCTCCTGACTTGCTCCCCTGTTCTCCTCCCCTGTCCTGCTCCACTGCTGCACTGCTCCCTCCTCTCCTTCTGCCTGGTTATTTGCTCTCTCACTCTCTGTCTCACTAACTCACTCTCTCACTAACATACTCTTTCACTAACTAACTATCTCAATCCCTCTCACTAACTCTCTCACTATCTAACTCTCTTTAAAAACTCTAATTCAAACTATTTCTCTCTCATGGACTCTCTCTCTCCAAACTAACTCTCTAACTATCTCTCTCTCCCACTAAATAACTATCTCTCTCTCTCACTAACTCTCTCTCTCTCTCTCCTCTCACTAACTAACTTTCTCTCTCACTAACTCACTCTCTCACTCACTAACTTACCAACTCTCTCACTAACTAACTAACTCTCTCATTAACAAACTAACTAACTCACTAACTATCTCATTAACTGTTACACAGGTACTATTTCCCAAGCTTCAGCCTCCTGTTATTTATGCCCCCATAACAAAACAAGCATTGGCATAGCCAATAGGTCTCGCCTATGTGACTTTATATGTGTTTAGTTATCCAGCACAATATCCTTGGTGCAACAACATCAAGTGTTGCATGGCTAAACAATTATAAGGTCGCACAGGCGAGACCTATTGGCTATGCCAATGCTTGCTGCTGTTGTTATTAATGTGGTTGTTTTTCTACATGTCACCTTGAACATTGTGAAGCGCTCTGATACGTGCCAGTTTGCGCTACATAAAACTTTATAAATAAAATAACATTGCAATCGAATTTTTTGACAGCACCATTTCATTTTTACGAGGCTGCTGATAGACTCGCCGTGTGCAAACACAGGTGATTCAGCGAATCCCAGTTTGTACTTACCTGCACGTTTCGCTTTTGTCATTGGACACACGCGTGTGCATCTGTGATGCAATGTGCATCTGTCTAAAAAAACAGAAGCGTCCTAATGTGTCACAAATGACTCACGGACACTTGGCGCTATAAATAAGTTTTAGCAGTAAGAGTTAACAGCTCACAAGTCTCTGGTGGCCGAGGCGACAACAGGCCTAGTCAGTGAAAACACAAACGAGCAAGTGCTGGGATACCGAAAATAGTGAAAGCTGTTGTTTCTCAAGCCGCACTCGTTGTGTCGGAAGAGTTCAGCTGGTTGTAACGTAAGGCGAGGTGCAGATAAAGATGCGAGTACCAGAAGGCTGGGATGGTCAGCAGAGCCACCCAGGAAACTCTCGCTCCAGCGTTCACTGGTGACACTGAAAAGCCCTTACCTTCCTCCCCCTTCTATCACGTGCCATGCCATTAGGAACCCGCCATTTTGTTCCCCACCAAGTCTACTTGAAAGTACCAGACTCTAAGAAGTCCCTTTTCTGTGTTTAACTATCTAGTATCACACCTTCCACCTTCTCCCCAGTAGCGCAAAGTCCATTCCTGTCCTAGAACAGTGGTTCTTAACCTTTTGTCTTCTGTGGACACCCACTGACTTAGTACCGGATGCCGGGGACCCCCACCTAAGCAATGGTTATAATTTAGAACCCAGAAACAGTAAACAAAATTACAAAGGCTAGAGTATATCAAACAAATACTGAAATGTTTTATTACATTCACAAAAACATATCGAAATATTGAAATATTAATTGTAATTGGAATTTAGTTTATGTCTAAAAGACGAAGCAATGTGCTGGATGCTAGCATATAATTTTTTCTTTTTGTCCTCCGAATGCATACTCTTTTTTAGGTGTATACCAGTGTTTCAAAATAGGTCATCAAGCGTTTCAATTAGATTCCCTTTGCTGTACTGACACTGCTCCCACTAGTCAGATAAGGGTACCACCATTTTTTGCCTCGAAATTCAAATTCCTACACATTTACAAAGCGTTTAATTTTTAAAAAAAATATGAATTTTTTTGTTTATGGTTTATTAATGTGCTAATATTATTCAATTTTCTAAACATTTGTGGACCTTCAGAGTAGGTGTTGCAAACCCACAGGCCTCCACGGATCACAGGTTAAGAATCACTATCCTAAAAGGTTTCTTTTTTTTATATTCAAGAATTGCATTGGATGATTCCTGTATTTTTTAAATTTGCAAGAAGTCCTTCTCATTTGAAATACAAGTCACACCTAGGGCTATGGATCTGATACTGTTTTCTGTGTTCCGGAAGTCAGTGGCCATCACCCTGTGGGCAGGTTGGTCTTTCATTAATGACAGCATTTCTGTAAGGTTCTGGATGGGTTTTGTTGCCAGCACATTTATAAGGGGCAGCTTGGCTTGCTCTACCGGCATATAACAAGCCTAAAGCCAGGAAGAAGTCTAGTGGCGGACACAAGATTATGATCTTGAGCATGGTCCACTAGAGACGATGGTCTCCGGTATCTCACCAGCTTCCTCTCACACTCAGGACGAGTTGCAAAGGGGGGTAGAGGCTGCAATATCAGTCGCGCATCGACGAGAAGGATGCAAACGGTCTGTGTCTCCCAGCGAGGTGGGAGAGGAGAATGTGAGGCAAGATGATGACCCGCCTCCCCCTTCACATCGAAGGACAGGGTTAAGCTGGTGTTAGATCCTGTGCAGTCTAACGTAGGATTAGCAGCAGTAAATTCTCCCCAGGGAGATTCTGAAATTAACAACCTTCTACTTCCCAGCTACCGCTCTTCCGCTTCTCCATGTCTGTCATTCAGCGAGAATTGTGGGATCCAAAGATATGAACTTTTTCAAAATGTATGTCTAAATTATAGCCAGCTTTGGACGATGATCTAGGCTCAGCTTATATGGTTCCAGTGCTCACCGTGCTCACACATCTTTTGGCATAGCTGGCTACATCAATGGAAGACATCACATGAGGATGTCTAGTGGATAAAGAAGTACATTCAGCTCTTAAAAAAGCATACGCAGGATCCATGCTTTGTCCGTGAGCTGGAGTGTGTTCAGCATATATAGCAAAAGTATTAAGACCTGACTTCACCAATTTGTACGATTTAATGCAAGATAAGGCGGGCTGTCCAGAAGTATTGTCAGCTACAGAAGAGCAGGTTGAGCAATTGACTTAAGTTGTACTTGCATTCAATCCTTGTAGCCACATTTACAGCAAGTTCATCTACAGTGACCAAACATAACATTTGGGTAAGAGATTGGAAGATAGAGGAAACTCAGACAAATCTTTTCATCCGAATGCCCTTCCCGTCCCTTGACAGGGGAAAATCTCACTTCCAACCCCAGAGGAAGAAGTTATCCTGAAAGGAGGACTTGTCTGGGACAAGGGGCTCCATTATGTTGTCGTTTGTATCGATTTTGATCACTGTAGATGACATCAGGGTCAAATCACTGAGTAGAGAGTGGGTAATTGAAGGTTATTGACTCAAATTCCCTTTGCTTCCTCCAGACTCAGGCTCTGGCCAAGCCTCCAGCGAAGCCGTCTGCCTTAATCAAGGGGATACGTGATCTCCTTGACAATAAAGTGATTACGCCAGTCCGTCCGAAAGAAATACGCTCTGGCGTCCATACAGTTCTATTCTTAGTTCCAGAACTGGAGTTGAGTGCAGATTGGTGATCGACCTCAAACGTTTGAATGAATGGACCGTAGACATGCATTTCAAGCCGGTAACTCTACAACAAGTTACACAACGGTTATTCAAGGAGATTTCCTATCACCTTTGGACTTTCAGGATGCCTATCTACGCCCCCGTTAACGGGACCTGTTGGACATTTCTCCAGTTTACGGTGCATGGTCATCATTTTCGATTCATCGTATCGGGTCACTACATAAGGGGGTTTATGCGGATTCCTGTAGCCCAATGATACTGGCCCCATCATAGTTGTTGGCTCAGACGCGAGTGTGCTAAGTATTTCAATGTCATGGTCTGTGGATCAATGTGAAGAAATCACAGCTAAATGTCTCTACCGTCTGATCTCAGGAGTTCATCTATACCTAGCATGAGAGCAGCATGGAGATTGATGTGAGTGGGCTGGTTCGATGCTCGCTCAGGTACAGGGAGTCGGCGCTGTTTCTCCGTCCAGCTGCGGAATAACGCTGGGTTGGAGTAACCCATGTGCGTATGTTTGTTTGTTCGGCCTAAGATGGCTGGACAAACTGATATGCGCACTTGTAGCAGTGTGTACATCTCCTCTTCCCAGTCTCTCAGTGTCAATCAGGATGGCCCGGCCCCTCCCCACCCTTGAATCGGCCTACTGGGCATAGCAATGAAAAATAAATTGATACGATGTTTTATCATCATTTTATTGTACCTTTATCCACTGCTCAAAAATCAGTGGGGCGGGGTCCTCCGCCTTAACGGAGGAGCCGCTGCTGAGGATGAGTGAAGCCTCCATCAACGTTACTAGCTCCCACCAGGAGTCAGTCTATTCATCCCGTGCTGTGTGAAAGAAAGAAGCACCTATGTGAATTTGTGTGGAGCTAAGTGTAAGATCAGTAAACATGCCACAATTTGCCTTTCAATTAATCTGCGAAATCTGATGTTATAGTTTGAGCCACTGGATTACGCAATCCTCCAGCTTACTCCAGGATTCCAGGCACGTGGTGCAGTCTTATGACGGATATGCTTGCGTACTCGTCATTCAAAAAGAATGTCTTACTTGCTTGTATAGTCTTACTCTTTTTTGAACAATGGTTCTAAAAGCAAAACACCAAAGTTAGTACATGTATTAAAATTATACGTGAATTGAAGTAAAACATGCTTTGAAGTTCTCTTGAACTAACATGAATCTAATAGCATCTTGCGTCAAATAATCGCGTTTGGGAGTTATGTTATGTTAGCATGTTTTGTATAGCGCACAGCTGCCTTAGCAAAGAGGTGTCCCAGCGCTGAAGCAGAACATGGAGGCTGGTAACCAGAAGGAGGCACTAGAGTGAGGGGATAAGATGAGTTTTGATGGCCCTACGAAAGGCCATGTAGTTGTTCATGGCACGAATGGACAATGGCAAAGTGTGCCAAAGCTTGGCAGCCAGTAAACAGAGAGAGCGCCACCCGATCGTGCCCTCCTCATTCAAGGCACAGTCGCCAGATGTTGTCCCATCGAGCGAAGTTGGTGCGTAGGAGAATAGAGTGAAAGCAAGTTTGACAGGATGCCAGGAGAGGAAGATTTCAGAATTTTGAACGCAGTGCAAAGGACCTTAAATTCCACTCGGCTGGACACAGGCAGCCAATGTAGCCGACGAATTGCCCTAGAGGTGGGGCAGCTTCTAGGGAGACCTAGCAGGGTTCTAGCCATAGTGTTTTGAACTTGCTGTAGTCTCAGGGTTTCGGTCTTGTTTACCCCTAAATACAGTGCATTGGCATAGTCCAGTCTTGATAAAATGGAGGCCTGAATAATCCTTTGCCTGATGGACGGGTCGAAACACCCAAGCAGCGGTCTGACCCCCCGAAGTGTGCCAAAGCAAGTCCCTGCAACTTTCTTGGTTTCAAACTGAAAGCTGAGGGCCAAGTCGAACCGAACACCTAGATCTTTACCATCCAGCTTAGGGGTAGGTGCACAGCCCAGTATGGCTGGCCACCACCATTCCCCCCACAGCTCTTGATCGTTTCCTATCAGCAGAACCTCTGACTTGCTGGAGTTCAGTTGGAGACAGTTGGCAGTCATCCACTCGACAACAGCCGTAAGGTCGTCCTGAAACTTGGATGCTGCCCCCACGGTGTCATCCGAGAGAGCGACTACCAGCTGTGTATCATCAGCATATGATACAATAGTAATCCCTCTGCTCCTCGCCAGGACCGCCAGAGGTTGAACATAAAGGTTAAAAAGCGTGAGGCTCAACGTAGAACCCTGAGGAACCCCTTGTTTGTTGCCATGGAGCGTGGAGGCGAATGGAGGGGCCACAACCTGGAAGGTCCTGTTGGAGAGAAAGGAAGCAAACCAATCCAAGGCCGAGCCCACAACACCTGCCTCCTCCAGCCTGCGCAACAGGATCTGATGAGAGACCGTATCAAATGCGGCACTGAGGTCTAAGAGAATCAGAGCCGACGTACGTTCCTCATCTAGAGCAAGCATGAGATGCTCAATGACAGCCAGGAGAGCAGACTCCGTGCTGTGACCTGAGCGAAAACCCATTCTGAGAAATGTCCAGGCAGTTGCGCACTTCCAAATATCTAGTAAGGATAGAGTTAATATGGGTCTCAGTGATCTTGGCGATCCATGGGAGGAGAGAGACCGGGCCATAGTTTTCCAGTTTGGCTGCGTCCAGGGAAGGTTTCTTGAGCAGAGGAACCACCCTGTCTTGGTTTCAAGTGCTGGGAACGACCGCACCGGACAAGGATTTGTTGATCACCTGGCTCAAAGGTGACAGGAGCACAGGTCTCATTAACTAGTCAGGTTTAAGGGGGTCAGAAGGGGAGCCGGATTTAATCTTGTTGCATAGAGACCGTAGGTCATCCAGGGAGACCAGCGGGAATGCAGCCAGTGTATGAGTAGGGAGTGGTCCCGGGACATGGTCAGTGGTGTGAGTGAAGGTCTTATAAATGTTCTCCACCTTTTCGACAAAAAAGGTGGCAAGAGCCTCACACTGCTCATCAGATGATATATAAGGCACTGCAGGGACCCCCGGCTGTTTCAAACCTTTCAATATGGAAAAGATGGCTTTGGAGAGATTACCACTGCTCCTAATTTCGCCTGTGAAATAAGCTGCCCGCGCTGTATGAATGGCCCTATGATAGTTTTTGATTGCCGCTAGATAACACTGAATCTGCATTGGGTCATAGTCCCGTCTCCATACCCGTTCCAGCCTTTTGCAGGTTTTGCGCAAACAATTGTTTGTTGACTCCAACAAAAAAAAGAAAAGTTGTTCCTATAAAGTGTTACTCAAAAGACGCTGCGGTGCGCCACAGCGCCAGGCTCATTAGAAAAGTAAACTGATACCCTATTGGCTCCTGGTTGCTGTGCTCTGGCGGTAATCAGATGCAGAGCTTGCCCCGATGGTGTCAATATCCCGGCTTGATCCGCTGGAGGACGTCTGCCTCAAAACTGTACATATCTAAATGTCATCCGTACATGGTTGAAAGCAGGGCCGGTTCTAGGATTTTTGGGGCCCTGGCGAAGCGGAATGTGCGAGACCCCTCTCATTTACATAAGTGACACCCTCAGGGCTCCAGAAGCTGCTTTGTGCAGACCCTCCTGGCTGCAGCTCCCATCTCTGCCACCTACAAGCACCGCTTTCACAGCTCATATGGGCTGAAGGTGTCAGAATTGCTTGGGGGTTGAGACACTGGCATAACGACACTCGAGGGGGCCTCCCTGCAAGGGGCGTGGAGGGACCCCTTCTGGTCTCAATCAGGAGCTCTGCAGCCTGAGTGCTGTGCTGAGTGGGCCCCCTGGAGCTTGGGCCCCCCCATACCACAGGGGCTGCGGGGGGCCTGTGTTACGCCCCTGGGTTGAGAGTTAAAACTGTGCAGACGGTAAAGTGCTGATAATGGACGTCCCGCAGGGTCTCTCTATAGACAGACAGGCAGGAGGTCTACTTGCAGGACAAAATGCATCTCCTTGCAAATGGCACAAGATGAAGTGTCCCCTCTCTCATAGCCCTCCCACACCATCCCTGAGAGGCCCAGGGAGGGGGCCCCCTCCTGTAAGCCCAATTGCAAAGAGACACCTTTCTTCAATGGGAGCGGCAGGGGCACAGTTTGGTGGTGTGTGGCGCTGGTGCGGGGTCCCATGCTGGTGGGCTGAGTACCGAGGCCCTGGGCAACTGCCCATACTGCCCATGCCTAGCACCGGCCCTAGTGGAAAGAATAAATGTTTCAGCGTCATGAACTGTTTTGCTTCACTATTCCAAAACATTAACAAGCATTTGCAATGCAATAGGTCTCGCATTATAAAAGTGTGAGCAGTTGGCATTGTTAATAATAATGCAACACTAGCTATTGGCATTGTAAATGATAATGCCATTTATTTATGTGTTTGTTTTATAAAATAGATTAAAAAGGCATTGTCATGAACAATGTCAATAGCTGAAACTTTTGCAAATGCGAGACCTATTGCATTGCAAATGCTTGTTTCAGTACAGCAGGCTTTTTAAAAAGTTTTAGTCACTACTCAAAATGAAATCCATTTTATCAGCATTGCCAGTGCTCCTTTATGTTTAATGCCCTAAATGAAACACAATGTTCTAAGCAGATTGCTAAACAGCATCTCCAGCCCCGATCACAATGTCTCACTTCATGTTGGACAGTGGGCATCCTGTTTTTATGCAGTGCCAAGACGGGGTGAACTAATGCACAGACTGAGGTCTGTCAGCCTCCGAGGCTCAAAGCATTCCTTGCAACAGTCCGCTGTGTCAAGGTATTGCCATGTGTACAGCACACACTCCGCTACAACAAGGGGTTTCAAAGTTGGGGGTGACTTCACAAACTTTCCCAAGGTGTTCATCGTGTTTGGTGACAGCGTATTTATGCTGACAGCCAGAAAACGGTTTGTGGTTGTGTGTGTGGCTGTGTGTGGGTGTTGTGATTGTGTGTGTAGTAGTGTGTGTGTTGTGGTTGCGTGTGTAGTTGTGGTTGTGTGTGTGGATGTGTGTTTCTGTTATTGTGTGTGCTTGTGTGTGGTTGTGTGTGTGGTTCTGTGTTATTGTGGTTGTGTGTTTGTGTTATTGTGTGTGGTTGTGTTTGTGTGTGTGGTTGTGTGTGGGTGTGGTTGGGTGTGTGTGGTTGTGGTCGTGTGTGGTTGTGTGTGGTTGTGGTTGTGTTTGTGGTTTTGTGTTTGTGGTTGTGTGTGTGGTTGTGTGTTTGTGTTATTGTGTGTGTGTGGTTGTGTGTTTGTGTTATTGTGGTTGTGTGTGTTTGTGGTTGTGTGTGGTTGTGTGTGTGTGGTTGTGTGTGTGTGTGTGTGGTGGTGTGTGTGTGTGTGTGGTTTTGTGTGGTTGTGTGTGTGTGGTTGAGTGTGGTTGTGGTTGGTTGTGTGTTGTGGTTGGGTGTGTGTTGTGGTTGGGTGTGTGTTTGTGTGATTATGTGTGTGTTATTGTGTGTGTGGTTTTGTGTGTGTGGCTGTGGGGTTTGTGTGTGGTGGTGTGTGTGTGTGTGTGTGGTTGTGTGTGTTTGTAAGTGGTTGTGTTTGTGGTTTTGTGTGTGGTTCTGTGTGTGTGTGTGGTTGTGTGCTGTTGTGGTTGTGTGTGTAGTTGTGGTTGTGTGTGGTTGTGTGTTTGTGTTATTGTGTGTGTGTGTGCTTGTGGTTGTGTGTGTGGGTGTGGGGGGGTGGGTTGTGGTTGTGTGTGTTGTGGTTGTGTGTGTGTTTGTGTTATTGTGTGTGTGGTTATGTGTTTGTGTTATTGTGTGTGTGGTTGTGTGGTGGGGTTTGTGTGTGTGTATGGTTTTGTGTGTGTGGTTGTGTGGTGGGGTTTGTGTGTGTGTATGGTTTTGTGTGTGTGTTTGTGGGTGTGTGGTTGTGGGGTTTGTGTGTGTGGTTGTGGGGTTTGTGTGTGGTTGTGTGTGGTTCTGGGGTTTGTGTGTGGTTGTGGGTGGTTGTGGGTGGTTGTGGTTGTGTGTGTGAGTGGTTGTGGTTGTGGGTGGTTGTGGTTGTGTGTGTGAGTGGTGTGTGTGTGTGGTTGTGTGGTTGTGTGTGGATGTGTGGTTGTGTGTGTGTGTGGTTGTGTGTGTGTGTGTGTGTGGTTGTGTGTGTGTGTGGTTGTGTGTGTGGTTGGTTGTGTGTTGTGGTTGTGTGTGGTTGTGTTTGTGTTATTGTGTGTGTGGTTATGTGTTTGTGTTATTGTGTGTGTGTGGTTGTGTGGTGGGGTGTGTGTGTGGTTGTATGTGTGTGATTGTGTGTGTGTGTGGTTGTGTGTGTGGTTGTGGTTGTATGTGGTTGTGTTTGTGGTTTTGTGTGTGTTTGTGGTTTTGTGTGTGGTTCTCTGTGTGTGTGGTTGTGTGTTGTGGTTGTGTGTGTGTGTGGGGTGTGTGTGTGTGGTTGTGTGTGTGTGTGGTTGTGTGTGTGTGCGTGCAATCCTAATCAAAACACAATGGCACAGACTTTAGTTTCATTAGACCTGAGGAACCGTACATAAGAGATGAAGAATTGTTATCGGTAACGGACCCACTAGGCCTCTAGTCAAGTAATAGTGGTCATGAACGTTATAAATTAAAAACAACGAAACGGAAAAATTAACAATCTCATCACTCACCCACTTGAGGGTCTCAGAAGGAGCCTAGATCCCGCTTGGACTCAGAATCTCTCAGGTGCAACAAAGCCCCTTTGGTACAGAAAGATAGGGTGGATAACCCTGGCTCAGTGGTTAACAACGAAAAGTCCACCTTTGACACACCAGTCATGAACTTACAGATACAGAACTGGTGGTCGGTCATTGACACCACACTAACAACCATGGGCTAGGTGGCAATGGTGCATGCTGACTAAATGGACTCTCAGATTGTAATATTACAGTCCCTGGCAAAGAACGTGAAGAAGATAGAATCGCGACTGGATAATCTAAATTCTTTCATAATGAACGCCCAGTTACAGACTGACAAGGAGCGGTGTTATTGCTCACTTCTCCTCGAAAAAATCTCTGCATTCCCTGAAATAAATGATGAATCTTCTCAGAGAATATAAAGTAACATACATCATAACAGCAATGAAAGGCCCCTTCCCCGTTCCTCATCAAAAAGTTGACCAAATACGGTTTTTGGTGTCAGTTCCCCCGGGGCACAAGCAGGCATCCACTTCTGTCAGGACAGCTGATCGGAGCAAAAAAGACAGAAGTGGATGCCTGCTTGTGCCCTGGGGGGACTGACCAAAAAAAAAAACACACAAAGGGAAACAAGGGATATCCAAGGATAAATATGAAGGAATCGCCAAATGGGTGGTGACGCGGATGTCAAAAACCACGCACAATAATGGAGGTGGACAAAGAGGGTGAGAGCCGTTCTCCGTCTGAAGCAGACCGCTCTGATGCTGGAGAGGACGAAGCGCATGAGCCCCGCAGACACTGCGCAGACTCCGCGTACATTTTAAGAATGGAAGGCATAGACGAGAAAGCGGATGAAGGAAGGATGAAAAAAGTAAGGAAGGTTGTAAAGAAGGAAGGGAGGAGAGCAAAGGATATACGGTGAAGGCAGATTAAAAGGAGAGGAAGGTAGAGGAGAAAGGGTAGGAAAGTAAGAAGCAACAAGTGGCGTTGAAGGTGAATCAATGAAAACAGTGGGTGTGCCGGCAGAGGAGGCTGGGCCTGCGCAGCAAAGCCGCGAAAGTGAAAGTGATCGTGATCGCGATCAAAGCGGCCGAGAAAGTGAAAGTAAGCAGTGCAAGCGCGCGCCCGCGCACATGCACTGTAGCTCTAGGCTGGCCTGGTAGCACTTTTTGAAGCCCATATACAAAATGTCTCTTCGAGCCTTTGGCTCGCGAGACCTAAAAAGCGTGTTTCAAAGCAGCACGAGGGCGCGCGCACTTCAGAAGAATGCCGCGTCACGTGCATCGTTTGTAATGTCCACTGTCTCGGGTCACAAAGTGCCCGCGCAGTGCCACACTTACAACAAATGTATGGTTCTCAGAACTGCTGTGCGTTGCTGTTTCTGAATGGGCAATGGCGCTCCAGGAGCCCCTGTGATGCGTAAACCCAATGCGAAGGACAGGTTTTAAATCAGAACTGGATGCACAGAATATAAAAGGCGCCTTTTACATTTATATTATGCAAACTATTGTGCGGTAGAACGAACATCGGTAATAAAAGTGTGGCCTTGTGCTTTCGTGCAAGACTCAATCATTAATTGCTGATCCATCACATTTTGAAAAGGGCCTGATGAACGAACACAGTTTTCTTTCTTTAAAGAATACATTTTCGGCGATGTAGACGTCCCTTTTATTTAAACATGTTAAACTGCTAAAATAGCCAGATGATAATGCACACAATGCAGTGTGAAATGTGCCTCCATAATTTGCCATTCCTCTCCGCATAAATTGCCATTACTATGCCTCATAATTTAGACAAACTTTCGTTACAATTTTAATCTCTACCTGGCTACATACTCCCACTGGCCCTGGTTCTTATTGAGCTGCAATGCATTGTGGGAGAAGCCCTGAAAAAAAGTGATGCATGAAAAACCTAATTTCCAATCTGCCTGTGGAAATGAATTACCTGCGCATAGACATGTAATACCCCCGACCTTCACGCACATGAATGTCAGCGCGGAGGCAGCTTTATAAAAAGTGAGTTTAGGAGAAGTTATGGCAGAATTTCAACTTTTGACCGCAATCAAAGAGAGCGTAAAAGAAGCATTCCTAATAAATGGATGTCTGCTGACACCCAGGCTTCTCCTTTTGGTCCAACCTGTGTCAAGAAAACTCAATAGTTGGGTTTTATAATTCACACTTTTCTAGGGTTTCTTTCCCAGAGTGCCCTGCTTCCCTTTTCCGCCCACACCCTGGCGATTGAACTAGAGGTAAAAAAGGGTATTATGTCCTTGGGAATCCATGGAATTGTATTCCTGTATGGTCAGACCTACGTTTCCCGAACCATACTCACTCTGGGGCACATTTGCAACTAAATAGCGCAGCACTGCGCTGTAAGAAATTTAGCAGCACAGCGCTGCGTCATTTAAAAAATGCAGGGATGCACCGTATTGACAAGAATATGCCACATCCCTGTGTTTTCCCTTGCGCCGGCACTATAAAAACTGCCTAGCACCAGCGCAACCCTTGCGCCGGCACTATAAAAGCTGCCTAGCACCAGCGCAACCCTTGCGCCGGCACTATAAAAGCTGCCTAGCACCAGCGCAACCCTTGCGCCGGCACTATAAAAGCTGCCTAGCACCAGCGCAGTCACCCTTGCGCCAGCACTATAAAAACTGCTTAGCACCAGCGCAGTCACCCTTGCGCCGGCACCATAAAAGCTGCCTAGCACCAGCGCAGTCACCCTTGCGCCAGCACTATAAAAACTGCTTAGCACCAGCGCAGTCACCCTTGCGCCGGCACTATAAAAGCTGCCTAGCACCAGCGCAGTCACCCTTGCGTCGGCACTATAAAAGCTGCCTAGCACCAGCGCAGTCACCCTTGCGCCGGCACTATAAAAGCTGCCTAGCACCAGCGCAACCCTTGCGCCGGCACTATAAAAGCTGCCTAGCACCAGCGCAACCCTTGCGCCGGCACTATAAAAGCTGCCTAGCACCAGCGCAGTCACCCTTGCGCCGGCACTATAAAAGCTGCCTAGCACCAGCGCAGTCACCCTTGCGCCGGCACTATAAAAACTGCCTAGCACCAGCGCAGTCACCCTTGCGCCGGCACTATAAAAACTGCCTAGCACCAGCGCAGTCACCCTTGCGCCGGCACTATAAAAGCTGCCTAGCACCAGCGCAGTCACCCTTGCGCCGGCACTATAAAAGCTGCCTAGCACCAGCGCAGTCACCCTTGCGCCGGCACTATAAAAGCTGCCTAGCACTAGCAGTCCCCCTTGCGCCGGCACTATAAAAGCTGCCTAGCACCAGCGCAGTCACTCTTGCGCCGGCACTATAAAAGCTGCCTAGCACTAGCAGTCCCCCTTGCGCCGGCACTATAAAAGCTGCCTAGCACCAGCGCAGTCACCCTTGCGCCGGCACTATAAAAGCTGCCTAGCACCAGCGCAGTCACCCTTGCGCCGGCACTATAAAAGCTGCCTAGCACTAGCAGTCACCCTTGCACCGTGCAAGGGTGCCTGCGTTGCAGGGATGATTGTGTTTGTGCAGGAAGGGACACCTTCCTGCTAAAAAAAATAATTAATGGCGTTTTGCTTCTTTCTGCAGCACACATAGTAAGAAGTAAAAAAAAAAAGAGGACAAATACAAGTACTTCTCCTCATTGCACCACTCTAATGGCTCCCTTACAAACACTTTAGTTTTCGCAGATCCTTGTAAATCTCGGGCAGCGTCAAAAAGCAATGGATGTTGTGTCGGTACAACCACAGCAACACCCATTGCACACCCCTTTGCCGCAGAAAACTGCGTCGAGGAGGGTCATATTTAAAAGGGAGCGTTGACCCACACAAAATGTCCTAGAGTCGCTTTTTAAATATGGAGGAGGGCATTGCACCACCGGAGCATCGGAAAAAGTGACGCTCTGGTGGCGCAGTACCCGTGTAAATATGCCCTCTGTTCTCTTACGAAAGCTTGCCAGTGACCGCTGCATTGCCTAGATACTAGTAGATTTCTTGCAAGTGTCACTCCTTGGTGTCACCTATCCAGTGCTACACGTAAGGAACCCGTTCTTCCCCAACATAGCACCTGGAGGCTCAGTTTCGAGTGACAGTGCGCTCTACCAGGGCTGCATTCAGGTGGGGGGAGCTCCTAGCAGGTAGACGCCAGAGGGACCCTGGACCCGCGAGGGCCCAAGGCGGAAAGGATGTAAATACCGTGATGGGCTACTGAGGGAAAGCTCTTGGGAACAGTATGTGGAAAGTGAGGATACTGAGACACAAAGGCAGTGGTCCAGGGTAGGTCCCCACTGCCCACGAACACAAGCAACCTCACACAAGTTTCAACCTTGTTGGGCATCATCAGTGAAGTGCATCTTACGCCCTGTGACTATGAGGATGCTTCTGGAAGCAGCATGCTGGGAGTAAGGATGCCCCTGGGATCGGTTTGCAGGAAGTAAGGATAACCCTGAAAGAAGTGCTCTGGAAGTAAGGATTCCCCTGGGATCAGTGTGCAGGAAGTAATTGTAAATTGTAAATTGATACTTGTATAGCGCACTACTCACCCGCAAGGGTCTCAAGGCGCTTGTACGAATACCGCTGTGGAACCCATCCTGGCTTTCCCTGTGAGGCGTCCACTCCTGGTCACCCCCAAGGTGGAGGCCAGGCATCCTTAGCGTTGTGGGGGCCGTTGTGGAGATTAAGCAAGCTATTGCCCAGAGTTGCAGAGTGGGACTCCATGATTGGAATAGGCACCGAGGCGAGAATTATCAGGTCCATGGAATTTTTGAGCCCAAGACCCGCCGAGGCGGGGAATTGAACCCTGGTCCCGGGCTAGACCTCTGCATCAGGGTCTGCCGCTCTAATTATTGAGCCACACTTCTCCACAAGTAAGGAAGTAAGGATAACCCTGAAAGCAGTGCCTGGGAGTAAGGATGCTAGAGTTAAAGCTATATTTAGGGCATAATGATGTACTTCCCACACCAAGATGCTGCATGTGCACAGCAACAGAACACAGCACCCCTGAAAGCAGTGCTCTGGGAGTAAGGATACCCCTGAAAGCAGTGCCTGGGAGTAAGGATTCCCCTGAAAGCAGTGCTCTGGGAGTAAGGATTCCCCTGGGATCAGTGTGCAGGAAGTAAGGATAGCCCTGAAAGCAGTGCCTGGGAGTAAGGATTCCCCTGAAAGCAGTGCCTGGGAGTAAGGATACCCCTGAAAGCAGTGCTCTGGGAGTAAGAATTCCCCTGGGATCAGTGTGCAGGAAGTAAGGATGCCGCTGAAAGCAGTGCTCTGGGAGTAAGGATTCCCCTGGGATCGGTGTGCAGGAAGTAAGGATACTCCTGAAAGCAGTGCTCTGGGAGTAAGGATTCCCCTGGGATCAGTGTGCAGGAAGTAAGGATACCCCTGAAAGCAGTGCTCTGGGAGTAAGGATTCCCCTGGGATCGGTGTGCAGGAAGTAAGAATACCCCTGAAAGCAGTGCTCTGGGAGTAAGGATTCCCCTGGGATCAGTGTGCAGGAAGTAAGGATACCCCTGAAAGCAGTGCTCTGGGAGTAAGGATTCCCCTGGGATCGGTGTGCAGGAAGTAAGGATACACCTGAAAGCAGTGCCTGGGAGTAAGGATTCCCCTGAAAGCAGTGCCTGGGAGTAAGGATGCTAGAGTTAAAGCTATATTTAGGGCATAATGATGTACTTCCCACACCATGAAGCTGCATGTGCACAGCAACAGAACACAGCACCCCTGTAAGCAGTGCTCTGGGAGTAAGGATTCCCCTGGGATCAGTATGCAGGAAGTAAGGATACCCCTGAAAGCAGTGCCTGGGAGTCAGGATACCCCTGAACGCAGTGCTCTGGGAGTAAGGATACCCCTGAAAGCAGTGCTCTGGGAGTAAGGATTCCCCTGAAAGCAGTGCTCTGGGAGTAAGGATTCCCCTGGGATCAGTGTGCAGGAAGTAAGGATTCCCCTGGGATCAGTGTGCAGGAAGTAAGGATACCCCTGAAAGCAGTGCCTGGGAGTCAGGATACCCCTGAACGCAGTGCTCTGGGAGTAAGGATACCCCTGGGATCAGTGTGCAGGAAGTAAGGATTCCCCTGGGATCAGTGTGCAGGAAGTAAGGATTCCCCTGGGATCAGTGTGCAGGAAGTAAGGATACCCCTGAAAGCAGTGCTTTGGGAGTAAGGATTCCCCTGGGATCGGTGTGCAGGAAGTAAGGATAACCCTGAAAGCAGTGCTCTGGGAGTAAGGATGCTAGAGTTAAAGCTATATTTAGGGCATAATGATGTACTTCCCACACCATGAAGCTGCATGTGCACAGCAACAGAACACAGCACCCCTGAAAGCAGTGCTCTGGGAGTAAGGATTCCCCTGGGATCAGTATGCAGGAAGTAAGGATACCCCTGAAAGCAGTGCCTGGGAGTCAGGATACCCCTGAACGCAGTGCTCTGGGAGTAAGGATACCCCTGAAAGCAGTGCTCTGGGAGTAAGGATTCCCCTGAAAGCAGTGCTCTGGGAGTAAGGATTCCCCTGGGATCAGTGTGCAGGAAGTAAGGATTCCCCTGGGATCAGTGTGCAGGAAGTAAGGATACCCCTGAAAGCAGTGCCTGGGAGTCAGGATACCCCTGAACGCAGTGCTCTGGGAGTAAGGATACCCCTGGGATCAGTGTGCAGGAAGTAAGGATTCCCCTGGGATCAGTGTGCAGGAAGTAAGGATTCCCCTGGGATCAGTGTGCAGGAAGTAAGGATACCCCTGAAAGCAGTGCTTTGGGAGTAAGGATTCCCCTGGGATCGGTGTGCAGGAAGTAAGGATAACCCTGAAAGCAGTGCTCTGGGAGTAAGGATTCCCCTGGGATCAGTGTGCAGGAAGTAAGGATTCCCCTGGGATCAGTGTGCAGGAAGTAAGGATACCCCTGAAAGCAGTGCTTTGGGAGTAAGGATTCCCCTGGGATCGGTGTGCAGGAAGTAAGGATAACCCTGAAAGCGGTGCTCTGGGAGTAAGGATTCCCCTGGGATCGGTGTGCAGGAAGTAAGGATACCCCTGAAAGCTGTGCTCTGGGAGTAAGGATTCCCCTGGGATCAGTGTGCAGGCAGTAAGGATACCCCTGAAAGCAGTGCTCTGGGAGTAAGGATTCCCCTGGGATCGGTGTGCAGGAAGTAAGGATACTCCTGAAAGCAGTGCTCTGGGAGTAAGGATTCCCCTGGGATCAGTGTGCAGGAAGTAAGGATACCCCTGAAAGCAGTGCTCTGGGAGTAAGGATTCCCCTGGGATCGGTGTGCAGGAAGTAAGGATACCCCTGAAAGCAGTGCTCTGGGAGTAAGGATTCCCCTGGGATCGGTGTGCAGGAAGTAAGGATACCCCTGAAAGCAGTGCTCTGGGAGTAAGGATTCCCCTGGGATCGGTGTGCAGGAAGTAAGGATACCCCTGAAAGCAGTGCTCTGGGAGTAAGGATTCCCCTGGGATCGGTGTGCAGGAAGTAAGGATAACCCTGAAAGCAGTGCTCTGGGAGTAAGGATTTCCCTGGGATCAGTGTGCGGGAAGTAAGGATACACCTGAAAGCAGTGCTCTGGGAGTAAGGATTCCCCTGGGATCAGTGTGCGGGAAGAAAGGATACCCCTGAAAGCAGTGCTCTGGGAGTAAGGATTCCCCTGGGATCGGTGTGCAGGAAGTAAGGATAACCCTGAAAGCAGTGCTCTGGGAGTAAGGATTCCCCTGGGATCAGTGTGCAGGAAGTAAGGATACTCCTGAAAGCAGTGCTCTGGGAGTAAGGATTCCCCTGGGATCAGTGTGCGGGAAGAAAGGATACCCCTGAAAGCAGTGCTCTGGGAGTAAGGATTCCCCTGGGATCGGTGTGCGGGAAGTAAGGATACACCTGAAAGCAGTGCTCTGGGAGTAAGGATACCCCTGAAAGCAGTGCCCTGGGAGTAAGGATTCCCCTGGGATCAGTGTGCAGGAAGTAAGGATACCCCTGAAAGCAGTGCTCTGGGAGTAAGGATTCCCCTGGGATCAGTGTGCGGGAAGAAAGGATAACCCTGAAAGCAGTGCTCTGGGAGTAAGAATTCCCCTGGGATCAGTGTGCAGGAAGTAAGGAGGCCGCTGAAAGCAGTGCTCTGGGAGTAAGGATTCCCCTGGGATCAGTGTGCAGGAAGTAAGGATACCCCTGAAAGCAGTGCTCTGGGAGTAAGGATTCCCCTGGGATCGGTGTGCAGGAAGTAAGGATACCCCTGAAAGCAGTGCTCTGGGAGTAAGGATTCCCCTGGGATCGGTGTGCGGGAGGTAAGGATACTCCTGAAAGCAGTGCTCTGGGAGTAAGGATTCCCCTGGGATCGGTGTGCAGGAAGTAAGGATACTCCTGAAAGCAGTGCTCTGGGAGTAAGGATTCCCCTGGGATCGGTGTGCGGGGAGTAAGGATACCCCTGAAAGCAGTGCTCTGGGAGTAGGGATACCCCTGGGATCGGTGTGCGGGAAGTAAGGATACTCCTGAAAGCAGTGCCCTGGGAGTAAGGATTCCCCTGGGATCAGTGTGCAGGAAGTAAGGATACTCCTGAAAGCAGTGCCCTGGGAGTAAGGATTCCCATGGGATCGGTGTGCAGGAAGTAAGGATACCCCTGAAAGCAGTGCTCTGGGAGTAAGAATTCCCCTGGGATCAGTGTGCAGGAAGTAAGGATAACCCTGAAAGCAGTGCTCTGGGAGTAAGGATTTCCCTGGGATCAGTGTGCAGGAAGTAAGGATACCCCTGAAATCAGTGCTCTGGGAGTAAGGATTTCCCTGGGATCAGTGTGCGGGAAGTAAGGATACCCCTGAAAGCAGTGCTCTGGGAGTAAGGATTCCCCTGGGATCAGTGTGCGGGAAGAAAGGATACTCCTGAAAGCAGTGCTCTGGGAGTAAGGATTCCCCTGGGATCAGTGTGCGGGAAGAAAGGATACCCCTGAAAGCAGTGCTCTGGGAGTAAGGATTCCCCTGAAAGCAGTGCCCTGGGAGTCAGGATACCCCTGGGATCGGTGTGCAGGAAGTAAGGATACCCCTGAAAGCAGTGCCCTGGGAGTCAGGATACCCCTGGGATCGGTGTGCAGGAAGTAAGGATACCCCTGAAAGCAGTGCTCTGGGAGTAAGGATACCCCTGAAAGCAGTGCTCTGGGAGTAAGGATTCCCCTGGGATCGGTGTGCGGGAAGTAAGGATACACCTGAAAGCAGTGCTCTGGGAGTAAGGATACCCCTGAAAGCAGTGCTCTGGGAGTAAGGATACCCCTGAAAGCAGTGCTCTGGGAGTAAGGATACACCTGAAAGCAGTGCTCTGGGAGTAAGGATTCTCCTGAAAGCAGTGCCTGGGAGTAAGGATTCCCCTGAAAGCAGTGCCTGGGAGTAAGGATGCTAGAGTTAAAGCTATATTTAGGGCATAATGATGTACTTCCCACACCATGAAGCTGCATGTGCACAGCAACAGAACACAGCACCCAAGTCAAGAGACACAGGCTTTTGAGACCTGCAGGGTCAACAAATACCAGGTGAAGGAGATGCACAGAGGGGTTCAGGTCAAAACCTCAAGGGAAGCCCTCTATCCAGATACTGGGGTAACTTGTAGCAGAAGGGGTGGATTCCTGACACAACAAGATCTGGATCAAAAGGCGACAAGCTGCTAAACACGAGGAGGAGAGTATGGAGAAGGGCGAACCATATACATATGTTGTAGAACTTTTTATTGTGAACTAGAAGGAACAGGGACTGGCATTTCAGGCGGGTGTTGTCTGTTGTAAGCACCAGTCCACCATGAGTGGTGCTGCATTGGAGTAAACACATTTGCAGCTTTCAGAATAGTGAATGGAGGAGGCTGAAGACGACAGACCCCTCTCACCTTGTGCACAAGAGCCCGGTGCAATTTAGAGATAACAAGAACCGTAGGCTCCGACTGCTGCCCTAGGTTTCTCATTTGAAACGTTTTAAAAATAGAGGAATTAAGAGACAGTGAAAAAAAGCCTCGATCTCCTCTTACCCATCAGTAGTGTGTACGGGAGGCCACGCTTCTAACCACTGGACCGGGCTAGAAGCCCCTTACTTCAAACAGCTGTCAGGCGTAAATCAACAGCCTTACTCCTCTGAGTCTCAAGGATGGATTAGTGAAAGTGTTTTCACACTCGGACGATGAAAGTGATCTTTGGCGCCCTATTATCACGCAGAGGCTACAGGGGCTGGAGGAAAAGAGGGGTCCTTGGTGATCAGGCAAAAAAGATGCTTTCATGGCAGAGTGGCGACCTGCACATCTGCTCAATAAGTGAGTAAGTGTGTTAGCTATGTTGAAATATTGAAAACATGTTCATTTTCTGTTAATAATGTTTGTTGTGCCTGTGATTGGCAGGCAGACCTACAGAGAGAGCATGACGGTGATGGGAAGGTGCAGGGCTCGACACACCAGGGGGCAGATTTACAAGAAAGCGAGTCAGCGCGTTCCGCAAGCCCTTTGGCAGCGCCGCACTGACTCACTTTCAAAGCACAAGGATGCGACATATTTACAACAATATGTCGCATCCCTGTGCTTCCCCCTGCGCTGGCGCACAACCTTCTGCCATACGCCGGCGCAGGCACCCTTGCACCATAGTGCAAGGATGCCTGCGTCGTGGGGAGATTGCTTTTGTGCAGGAAGGGGCACCTTCCTGCACGAAAACAATCACTACAGGCATTTTCCTCTTTCATGCGTTCTGTAGAATGCAGCACGTGTTGAAAGAGGAAAAAACGAGGAGAAATGAAAACATTTCTCCTCGTTGTGCCTCCCTACCATTCAGACGCATTTCCAGTTTTACGATTCCTAATAAATCTGGAAATGTGTCTGCTTCCATGGGTGTTGTGTGGCAACACCCACAGCAACACCCATGGAACGCCCCTTCCACGCAAAGTGCTGCGTGCAAAGGGGCCGTATTTACAAGGACAGGAAAAGCCACGTAGGGTGGCTTTTCCTGTCCTTGTAAATATGGAGAAGTAAATGCGCCACTGGTACGACACAAAAAGTGATGTACTGGTGGTGCAGGGGGCTTGTAAATTTGACCCCAGGGATGTATAAAACTTTCATCGACAGCTGTAGCTCACACCTCTTGGGTGTGCTTGCACCTGAGTACTTCCACATTAAAGTCCAGGTATTGCCTGGAGACATTACTTTACCTTCTAATGGACTGATATGTCAACATCCCAAGCTGCCCACTCAAATTGTCTTGAAATCGCAGCTCTTGTTGTTCACAGTGCTAGTCTTTCAGCGGCCATCTTGGGTTCATGACATGCCTCTCTGCTAAGCGAAAGTCTAATACCATGGCCATGTTAGGGTCAGGCTTACACTTGAGGCATGACGCATAAAAAGCCAGGCCCAATAATATCCAAAAACAATGGTGCGCAAAATGCAAAAAATCTGCACAAAACATTGCATCCTCCATGAGCCAAACAAAGGGCAAGTGTCCTGGGCATGACTACATTTCAGAAGGCCCGGGTAGGAAATGAGCTCTAGAGGAAAATGGTAGAATCCCACTAGACTGAACTGGAGACAGCCCACATTGAGAGCAGCCTTCAACATAAAAAGCAACACTGGTGAAATAATAAGCACATGTTGACTTGATGTAAGATTAAGCAAAGGTAAATGCAGTCTAATACTTGTCTGGTCCTATTTTCCAATAACATTATTTGATCTTTATTTTCCATATAGTATGTTGCTTTTTGCAATAACAGCTATCAAGTGTCATCAAGCATTTACACATTTAAGAGCATGACACTTCAAGTGGCATGCAGTGTGCTGTGTTTACTGGTGGAAGTCTTCTTTATAGGCATATAATGCATTGATCCTGTAGCCATATGGTCTTACTACTGGAATCAGGGTGCGGTGTCCTGCCTCTGGGCGTCTCCGCAGGACAGCACTCTGGTGACTGTGAGCGTCCGGTGTCTCCGGGTTTGTTCTATGCCTATGGCCCCTCCAGAGGCAATGGACCCCACCACAGCATAGAGCGCCACCTGCTGGCTACCATGAAGCTGTGCGCCTCCTCCCTGTGGGGTGAGCTTGCATTGCTGCCGTTGTGACCTTACTTTTATGTAATGGAGGAAACCTTCAAGTGGTGCTACCCAGCTGTACCTCGTTGTCTGAGGAAAGCTTCCATCTTTTGAAATTCAGTTTTATAGGCCATTGTAAATAGTGGTAGGAAATCTCTTGTGTGGGTAGAGGGTTCCAACCTGGTTCTGTTCTTGGTCACAAAGCTGTGAGGCCATCGATCCTGACGGAGCAACGTGAGTCGAATTAGAGCAGGTCAGGAAAGGCCTGAAAATCGAACCATTCAAGCTCTTTTAAGTCACTGTATTCACTTTAGGAGTGGTGATTCTTGGGCACTGAAATGAGGACCCGGTGCACAAAGCCCTTGCGCGCTTGCAACGCCTGCACTTTGGAGAGCCCCTTTGTGAATCTGGAAACTCCTACTGAATTGTAAAAGGACTTTAGTGATTCCTTCCGAATCACCATTAAGAAGAGGCCGGAAAGGGCATCTCGCTCCTCTCTTGTTTGTAATTTGGAAAGGAATATATCACTGCTTTGTGACTGCCGCAATCACAAACTATTGATGAGTGTTGCAGACATCCTGTGCCCTGGGCACCCCATTTGTTTTGCTGTCCGGTACTGGTGGTAACTGACTCTGATTGACCCTGGGCTCTTCCTAACCAGGCCCAGGGCCAGTGCTACGCTGAAAGACACTTAGAATACAGTGGAAACACCTACCTACACTAGGGTACACTATGGGCTAGGGTACCAGTATGATTGGCATGACCTCCCCTATAAGGCCCTAGTACACCAGTATGATTGGCATGACCTCCCCTATAAGGCCCTAGTACACCAGTATGATTGGCATGTCCTCCCCTATCAGGCCCTAGTACAGCAGTATGATTGGCATGACCTCCCCTATAAGGCCCTAGTACACCAGTATGATTGGCATGACCTCCCCTAGAAGGCCCTAGTACACCAGTATGATTGGCATGACCTCCCCTATAAGGCCCTAGTACACCAGTATGATTGGCATGACCTCCCCTATAAGGCCCTAGTACATAATAGGTTAAGGGGATAAAAACTACCTAGTATATAATAGGGCATGGCAGTTGCGGCCTGCAGCCTTTTCTGCACTTGCATGTGTGCACTGTTGGCGCCTGAGGTCAGTTTAAAAGCAGTTAATCAATACAGAAGGGTATGCGGTTCCTGACAGAATAGGACAGAACAGGTTGCCTAAGTGAAACTAAACTCACTTAATAGCTGAAAGGAGGCGGGGGAGTCTGGAGTATATGTGGGACACATGTGAGGACCTCACTTGGATCTTTTTGCCGTTTCCAGTAGTGCTTCACGATTGTTGTTTCTGGCCCTCTTTAGTGATGTTGTGTTTGGGATATTCTCTTTTACGTACGTTATCCGCTAGAATGGCTGCCTCAGTTTTAAAATCGGTCACAGAACTACAATTCCTCCTAATCCATAGGAGCCGACCGAAGGGCAGATTCTCTTTCAGGGCGGTAGGGTGGTGGCTGCTAAATCATACCTAGTAAGCTGTTTCTGTCGGTGAGGTTTCTGTACAGCGTGATACTGATTTGACCTTCGTCTAATCTTATCATGAGGTCAAGGAAAGGGATGCTATTGTCTGAGATGGTGCTGGTGAACTTCAAATAGGGGTTCAGGGTGTTAATCCATTGACAAAATTCATCACATGCCGATCTGTACCCTTTCCAAAAAAATGAGATATCATCAATGAATCCCCCTCCTCCATTTAGCTATTAAGTGAGCTTAGTTTCACTTCGGCAACCTGTTCTTTCCTATTCTGTCAGGAACTGCATACCCTTCTGTATTGATTAATTGTTGGGCATGTATACTGGACCTGGTTAAAAAAGCCCTAAGTCCCTCCCCTTTTTGTAGACACAGTTTAACAGCAGCCCTGTGTTGCAGGACTGCTTTTAAAATAAAAATTGTGCCCAAACTCGACTTTGGTGTTTGGGGAACTTAAAAATGAATAAACTACAATGTTTGGGCATACTAAGTAACCCCAGGGTCTCCCCTAGGTGCCCTAGGGCTGGGGCAGGTACTTATAAGGAGGGTCCTTATAAAATGATTTTTAGATGCCTTGGGGTTAGTGAAGTTGTACATTTCACTCCCCACGTTGTAGTAAAGGGCTTCCCCAAATCAACGTTTGTGCTAGGAGCGCTGTGAAGAGAGGATCTGCAATCCTTTTGCATATTCAGAACCCCTAAAGCCCCTCCCCCCAAGTGTTCCAGGAGTTAGGGGGAGGGGGTCCTGTCTATACAGACAGGGTCCTTATAAAAGATGTTTTAAAAAGCCCTGGGGTTCGAGAAATTGCCCAGTTCACTTTCCCCATTGCAGATCCCCAGCCGCATAGGTTAACATGGCAAGAAGTTATTAAATAATAACTCTTGTCAAGGAGGTGATAAAAATATCAATGAAGGACTTTCTAGAATGGTATTGATAAATCCAACAATGTGGTATTATGGCATTGAGCCTAAATTGTACAAACAAGAAGTTATAAGACTTTCTTGTGTATAAGCCAAAAGTCTGCCCTCTAGTGCTTTGGTCTAATTTCCAAGAGTTATGTAGATTAGCCAGGCTGCTTCGATAATGTGATAAGTAGCCCAGGGGGTCAGAGAGCCATACTAAATTCTGCCACATAGGAATTCAATGGAATCGGGAGGGGTCATAAAACATCTTCAAAGAGAAGAGGGGACACACAGTGTAAGTAAAGGAGGGGACAGACAGTGTGAGTAAGGTTTAGTTACAGCCCTACCGTCTGAACCCAGCCAGATGACAGGCTCAAGCAGGAATTTCCAGAAGCAAAGGGGAGGGAGCATAGGTAGATGAGCCATCCTGTAGGCTAGTTTAGTTAGCTCTTCTCTCTCTGCTGGAGAATCAGCCATGATGAATTTTGGAGAAATGGTACTCTCTGGGAGAATATAGTGCCTCACTTTGGAGGAGGTGGTCATACCCTGGGGTATTGCCTTACACCTCATTGTACAGGAGTGCCCTCTTGCTTGTCCCAGGGAACTTGGACTACATACCTGAGAGGGGAGAGCCTCCCATATCTGATGTTTGAAACAAGAGGAAGAAAAGGGTCCATGCTGAGAGGTTTGTATCTCAACCAGGCTCTGTACTCTAAAGACTGCGCCTGCTGCACAATCTGAAACTACAGCCCTGTGGACCTAACTTGCTTCCAAAGGTCTAAAGAGTGGACTCACTGCAAGCTACAGATTAACAGAGCTCACCTGGAACTTCACCACCAAGAATCCTCAGCCTGGAGTAGTACAGTGGATTTGTAAGGGGTTTGTCCGAGTGGATTGTGGGAACTGAAGCCCCAAACTTTCAAGGACCATCTTGGAGCTTCCAGACCCTTGAAGTAAGTTATGGACACTTTGGGATCCTTTGGAGAACTTTAAGAAGAAGTCCCAGAAGTTTGGAGAGCTTTGGAGCAACTTTGGAAAAAAGCCGCATAAGTAGACTGACTCAACCTGGCCAGCGAAGCTGGCAACCCTCAACAGCGAGCCGCCCTGCCGTCCAGGTTCGTCCCGATGAAAACCTCTGGCGGTCCGACTTCCATAGTTTGACCGGGAGGAAGCTGAAAGCCAAGTCTGTGAACCCTTACTGAAACTGGCCTGGTGAAGAGCATCGATGGACCCCCGAAGAAAAAGCTCCGTAAAATGTTTCTAAGTCCAAACGTAGGAGAGGTGACCGAGACCAACCGCAAGAGACAATCCGCCCACTTTCAACCGCATGCTGGCTCGGATCTCTGGTTCGTCCCACTGGAAAGCACCGGAGGTTTGACTTCCATAAGTTTGACTGGGAGCTCATTGCAAAGGCAAGCCGGCAAACCCTCGCCGAATCCAGACTGGCTGAGAGGTTTGAGGGACCCGGGAAGAAAAGTTCCAGAAAAGTTTCTAAGTCAGATTGTAAAAACTTTGACTGAGACCTACTGCGAGGGGTAGCCACATAGGGCTCCATCGCAGTCAGCCTGAAACTTTGACTTTGTCCCGGTCAAGCACAACCAGATGTCCCCATAGGCATTATAGGTTTCTATGTGCTATATAGTGCCAAATCTTTAAAAATTCATATCTCTGGTTCCCTATATAAGATTTAGTTCATTTTGCTATCATTTTAAAGATACAAATCTTTACTGTTGTTATAAATTGGTGTTGGAGTTTTTACTATACGTTGTGCCTTAATTATTTACTGAATTGGTCTTTGTAAATGCTTTAAATACCTGTCTTTGAAGTTAAGCCTGCCTGCTCGCTGCCAAGGGCGGCATGGGAATCATTTTCCAAGACCTATTCTGAGCCCTAGACTGTGTTAGTGGCCTTTTTGCCAGTGGATAGAAGTACAATTGCCACTAGTAATAACCCACTTTTCAGCAATTAGTTATTGGGGTGAATCATTGAATCCTGTCAGTGGTCTCAGGGGAAGCAGGTAGTGGTCAACGGCCTGCTCCTTCAATGTCTGCCATTTCTGTTTTAAAGAAAAGCAGAATATATGCCGTTATTGGGCACAGGCTACTTAAAAAAAAAATGTTTCCCATTTTGGGAGGCAAATGCAGAGACGGAGGTCTGCTGTCCCTTGCAAGCTTCCATCCTTTTTTGTGTCAGTACTTAGGGAATTAAATTTCCTCTGTATCCAATCAGATTCTACCGTATGACTGCATGTAGTACATAACTTTTCCATGTAAACCTAGAATGCTGTGAAGTATCTGAAAAGTAACACACAGTACTTGTAAACAACAGAATAGATAAATCGGAAACAGGGATCAGGGCGCGCACGTGCCACATCTTTATATAATTGCCTGAAATGGTGACTCACACTGATGAGCAGCCTCAGGCTTCAAGGCCCTTTCAATGTGCTTTGTGCAGTGACTGGTACAGACTGGAAGATGTGTCCCCAAGGTTATGGGCTCTGTTTGCAGATGGAACCTTAGTTGTGCATAGAGACATCTGCATCCACAGACAACATTGATCTACAGAATCAGGATCTGTGAAAAATGGCGGGTGCAGATCGAGCTCACAGCTGCAGAAAATCTGTTAGGTGGAAAGGTTGAATGCAGACCTTAGAATGTTGAGCGCTCTGTCACAGTTGAAATGTGGGTGTTCACGAATAATGCCAATGGCGTCTCTTACACTAATGCAAAACGTACTCCAGAAATATTGTATTAAGTGTTTAATTAGGGTGGAAAATATCCTCAAACACCTTTTTTTAGGTCGAGCCTATTAGACAGCACATGTTCTTCTGTTGGTAGGCATATTGTGGCTTACCAAGAAGGTAAAGGGGCTTATAGCTCACCCAACGCTTACTATTGGTTGACTTTCCTTGTCACTCTGTTAAATGGTAGCGGCAATTTCAGTCGATAACCCTTCAAGTATTGCCCGGCGGTAATCGCCTCTCATACCATTCGATAATTTACCAATGAAAGAGGCAGGCGCCGGAGACTGGAAGGCAGGAAACAAAGTTTTTATTCCGTCGGAGCAGAACACATCAGATCAGACAGCAAGGTATCGTCACGAGGTGCTCTAACTGCATCTCTGAGGCCTGGCCTCTTATACACAGGTTTATGACTTTATTGCAGGTTTATCATACATGGCACATTCTTGAGATTGTTTTGGAACATGAAAGAACATCCTCGGAATCCCTACTTCGAGCTCGTTCCCACACATATCTACAGTGGAAGTCCCCACCCCATCCACAGTAGGAGATGGCTATCACACAGCTGGACATTCCGCCAATTCCCGGGGGTGTGTGCGACCGGCCGGGTCTCAGGGGGTAGGGGCTTTGATCTACTGTAATCCCTTTGATGTGGGGTGTTTCCCTTACAGTAGGGGCAATAAACTGCATCCGCAGGGCTAGGTGATGGCCTGGGATCGATTCGGACAATGGGGCGCGGAGGAAGGGGGTTATCAAAGAGATGCATGACCATGTACGGGATGTCGGTCAGGCGCGGGGTGTGATTCCATGGCAGGGTCGCGCAGAAGGAGAGGGTTTATGGCCCGTGTATGAGAGAGCGGGGGTGGTCGGCGCGCGGGGGATGCTTGCAGCGCCAGGGGAACGCGCTGGCGACCGACAATGAGCGGGGGAGAGAGTGGGGTGCCTAAAAAAATGGCGGCCGTGCGTTCGCTGTGCGTGGCGCTGGGGAGAGGCAAGATGGAGCAGATAATGTTCAGTTACAAGCTAAATTTCCACAGTCCTCCCTTTTAACATATCTCGCCAGCTTGCCAGGCCGACATTTCACCTTCGTTAACCCTCCAGCTATAATATCGTTAATGTTTTCCATACATTCCTTAAAGATACAGAGTTTTTATGGCAGGCAGGAGTAATCTGACACATTTATACATAGTTACATACAGTTGATAAAGTAGGCGAGGAGGTAGTACATGCAAAATTACATCAGCTGCGCCGCATGTCAGGCCCAGGGATAGGAGGAGGGGAGCTTGTTTGAGCACAAATAGGATACTGTAAAGCAAAAAAAATGTTTCTGGCAAAACAAGGGATATTTCGTACATTACTTAAGGCCCAGACTTCGTGTGGATCAAAAATAGTCAGTATAGTCGTGTGCATGGCTGGTGTTGTATGAATGTCATTATACAAAGTTAGATTTTCTTAACTTCTCAGTGTACAGTCGGAAGTGACTGATGCAACATCATGAAAACTTGATAGGAAGATAGTTAATATAAAAAGGTGGTTGGGAGAGGATTTCAGCTAAACATGGGTTCTTCTTTCCAGTGTCCTATTATAAAGAGCCATCACTGGTAAGCTCTTATTGTCGTTCTTCTTTCGTTGGCACTGTTGAGCACCGGCGGTGGAGCTAAGGTCCAGCTCAAATCCAATTTCTCACGTGGCAGGGTGTGACCATTCGCTGTTCTCCGATCACAGTCCTGTTCCTTAACACAGTTCATCATAGGTACTTTGAGACAGGGTACCCGCTTTTAGTTCTTCTGTAGTTAGGTCAAATTCATAATCCATATAAAAGAGGGAGAGAGAGAGAAGGGTGTGACGTGCTTCGGGATGCCGAGGGAAGAGGGGGTGGAGTGGGATCGGATCAAAAATGCGGACCAAGGAGAGCAGAATCTTCCAGCACTGGGCCCATCAATCGGGCCCGACGGGTTGGGACTTCAGGCACGCTGGTCAGTGAGCAGGGGGCCTCGATGTAGCCCTTCGTTCTATCGCTTATCATCCTGATAATGGTGCCTCGTCTCACGCCCTTTTTGCTTCGTTGCTTCCCCCTTGGTCGATGCCATAGATGTTCCATGGTCTGCAGCCAGGCTGTGCGTCACGTCCGACCCCTCTCTTCCGATGGCAGCACGTTATCTTTAAATGAGTACAAGAAACAAAATCTTAGAGAGTTGGCAGGGAAGACATTTACACACTTCATCCTCTCTCCCAACCACCGAGTAGTTGCGGGAATGCTTTTATCGGTTGCTGTACGATTGATGTCTATTAACTCTGATGTTAGTGTGCGTGTTACTAATTTATTAATCATTGCTGTGGTGCAGGTTTCTGTGGGTGTCCCTGTCCATCGTCTGGCCCTCTAGGTGTCGATTCCTGCGCTCTATAATCGTTGCAGGAAGCCTGACATCTGTCAACCTTCTGGTCTATTAAAAATTCGAACCGGCTTCTCTGGTAGAGACTCGTTCATTTCAACACAAGTTTTGTTAATACACATTTTCCTCCGAGGACTGCTAAGTTTATAAAAAAAAAGTGCGAGGTGAACCATTTCGGGGAGGAACATAAGCTAAACATTATTCTTGCTGGAGACAGTAGGTAACCCTTATCAGTTTAGGCGATGTATATTTTTTTTTTTAGAGAATAAGGTCATCAGCTGTTTTGTTCGAAATACTCTGAGACGGCTAGTATAGGGCTGGGGTTATTTTGGGAGAACGGGGTGCTTCAGACATTCTATTTCGGGGTAATTGGGCGGGGGCAATTCTGGGCGGTGGAGATGGTGTTGTTAAAGCTCTAAAAACGAAAACCACTGACATATAGTCCCCGTGATGAGGGCCAAATTGGGAGACATCAGTCGTCTTACCTGTCCTTTCTTTCTCAGCCAATTAAGCTCAACATTTGCAGAAAGGAGAGGTAGTAACGTGGTAAAGTATGGTCGTTTTGTTTCTGTCAATTTGTTCGAACACCACCGTGTTTCAGGCCAATTATACACTTACCGAAGAGGTATGTGTCGTTAATTTATTCAAAAAGAAAGAGGGCAAGAAAGCCTTTAGCGAGGGAGGGGGAGAGAGTGAGAGAGAGTGAGAGAGAGAGAGAGAGAGTGAGAGAGAGTGAGAGAGAGTGAGAGTGAGAGTGAGAGTGAGAGTGAGAGTGAGAGTGAGAGTGAGAGAGAGAGTGAGAGAGAGAGTGAGAGAGAGAGAGAGAGTGAGAGAGAGAGTGAGAGAGAGAGTGAGAGAGAGAGTGAGAGTGAGAGTGAGAGTGAGAGTGAGAGTGAGAGTGAGAGTGAGAGTGAGAGTGAGAGTGAGAGTGAGAGTGAGAGTGAGAGTGAGAGTGAGAGTGAGAGTGAGAGTGAGAGTGAGAGAGAGAGAGAGAGAGAGAGTGAGAGAGAGAGAGAGAGAGACGTGTGCATCAAGTAGGCTATTTGGCATATGTACGACACAAAACGAGAGAGAGAGAGAGAGACATGGGTACGATAATAGGCCACTTGGTGCACACACAACATGGAGTAGCATGGGTCTGTTCTATGTAAGAAAACACAAGCGGGGAAAAGACATAAATTCGGTGATCACGTACACACAAATGCCGGATAGGGTGTGATAGTACATGCATCAAGCGCAGAAACTTAAGACGGAGACTCAGGGCTACGTTGAGTATGGGGACCTCTCCTTTCCTGTCCTCTTTCCTATGCATGCTGCGTATTTTCAGTATTTTGTAGTTTATCTTGGGGGGGTGTCGGACCTTTTACTCTCCTCCCTTTGATCGATGGACGAGCACTTCAATCATACGGTGACGCTCTCTTCAAGTGACCCAAGCACGAAATGCATACACATTCATACCGTATGATCGTAGCACACACGCACAATCATACCATACAGTTTTTCATGTTCCCAATGGTGGTCTGCACTTTACGCACTATCCCACAACGTTTGTCTATGTTTTTCCTGATATCGAACACGGTGCGGTCCATGTCCACTCCATTCTTCAGTCGGAACTTCGTCGTGACCTATAGAGGGGAAAAAGAGGGGAGGGGATGTGCAGTATTCAAAGTACCTTAGCGCGCGTAGACACGAAAAAGTTCTACTTACCACGTACCAGGCTAGCCGCAGGAGTGGGTAATACCACAGACCTATTATTCTTTTTGTCCGAGGCAAAGATGCTCTATTTCATTCATCTCCTAAATTCGGGTTCCCTGGTCGTACATGCCTTTCTCAATCGGTCGTGTATTATGGTGCAAGATACCATACCTTGCGTTCGGCCTATACCTTAAGCTATAGTTGACCATTGTTTGACAACTCTTGGAAAAAAGACAGGTGTGGTGGGTACAAATTCCGTCAATCAAAAAAAGATTCAGGCAAATGGGGTCTGCATTATCTGTTTTCTATTGCTTGGGAGTAACAATCATTTATTCAAAAGAAAAAACCTTTACCAACCTAGATGATTTGTCATGACACTGATTCCGTAATTCCTTTTAAGAAGCCCTTTATTTAAAACAATGTCAGTATACAAATACGGGCCTACAACCGCTATAGGCCGGCTACGGCGTGAGAGGCGTCGAGTATCATGAGCAACACTACTTTAGCATAAAATCGGTTCCCTCCCCGCCCCCCCGACCATCATGTGTGGAAACATCGCATACATATCTCTTTTTAACACAATGCCACGTGACTGGAACGCCACAAGGAGTTGTAGGCCTCCCCTACATCGGCGCCATTTTGGGGCGAGGTCGGGCCAGTGTACAGTCTAAGTCTTTCCATGAATTAGCTGTTGGACCAGAATTCCTTTCGGTAGTTCGAGAACCTCCGTTAGCGTCAGCTTGCGTCAGCATGGCGTCACCGCGATCTTGTAGCAATGCCGTGGTCCGTTCTTGGGGCGGGGCAGCAGGCGGGTTCTTCCGCCGACGCCTTGAATCAGTCTTTCTCACTGCACCAAGCGGAGGCAAGGTGGCTGCCGTCCGGGGCAAAGAACAATGGCGGCGGTTTGTCCTTACCGGAAGTCCGCGGGAGTCGAGTGCCAATGACTCCAGCAGATTCTGCAAAGCTGAGGGGGGCATTTTGTCAAGGGTGGGGCCCACGCCCAAGCAGACAAGCTTTCGAGTCCAGAATTGTCTCACGGTGGGCTAGGCCTGGATCCGGAGAACCGACCGCCGGAGTCCAAAGGCAGCAGTAGCAGCAGCTCTTCGGTACAGCCACCGGAGAGGGTCCAGCGGCAGCAACGACAGCAGTTCGGATGGTATCGCCACCGGGGTGGGTCCAGTAGCAGCAACGGCAGCAGTTCGGATGGTACCGCCACCGGGGTGGGTCCCCGATTACTCGGCTGCGGGGGCCCACTCCTCGCGTCGGGCGCTAGTGGCAACCCTGGTGAACCCGTGCTTGGGTGGTTGTCCGGCGGTCGAGTGCAGGGGCGCCAACTCAGCCGAACGGCGAATGAAGTGGCAGGGCGCAACTCGGCTGGCCGATGAAAGAGACGGTTGGGGTGCCCTCATCTGCTGGCGAGCCTCCACCTGGGGAGGTGGGGGAGGCCCGTCCGCGTCGCTTCCCCCCGCCAGGGCACCCTCCATTATTGAAGGAAGAAGAGAATGGGAAGATCCGCACAGCGTGGCAGACTCCGCCTTGGCGCTGCCAGAGCTTCGGCGCTTCGTGCAGCCTCCGGCCTATTCGCACAGTCGTCCGCCACTGATGTCAATGGATTTTTGCATGGCTTTTATAGCCCAAAACCGACTAAGAGGACCGCCCAAAACAGGCCAATGTTGCAACTTCGAGGAAGGAGAGGCGAGGACGGTGTCACGTGGACGTAAAGGCTTTGGGATGCAGGTCGCAGCAGACTGTCATGTAAATAGTTGTTTAAAACGTGTTTTAACCTGTTCATCTTGTCGGAATGTTGTTATACCTATAAGTTATTAAAATGTTTAACCATACTACTTTGTTGAAGTGTTGTACATATTTGCAATCTAGTTAGTGTAATCGGAAAATGGCATTGTCCAATTGCGCGTGATCCTAGTCAAGTTCGGTGACGTTGATGGTGGGTATCAACAGACTTCCGGTTGTGTCTACTGGGCGGGGTGGGTGGTAGGGCAGACATGTTTAGGCAGCGAGAGCGATGGAGCCGGGCTACCTCGTGGCCGTCTTGACCGTGAGCTTGGTTCCTTCCCCTAGTTCCATATATCCCACAAAGGGCTATTTCCTAGCGTTTCTTTAGTTTTGTAGGGTCAAAAAGGATCCTACCAGTGGCCACTGACTCTCGGGGTCCCCCTTTGTATATTTTATGCCATAGCTTGCTATAAACTACGGCGATTAGTTCGTATTTTAGTGAACATGTCCTTATTAGGGGTGCCTTCCAGAGGAGCTGGATGGTCCACCTCTAATAAGCGGTCCGGGCAGAACCAACTACCAATCAGTGGGGAGAAGATAGGCATGACGGGTTTCAACGGGGACAAAAGTCAGCACTACCTATCTTTTCACTGCTTGCAAAGACTAGACAGAATATCTCTATTCCTCGTTATTTGTAAGCAGAGAATACCTCCAAAGAACCAATATCGAACAACTAGTGTTCGGACAATCAATCAATCAATCAATGGGGAGATAAAGATAGGCACGACGGGTTACAACGGGGACAAAAGTCTGCGTTACCTACCCTTCACTATTTGCAAAGACTAGACAGAATATTTCTATTCTACGTTATTTGCAAACAGAGAATATCTCAAAGAGCACTATTCTTCAAAACAATCAATGTTCGGACAATCAATCAGTGGGGAGATAAAGATAGGCACGACGGGTTACAACGGGGACAAAAGTCTGCGTTACCTACCCTTCACTATCTGCAAAGGGAGAGAGAGAGAGAGTATTTCTACTCCTCCCCGTTTGTAGACAGCGAATATCTCAAAGAGAACAATCAATGAGCAATACTAGTATTTCAAACAATCAATCAATTATTTCGCAATTTGTCGTGTTTCACGACCTTACCCGGACCGCGTGGACAGTTTCTCGTCTTCCGCCTCCAGCGCCCGATCGTCCTCTATTCTCCGTATTTGCCGCGGCACTCCTGATGGTTCCCAGTCAGGACCGTAGATCACTCGAGAGAGAGGTCTGCTCGGAACCAGTGAAGTTCGGATGATCGGCTGCCAGACGAGGGTCTATCAGGCAGGAGCTCTCCCGATCGTTGCAGTCGTTCACTCTGTCGTCAGGACCTCTCCCACTGGATCCACGTGTCGCTGATGGGCCCCACGCTTGGGACGCCAATTGTTAAATGGTAGCGGCAATTTCAGTCGATAACCCTTCAAGTATTGCCCGGCGGTAATCGCCTCTCATACCATTCGATAATTTACCAATGAAAGAGGCAGGCGCCGGAGACTGGAAGGCAGGAAACAAAGTTTTTATTCCGTCGGAGCAGAACACATCAGATCAGACAGCAAGGTATCGTCACGAGGTGCTCTAACTGCATCTCTGAGGCCTGGCCTCTTATACACAGGTTTATGACTTTATTGCAGGTTTATCATACATGGCACATTTTTGAGATTGTTTTGGAACATGAAAGAACATCCTCGGAATCCCTACTTCGAGCTCGTTCCCACACATATCTACAGTGGAAGTCCCCACCCCATCCACAGTAGGAGATGGCTATCACACAGCTGGACATTCCGCCAATTCCCGGGGGTGTGTGCGACCGGCCGGGTCTCAGGGGGTAGGGGCTTTGATCTACTGTAATCCCTTTGATGTGGGGTGTTTCCCTTACAGTAGGGGCAATAAACTGCATCCGCAGGGCTAGGTGATGGCCTGGGATCGATTCGGACAATGGGGCGCGGAGGAAGGGGGTTATCAAAGAGATGCATGACCATGTACGGGATGTCGGTCAGGCGCAGGGTGTGATTCCATGGCAGGGTCGCGCAGAAGGAGAGGGTTTATGGCCCGTGTATGAGAGAGCGGGGGTGGTCGGCGTGCGGGGGATGCTTGCAGCGCCAGGGGAACGCGCTGGCGACCGACAATGAGCGGGGGAGAGAGTGGGGTGCCTAAAAAAATGGCGGCCGTGCGTTCGCTGTGCGTGGCGCTGGGGAGAGGCAAGATGGCGCAGATAATGTTCAGTTACAAGCTAAATTTCCACAACTCTCATTTGTCTGCTTCTTACTCATGTACCAGCTTGTCAATCTTGTGTTTGTCCCTCCCATGAAGCATTGCCTGTTTCCACTTTCCAGACTCTTTGGTTGGCAGGAATTGATGCTTCCACTGCTTGCTTTTCAAGCACTACTTTTTTCTTTTGTGGGAAGCACTCCATTAGAGTGCCAGTGTTTTTGAGATGTCACTCTCATCTATTGTCTCTCCCCTGCACTCCATGTGGCTGCATGTTGCCTGACTGCTGCTCCTGACCCTCGTCTCCAGTGTTTTTGAGATGTGACTCTCATCTATGTCTCTCCCCTGCACTCCATGTTGCTGCATGTTGCCTGACTGCTGCTCCTGACCCTTGCCTCCAGTGTTTTTGAGATGTGACTCTCATCTATGTCTCTCCCCTGCACTCCATGTTGCTGCATGTTGCCTGACTGCTGCTCCTGACCCTCGTCTCCAGTGTTTTTGAGATGTCACCCTCATCTATGTCTCTCCCCTGCACTCCATGTTGCTGCATGTTGCCTGACTGCTGCTCCTGACCCTTGCCTCCAGTGTTTTTGAGATGTCACTCTCATCTATGTCTCTCCCCTGCACTCCATGTTGCTGCATGCTGCCTGACTGCTGCTCCTGACCCTTGCCTCCAGTGTTTTTGAGATGTGACTCTCATCTATGTCTCTCCCCTGCACTCCATGTTGCTGCATGTTGCCTGACTGCTGCTCCTGACCCTTGCCTCCAGTGTTTTTGAGATGTGACTCTCATCTATGTCTCTCCCCTGCACTCCATGTTGCTGCATGTTGCCTGACTGCTGCTCCTGACCCTCGTCTCCAGTGTTTTTGAGAAGTCACCCTCATCTATGTCTCTCCCCTGCACTCCATGTTGCTGCATGTTGCCTGACTGCTGCTCCTGACCCTTGCCTCCAGTGTTTTTGAGATGTCACTCTCATCTATGTCTCTCCCCTGCACTCCATGTTGCTGCATGTTGCCTGACTGCTGCTCATGACCCTCGCCTCCAGTGTTTTTGAGATGTGACTCTCATCTATGTCTCTCCCCTGCACTCCATGTTGCTGCATGTTGCCTGACTGCTGCTCCTGACCCTTGCCTCCAGGGTTTTTGAGATGTGACTCTCATCTATGTCTCTCCCCTGCACTCCATGTTGCTGCATGTTGCCTGACTGCTGCTCCTGACCCTTGCCTCCAGGGTTTTTGAGATGTGACTCTCATCTATGTCTCTCCCCTGCACTCCATGTTGCTGCATGTTGCCTGACTGCTGCTCCTGACCCTTGCCTCCAGTGTTTTTGATATGTCACTCTCATCTATGTCTCTCCCCTGCACTCCATGTTGCTGCATGTTGCCTGACTGCTGCTCATGACCCTTGCCTCCAGTGTTTTTGAGATGTGACTCTCATCTATGTCTCTCCCCTGCACTCCATGTTGCTGCATGTTGCCTGACTGCTGCTCCTGACCCTTGCCTTCAGTGTTTTTGAGATGTCACTCTCATCTATGACTCTCCCCTGCACTCCATGTTGCTGCATGTTGCCTGACTGCTGCTCCTGACCCTTGCATCCAGTGTTTTTGAGCTGTGACTCTCATCTATGTCTCTCCCCTGCACTCCATGGTGCTGCATGTTGCCTGACTGCTGCTCCTGACCCTTGCCTCCAGTGTTTTTGAGATGTCACTCTCATCTATGTCTCTCCCCTGCACTCCATGTTGCTGCATGTTGCCTGACTGCTGCTCCTGACCCTTGCCTCCAGGGTTTTTGAGATGTGACTCTCATCTATGTCTCTCCCCTGCACTCCATGTTGCTGCATGTTGCCTGACTGCTGCTCCTGACCCTTGCCTCCAGGGTTTTTGAGATGTGACTCTCATCTATGTCTCTCCCCTGCACTCCATGTTGCTGCATGTTGCCTGACTGCTGCTCCTGACCCTTGCCTCCAGTGTTTTTGATATGTCACGCTCATCTATGTCTCTCCCCTGCACTCCATGTTGCTGCATGTTGCCTGACTGCTGCTCCTGACCCTTGTCTCTTTAGCACTTACCTGTGTGCTTCTCCTCATTGCTTCGCCGCACCCATAGACTCCATGTTGCTTTCTCTTGACTCCTCTGTTGCTTTTGCTCTGCCACCCCCTGTTCCTCTCACATCCCCTCTGAGCCTCCACCACATTGCTTTCGAGTCCCCTCGTGTTTTGCGTCTTCATTCTCCCCCCCTCCCTATGTTGCATCAATGTTCTTGCCAACGTTCCCTTGTTGCTTTACTGTTCACCCACCATCCCCTGCCATGCTTCTGCACATTTCACATTTATTTCTTTGCCATTGGCCCCCCCACCCGCCCCAGTGTTACTTCACCATTCCCACAGCCCCCCCCCCCTTGTGGTTTCCAGTTACCAATCAAACTTGGATTAGTAACTAAAAAGAGGAACAAATAGTGCCATTTTCTTTTAGTAGGCACGCACATGTGTGGTGCATATGCCTACTAAATGATGAAGTTGGCTGTTTGAAAAGATTTTCTTTTTTTGATATCATTAGCCATGCGGCACAGAGTTGGGGATGCTGTGCAGGGTGGCTAAACCCCATTGTCAAAGCCAATAGGTTACAAAGGCGAGAGCTATTGGATTTACCAATGCTTCTTTTAGGCTGATGTTTTTAGAATTGGCCCACATAGACAATGCACAGGGCTACGACTAGAGGCATTAGCACTACACCCTGAAACCTGTGGTTTGAGTTAAGTCTACAATGTCTACATTCACTTATTTGTCTTTGAGTCAGTCTCTGAGAGACTGAATAAAGTGATCAGTCTGGGCACGAGGAGAATGAGCGCCGGGAGGTAGAAAGGAATGGGGTTTCAAGGTATGTTGGCAATGGGCACAGAGGAAGTGGGTTCACGTTTGGAATGTAGGAGAAAATAAAAGAAGCATTGCTGAAGAGAAGGCGTGGTTTGAGTGAAGTACAAGTAGGAGTGTCGCAACTTGTCCAGTTTTACTCCTGAGTTACTCGCATGTGGAAGTGTGTGGACTCATGGCAAGAGGACTTAGTACCCTGGGAATGCCTACCACAGCTTGCTAGTTTTTCAGGTTAATGTGGCAACCCTTACTGGTAAAAATAGCTGGGGGGGTTTGTTGATAGACATGACAGGCCATAGCCCTCTGCTTGGAAAGACCACACTTTCTACGAAAATTCAAATTCAAAAAGCTTTATTCGGTTATAATTTTTTTTAAACGTAAAGGCATTCATAACATATAGCAAATATGCACAAGAATAAAACCACACAAATGGTAAACGTCATTAAAATAGATATATAATCAACAATGTATACAGCTGTCCAGGAGTATGAGCCATCCCTATAGAGTTACTTTAACTCACAGCAGCTTTTAAAAAACTAGCACCATAAAAAACAACGTCCACAGAGAGCATTTGTAAAAACAAGAGAGCCGGTTGTGCATGCTTAAACTCTCGCACCTTAAAAAGAGGAATGAAATCTGCCTTTCTCAGAATCTCAACAATTTACAGAACAGACTAAAAGGCATGGTATCCTGCAGAGACACCTGGGGCATATTTACAAGGGGATCTCGCCACCAGAGCATCCTTTTTTTTAACATTCTGCTGGCGATAACCCCTTTGCCTTATTTACAAGGCCGCGTTATGCCACTTAATATGGCTCAATGGCACCTTGTAAATAATGCCCCTATTCACGCTGCACTTAGCGTTAAACGGGAAGGTAATGGGTGTTGCAGTGGGCGTTCTGCTGCGACAACCATTGCTTTTTGACGCTGCCCCCTATTTACAAGGCTGGCGTAAATATGGGGCAACACCAACAAAAAACAAAAAAACTGGTGCAACAAGGAGAAATGATTTTTTTCTCCTCATTTTTGCTGTTTCTACGTGTGCTGCACGCTACAGCACATATAGAAAGAGGAAATCAACAATAGTAATTGTTCATGTGCAGGAAAGGACTATGGTGCAAAGGTGCCTGCTTTGGCGCTAGGCAGCTACATTTAGCACTAGGGGAAATTCAGGGGTGCACCATATTATTGTAATTACCGTTCATCACTGCATTTTAGAATGCCGGAGCGCAGCGTTACCAATTGTGGAGTAACACCGCGTACTGCCATTTTGTTGTGAATATGCCCCCTGGCTGCAGCTGCGGGGTGCTAGAGAGGATGCTTTCTGCCAGCCCGAGTCAATGCTAGTCACTGGGGCAACAGATTTAACACTATCTACTATGTTTCTCTGACTGTCCCTTTACAGTAATTTGTTGTTTAATGTGTAATGTGACAGCTTGTTTAATGCAGATTATGATGGCTTGTCTTCCTCATCCAGGGAACCAGCCGTCGCCATTGAACTCCGTCGAAGGGTTCAACCTGATGAAGAAGCGGTGGGAACTGCTGCCTCCCATGCCTACGGGCCGCTGCTCCTGCTCCAGTCTTCAGACGCCCAACATGCTCTTCGTCATCGGCGGCGTAGCTCAAGGACCAAGCAGCGCCATGGAAGCGCTGTGCGTGCGAGAAAGCGTGTGAGGGGACGTCAGTCTTGACGCGCTTCAAGAAGTCCTGAAAGAATCACAGGAAAAGCTCTCCATTCACATGAGGAAGCAAGTGCCTATGGTGATGAAATGTGGTACCCAACAGCCCTGAGGCCAAAGGACTTCCACACCTTACCAGCCAGAGCTCTGCGGGCCAGTGGCTTTTCATGAAGTAGAACCAGCCGCTGTCACTAAATGGCTTCTACGCCAGCTTATAATAGCTTTCAGCCTTCTGGCCCATTAAGAAACAGGTTGGACTGTAGCCATCAAAGACCTGAAACTCTGCCAGCTAAGCCAATGGGATAGAGCAACCCTAAGGAATATAACTTTTCTATATGAAGATTTTCAATGAGAGATGATATAGTTCTGAAGAATGGCAGAATATTCTCCTCAGAGTAGCAGGACACTCCTCTTAAAGCTTGAACCTGGAGCAGAGACCCATGCCACAAGCGGGGCCATCCTAGTACCACAAGCCCATGTCTGGGCCGCGCTTTACTCGTTGGACTCGGATCAGAGACAGTGTATCTGGTCCTTGCTCCCAAAACCGATTTAAAAGTTTAGTGAACTCAAGATTAGGTCAGGAACAGAAACCCATCTATGTGCCTATACTTTTTTTTCTTGTTTCTGTTGTGATGACTTAAACAGTGTGATAGTTGGTATGATAGAATTGTTTGAAAAACCTTTAACTTGGTAACACAGGGTAGATCTCTTCGGAGTTATCCAGGATAGCATTGCCTAAGTAGCAGGCTTTTTTTAGACAAGCGAAACCACTTATGTCCTTCTTGTAGGCAGAAAGTACAAGTAGCCATCACACACATGGGACTGTTAACACACACTCGGGGCTGAAAAGAAAGGCGTGGTATCCACTCTTCGCCTAGGGACCTCTCGATCATTGTGCATTCTGAACTTGTTTTAGGTTGCAATAGAAAGATTCAACGTGACAACTAGTACCTGCATTGTGATTTACTATTTAGGCGTTTTTTTCAGAAAAAAATGTGTAGTACCTCTATTATAGCAGAACAGAATTTGAAATGGGTGTCCATGCTTGAAGAAACTAGGAAAGTGTGTCATCCTTGTCCGAACAAGATACAGGTAGATGTTTGCATCCGTGGACTTTGGTGGTCGATGAAGCCCAGTTCCATCCTTGAGAGAGGCCGCCACAGTCCAGTGTTGAATGAACTTTGGTCTGTTCATCCTCACGTGTATCCATGATGGAGTCAACAGCAGTCACGACTTACGGGGACTTCTCCTTTAGGTTTATTGTCAACTATTTCACATTGTACGTACTGTTATACTGTTTGAGATTATTTTTTTTACCAAAAAACAAATTAAAAATCATATTTGAATGGCTGCCCGTTAAAATAGAATAATTTGTCGCACAAGGAATACAAATATTGGTTGTGTTGCCTGGATGAAAACCAAGGTGGGTCAACAAACAACTGTTGCTGTTTATCTCTTGTACGTACGTTGTGTTGCTTCATGTATATCCTGTGCCTGGGGTTTGGGCTGCACTTAGATCACCCATCCGAGTGAGTGCCAATTGCATAAGCGCAGACACAATCCGGAACAAAAATAATGTCTGGCTTTAGGTTTGCAATAGAGGCTCTTGACGCGTCACCTCATCACTGTGTAAGCTGTCAGTGACCAGACATTATGTCAAGTGTCCCTCGAACTTTATCCTCCCATAACTCTGGCCAGGCACCACCAGCACCACATGTGTGCCACCACCCCACTCATGACGCACCCCTACACACTGACCCCCCTACAACTCCTGATCCGACCTACTCCAAATCTAGCCGCCTCCCTACCTTCTTAACCCATGTCACTCTGATGTTCAACTTCACCTTGCCCTTTCAGCCTTGAACCCCATCTACCGCATGGCTCTACACCACATGCCTGCTCCCCTCCCACGTGGTACAATCTCCCTTGTTCCCACTGCCTGCTCCCCTCTTACGTGGTACAATCTCCGTTGTTCCCGCTACCTGCTACCCTCTCACGTGGTACAATCTCCCTTGTTTCCGCTGCCTGCTCCCCTCTCACGTGGTACAATCTCCCTTGTTCCTGCTGCCTGCTACCCTCTCACATGGTACAATCTCCCTTGTTCCCGCTGGCTGCTCCCCTCTTACGTAGTACAATATCCCTTGTTCCTGCTGCCTGATCCCCTCCTATGTGGTACAATGCTCCTTGTTTCCGCTGCCTGCTCCCCTCTAACGTAATACAATCTCCCTTGTTCCAGCTGCCTGCCCCCCTCCCATGTGGTAAAATGCTCCTTGTTTCCGCTGCCTTCTCCCCTATCATGTGGTACAATCTTCATTGTTCCCAATGCCTGCTCCCCCTCACGTGTTACAATCACCCTTATTCCCCCTGCTTGCTCCCCTCTCACGTGGTACAATCTCCCTTAGCTTGTTCCTGCTGCCTGCTCCCCTCCCATGTGGTACAATCTCCCTTGTTCCTGCTCCCCTCCCATGGGGTACAATGCTCCTTGTTTCTGCTGCCTGCTCCCCTCTTACATGGTACAATTTCCCTTTGTTTCAGCTGCCTGCTCCCCTCTCACGTGATACAATCTCCCTTGTTTACACTGCCTGCTCCTCTCTCACATGCTACAATCACCCTTGTTCCCGCTTCCTGCTCCCCTCTCACGTGGTACAATCTCCCTTGTCCCTGCTGCCTGCTCCCCTCTCACGTGGTACAGTCTCCCTTGTTCCCGCTGCCTGCTCCCCTCCCATGTGGTGCAATCTCCCTTGTTCCCTCTACCTGCTTCCCTCTCACGTGGTACAATCTCCCTTGTTCTCGCTGCCTGCTCCCCTCCCATGTGGTACAATCTCCCTTGTTCCCGCTGCCTCCTCCCCTCTCACATGGTACAATCTCCCTTGTTCCCTCTGCTGGCTCCCCTCTCACGTGGTACAATCTCCCTTGTTCCCTCTGCCTGCTCCCCTCTCACGTGGTACAATATACCTTGTTCCTGCTGCCTGATCCCCTCCTATGTGATTAGACCAAACAAGGCTTAGCACTGAGAGGAAATATAATTTTTACTTAGGAACTACACAGCTCATGGGAATAGTTATTTCCCTTCAGCTACTGGTATTGCATCCAGATTAATGTAGTCCTAGCCACCTCTAATTTCAAAATCAACCAATATAGCAGCCCTCCGCTATCTGACTCTTCCACAGAAAAAGGTGAAGAAACCTCAAGAAAAAGTAAATGAATGTGGTACAATGCTCCTTGTTTCTGCTGCCTGCTCCCCTCTCACGTGATACAATCTCCCTTGTTCCCGCTACCTGCCCCCCTCCCATGTGGTAAAATGCTCCTTGTTTCTGCTGCCTTCTCCCCTATCATGTGGTACAATCTTCCTTGTTCCCATTGCCTGCTCCCCCTCACGTGTTACAATCACACTTGTTCCCCCTGCTTGCTCCCCTCTCACGTGGTACAATCTCCCTTAGCTTGTTTCTGCTGCCTGCTCCCCTCTCATGTGGTACAATCTCCCTTGTTCCTGCTTCCTGCTCCCCTCTCACATGGTACAATTTCCCTTTGTTTCTGCTGCCTGCTCCCCTCTCACTTGATACAATCTCCCTTGTTTACAGTGCCTGCTCCCCTCTCACGTGCTACAATCACCCTTGTTCCCGCTTCCTGCTCCCCTCTCACGTGGTACAATCTCCCTTGTTCCTGCTGCCTGCTCCCCACTCACGTGGTACAGACTCCCTTGTTCCCGCTGCCTGCTCCCCTCCCATGTGGTGCAATCTCCCTGGTTCCCTCTGCCTGCTCCGCTCTCACGTGGTACAATCTCCCTTGTTCCCGCTACCTGCTCCCCTCCCATGTGGTACAATGCTCCTTGTTCCTGCTGCCTGCTCCCCTCTCACGTGATACAATCTCCCTTGTTCCCGCTACCTGCCCCCCTCCCATGTGGTAAAATGCTCCTTGTTTCTGCTGCCTTCTCCCCTATCATGTGGTACAATCTTCCTTGTTCCCATTGCCTGCTCCCCCTCACGTGTTACAATCACACTTGTTCCCCCTGCTTGCTCCCCTCTCACGTGGTACAATCTCCCTTAGCTTGTTTCTGCTGCCTGCTCCCCTCTCATGTGGTACAATCTCCCTTGTTCCTGCTTCCTGCTCCCCTCCCATGGGGTACAATGCTCCTTGTTTCTGCTGCCTGCTCCCCTCTCACATGGTACAATTTCCCTTTGTTTCTGCTGCCTGCTCCCCTCTCACGTGATACAATCTCCCTTGTTTACAGTGCCTGCTCCCCTCTCACGTGCTACAATCACCCTTGTTCCCGCTTCCTGCTCCCCTCTCACATGGTACAATCCCCCTTGTTCCTGCTGCCTGCTCCCCACTCACGTGGTACAGTCTCCCTTGTTCCCGCTGCCTGCTCCCCTCCCATGTGGTGCAATCTCCCTGGTTCCCTCTGCCTGCTCCGCTCTCACGTGGTACAATCTCCCTTGTTCTCGCTGCCTGCTCCCCTCCCATGTGGTACAATCACCCTTGTTCCCTCTGCCGGCTCCCCTCTCATGTGGTACAATCTCCCTTGTTCCCTCTGCCGGCTCCCCTCTCACGTGGTACAATCTCCCTTGTTCCCTCGGCCTGCTCCCCTCCCATCATGTGGTGCAATCTCCCTGGTCCCCTCTGCCTGCTCCCCTCTCACGTGGTACAATCTCCCTTGTTCCCGCTGCCTGCTCCCCTCTCACATGGTACAATCTCCCTTGTTCCCTCTGCCGGCTCCCCTCTCACGTGGTACAATCTCCCTTGTTCCCTCTGCCTGCTCCCGTCTCACGTGGTACAATCTCCCTTGTTCCCGCTGCCTGCTCAACTCTCACGTGGTACAATCTCCCTTGTTCCTTCTCATGTGATACAATCTCCCTTGTTCCCGTTGCCTGCTCCCCCCTCAGGTGGTACAATCTCCCTTGTTCCCGCTGCCTGCTCCCCTCCCACGTTGTACAATCTACCTTGTTCCCGCTGCCTGCTCAACTCTCACGTGGTACAATCTCCCTTGTTCTCTCTGCCTGCTCCCCTCTCACGTGGTCCAATCTCCCTTGTTTCCGCTGCCTGCTCCCCCCATGTGGTACAATCTCCCTTGTTCCCGCTGCCTGCTCACCTCCCATGTGATACAATTCCATTTGTTCCTGCTGTAGTCACGCTGCCCCATCACATTTTGCTTCAGGAGTAAACCCTCTCCACCCCTTTAGCTATGCACAATTGTGTGTTACTTTAGAATTAGGTTTGTGCTTTATAAATTGACTTATATAAATGGGATAAAGTAGTCCTCACTGTGCATTAGAAGGATACAGCAAGTCAGTGACGAGGTGCAGAACTAAATACAGACACAGGCTGCTGATGAGTTCCAGATCTGTAGTCACTGAACTCTAAGATGACTTACGATGACCTTTTCATGTGAAGTTAGGGAGTTTCTTATCCTCATTGTGAGTGAGTCCTGTAGCATTTTAATATCCAGCATCACCCAGAGAGTTTTCGCTTTTTCTCAAATTCGATTGAGAGAAAGAAAAATATCGAAAGTTGCTTTGATGCCATCCTACAACAGCCTCACTCTGTAGCTACTTAGGACTCAAACAATGATAATTCTTTGTATAACAACGGACATTTATTTTTCAATGTACACCAATTGATGTTTTATAAACAATTAGCTCTCAAATGACATTTTTACCCCTCTCCTATCCCATGCATACATTTATTTTATACATTCCTGTAAGCATTTTGGTTTTGACATCGATAGCAATTTGATAGAATAAAAAAGGACAATTCATTCCATGAAGCTATTGCTTCTATCAGTTTTCCAAAGTGTCCCACATTTCACATAACTATGAGAATAAAACAACATTTTCATCAATCTCTGAATACTACAGATTGTTTCGGTCATCCTATTATTTCATCACATATTTAGACTTCTTCAGGACCGTCAAAAAGTTCAATTTTGGTGTTAGTCATCATGTACACTTTATGTCAGTTTATGAATCGGCGCTTCTGTCTATTTAATTTACTTTTTGGCTCATTTCCACCCACCGATTAAGGTTCCACCCACCTATTAAGGTTTTCAAGGAGTGATATCAACTAGGCATTATGATTTTCTTTTTTTCATTTCAAAAGAATTTTATTATTTTAAAGACGCAAATATGAAACATAACATACAAGTAAAAGTGATACAATTGATAACGGACAGAGGTAATAGATACATTAAAATAAAATTAAATAATAGGAAATCAAGTCATTGTCATTCATTAATCCGCAGATATCAGATAAATAAGTTACTTAAGGAGGGACGGCCCAAAATGATATCTGGCAAGGATACTTATCAAAAGTATCACCCTCAGATGGCAAACTAGGGATAAGAGGAAAGAGAAGAAAGGAAGAAAGAAAAGCCGGAAAGAGTAGGAAAGAGATGAGGAAAGAAAAAGAGAGACAGAGAGGAGAAAAGGAAGAGGAGAGGATTTCCAGAGGATTCACCCGACACACAAGACAACACTAACCAGACAAATCAAAGGGATATTGCTCCACCAGCCCTTCGGAGGCCAACTCCATGTATGAATCTAAGGCTTTCCAAACACCAGTAGATATAGAAGGGGATAGATGAGCATGGTCCACTGACGTATGAGCACTTCGTAAAAAGGAAACCCAAGCCCACCAAGTATGGTAAGAGACGGATGCAAAGGATTTCCACTCCATGAGAATTACTTTGACTGCAATAGTCAATAAGAGGTCCAGCAACTGTAACTCCATGGGATCTAAAGGCAGAGGGACTGGGTCCGCAACGGACCCAAAAGGATTAATGGAAAAGAAAGTTGGAATTTGATGTTAAAGATGAGCATGAGGTGTTTGTGAATTAAATCCCAAAAGGGTTGGAGAAGGGAGCAATCAAGGAACATATGTTGAAAATCGCCTGGTAGAAGCCCACAACTCCAGCACAAATTGTCTTCTTTGAGATTTAGTGAATACAGACGAATGGGAGTCCAGTGAAGAAGATTAATAGAGAAAAACTTAGACTGCATTAAAGAGGGGGCGATTTTGTTCCGAAGAGAAAATTTACCAATATCTTGCCAGGTATCAGAAGAGATATGAGCAGTAACACTATGATCAAAATGATGTAACCATTTTTGCTGTGCGACAGTTTGGGAAGGGAGTGTAGAGGACGATAAAAATTTGTAAATCCGAGACGCAACATGACCAGTCCTGATCCATAACTGAAAAAGCGTAATCATAGGGGAAGAAGGATGAAGGTGCAGTTTAGCAAGTGCAACCTTAATCTTAAGAAAAGTATAAAAATCTAAATTAGATAAAGAAAATTGTTGAGCAAGGGATGAGAAAGGGGAAGGGTCATTGTTGGAATCATAGAGATGTTTAACAAGTGAGACACCTTTCCCAGCCCAGTAAGACATCAACTCTGGGTCAATATTAATTTTGATTTTAGAATTGCGCCAAATAGACGACCATCTAGTTTTATGCAGTGGAATTGCTACTCTCTTATCAACCTTGCGAACCGCAGCAATAGTGTCTAAAATAATAGAGCGAGAGAATGGAATAGAAAGGGTATTCGTGGTTAAAAAAGAGGCAGTCGGCAGTGGGGAGGCCAGTTCCTGTTCTATTGTCAACCATGCTGGAACATGAATAGATGGAGAAGAAAACCAAAGGGCACCCTGGGACGCCAGAAAAGCCGTTTGATACTTCCCCCAATCAGGAAAATTACAGCCACCCATATCATAAGATTTCCGTAAAAATTTATAAGCAATCCTAGCCCTTCTGTCATTCCATAAAAATTTAGAAGTAAGCAAATCAAGTTCGTGAAAGAAGGAATCAGAAAGCCTTACTGGAAGCATAGAGGAAACAAAATTAATAATAGGAGTGATCATCATTTTAAGAGTCTGCAGTCGGCCCCACCAAGAAATATGCTTCGGAGACCAATTTTCTAAAAGACGTCTCACCTTAAGAATAGTTTGGGATTCATTATAAGTAGCCGTAGCATATAAGGTGGAACAAAAATAGATACCCAGATATTTTAGCTGTTTAGATTGCCATTTAAAGCCCGCCGAACCCATATGAGAGGAGAAGCAGTAAGCATTTAAGGGAAACATCTCTGTCTTATCCTTGTTCAGAGTGTAACCTGAAACTTTTGAAAAAAGAGAAATCGTATCCGAAATAGCAGGGATGGCCAGTGCAATATCATCAGAAAAAATGAGAACATCATCTGCATATGCAGCTGTTTTTATCTGATGAGACCCAAAAGAGAACCCCTTAATATCTGGATGCGAGTCAATCATTCTGAGGAGAGGATCAATGGACAGCAAAAATAAGAGAGGGGACAAAGGACACCCTTGTCTAGTGCCCTGACAAAGGTTAAAAAAGGAAGACGTAGCACCATTCACCCGTATGTTAGCCCTAGGTCGGGAGTAAAGAGACATAACCATACGAATAAAGGAATCACCAAGATTATGTGCACATAGAACAGCTCTTAAAAAAGGCCAAGAGACCTTATCAAAGGCCTTTTCAGCATCAAGGGCCAAGGCCTCCGCCGGAAAATTAGAACGCTTGGCGGCACCAAGAATATGACTAAAAGTACGAATATTATCACGTGCAAGACGCCCCTTTACGAAACCTGTTTGGGAGGGATGAACCAATTGAGGAATAAAGGACTCTAAGCGTTTAGCTAAGATTTTAGCAAAGATCTTAGCTTCCATGTTAAGAAGGGAAATGGGACGAAAATTCTTGGGATCTGCATGATCCTTCCCTTCTTTGGGGATAACTACAATAGTAGCATCAGCCGCGGAACCAGACACAGAACCATCCTTAATAAAAGCATCAAAAACGGATTGGAGTTTCGGGACAAGCACGGGAATAAAGGTTTTATAAAACGCAATAGGATATCCATCAGGACCAGGAGCTTTACCAGAACGAGTAGCTTTAATCGCGGAAATGATTTCATCAGAAGTAATCGGACAATTCAATGAGTGATTATCTTCCTCCGAAACAACTTTCAAAGGAACCGACTTCAAGAACTCCTGACATTGTTCAAAAGAAGCTTGAGCAGACGGGGTATATAAATTATTATAAAAATCGCGGAAGACCTCAAGAATTTCTACAGTTTGAAATTTTTCCTTACCAAGCTGGTCAGTAATAGAAGAAATTTGGAAAGACTTACAAGAAGATTCCTGAAACTTTAAAGTGGCTGCAAGAATCTTGCCCGCACGATTTTTTAACAGCAATCTCTTAGATTTCTGAGCCTGAAGGCCAATATGAGCTCTCTTAGTGACTATAGTATTATACGTATACTTTAAATTCTTAATAGATTGGAGGCAGGTCTTATCCTGGGAATGTCGAAAAAGGGATTCCTGACGTTTGATCTCATCTGCCAAGTCCGTGAGTTCCTTTTTAATGGCTGCGTTTCTCCTTGACATACATTTAATGACCTGACCACGGAAAGTACATTTAAAAGAGTCCCAGAGAACAACAGGGGAACTGACTGACCCAACATTCTCAATAAAAAACGTCTCAATATCATTGGAAAACTCTCGCACCAAGGACTCATCATGTAAAATTTCTGTGTTTAGTCTCCACGAACGAGATCGTGTCCTAGGAGCAAAGGACGTAAGAGTAAAGGTCACTGCGGCATGGTCAGAAATTAAAATAGGGTGAATAAGCGGAGAAGAAGAAGATTGAACCAGAGAGGAGTGAACCAAAAGATAATCAATGCGTGAAAAGGACGAATGAGGGGAAGAAAAAAAGGAGAAGTCACTACCAGTGGGATTATGAAGACGCCAGACATCCTGAAGATGGGTAAGAGAGCACATATTAATCATTTGTTTATGTGCTTTAGGGGGACGAAAATTAAAGGCAGAATTCCTATCTAAGATGGGATCCATTGGCAAATTAAAGTCTCCACCTACAATAAGATTACCAGAGTGAGGTGTATCATTTAGTTTTTTGGTGATCGCTTTCCAAAAGGACGGGTCATCCTTGTTGGGAGCATAAATATTCATGACAAATAGGTCAGCATTACCATTGGACAACTTAGACAGCAACCACCGACCCTCTCTATCCTGCTCAGAGGAAACGATAGATAACCCAGAATGTTTAGAAACTAAGGTAATTACCCCATTTCTTTTACCACAAGATTCTGAACAAGCAACATCAAAGACCCACTCTTTCTTCAGAAACAACGCCTCCTTGGCAGAGAGCTTTGTTTCCTGAAAAAGGACGAGATCCGAAGAAAGAGATTTACAGTAGTCCAAAATCTTTGACCTTTTAACTGGGTGATTTAACCCTTTAACATTAAGGGAAAGTATATTTAGTCCAGACATAGAACCATTATCAGGAAAAAAAGACATTTCATATATGACAAATGAACTGCAACAACCAGGAGAACCAACCAGCAGACATTAAAAGCCAACACAAAACAAGGTGAAACCAAAGAGGAAATCCGAAGAGAAAAAAGGAAAGAAGAGGAAAAAGAAAGCAAGAAAATACACAGAAAGAGAGAGAGAAGGGCCCATAAGGCAGGTCTGCAAAAGACCAAATTCATACAAGGGGGGACATGGGAAAAAGAGCGAGGGGCCAACAAGAGGAATAAAAAACATCAGCATAAAAAGCCCCAAAACAGTACATAGCTGATTATACATGTTTAAAAGAAGAACTATCTAAAAGCTACGAACTGGAATTAATTATAACATTTTGGAAACAGAGCGAAATGAAAGACTATAAAGGCAACACGTTTAACCAAGTTGATATATAGGTACCAACTAAAATGAATCATAGAGAACGGGAAGGGCAGGAAAGAGAGAAAAAGAAAACAAGTGCAAGCAATAAGAGCTGGTGGAAAGTGAGCTAAAAGTTAACATTACTATTAGGTAGAGCAAGACCAAAGCGGACTTCATAAAGAGAAAAAGGAACAGAATGAAGAGAAAAGAAGAAATACAATCTAAAGCATACTATATGATACATTATGGGAAAAATAAGTGAAACATAATAGAAAACGGCATATAGTACCCTCTCAATATAACAATCAATGAATCCCGATGGCAGATAAATAAGAGAACTAATACTATATATAAATATGTAAAATCTATAGATAAGCTTATAGATAACTGACCATGAATAGATAAAGCCATATACACACAAGTTGGCAAAAAAAAAAGGTACGCTTGCCTAAGTAAGTGAACATGTAGGTAAAGAGGCATAAAACTATCAAGTACAAAGCATCTATAAAAACTGACCTACACGAAAAAGATAATTAATAACACATAATAAACAAACCACTCAGTGATAAATCAGTAAAGTAGATATAACTAGTAACTATATAGACGACACATAGTGACTCTAAATATAGCCATAAATAAGCATCTAATAAACATCTATGATTCAAACATATAAACAAGCCATACATCAACACGTTGATAAAACAAAGGAAAAAGCAATGGCCTACTCCATAAATACGGGATAACAAGAGACAACCATGAGGCAAAAAGACCGACCACAAAAAGATAAAATAAACCAAATTTCACATCAAAAATCGACGCAAATAAAGAAGTCATACAACGGGATAAGAAACGGACCAGGACCTAATACGTCGAGAGACAAACTGGGAAGGCAAGGAGTAACAGGACGACACGCGAACAGGAGTGAAGTCAAGCCATCAAGAGATGCTACCACAAAAAATTGGAAGGTTTATACAATAAAACTAACAACAATAAAGACCATTACACCATAACGATAACAAGGGAGCACCAAAAGACGACAAAAACACACCAAAACCAATGGACATAAAGACCACCGCGCAGATCTAAAAGCAACTAGACTTAATAGATCTGACAAAGAAGAAAAACATTGCAGTATGTATAACCGCATCAGGTGCCAGAAGAACCAGGAACATGTGAGGCCACCGTTTGAAGTTCCATCTGTAACTCCATCTGATTATCCAAAAACGAGGCCAAATCAGCAGGTTCATCAAAAATTCTGACACGACCTTTGAAAGTAATGCGGAATTTTGAAGGGCCAGCAAAGGAGAAGGGGATATTCATCTCAGATAAACGCTTCCGGAGATTAAGAAAGCCCTTCCTCCTTATCACCGTGTCCCTGGCAAAGTCTTGAGAAATTGAAATACGATGGCCATTCCAAGAAACAGCTCTAACCTTCCGCATATGAGCCAAAATCTGCTCTGTATGCTGATGACGCAGCGGTTTAAAAATTATGAGTAGCAACCTTGGGGCGAAAGGTGGGAACACAGTGTGCACGTTCCAGTTCAAAATCTCTTTGGAAAGAAATTTGTAGTGTAGAAGGAATCCATTGATAAAGAAACTCAATCATGGAAGATGCATCTTTCTCAACATCCTCCGGAAGACCAAAAATACGCAGATTGGATCTGCGATTACGATCCTCTTGTTCAGTGAGGTCTTTCCTCAATGCTGCCATGGAACGCTCCATCTGAGTGAGAGATCTAGAGTGCTTTTGCATGGTATCCTCTGCGCCACTAATCCGTGTTTCTGTACCTGAAACATGAAGGGAAAGGGCCTTGAAATCATTCCTGATGGCTAACACCTCCACCTGCAGTAAATCTGTGTTAGTCTTAGTAGACTGCGCAATTTCATAGACCTCATTAAGGCGCGTCAGGATGGACTCAAGAGTGGAATTAGTATCTTTTGGAGCAGACTCAGGTGTGGGGGATACCTGTTTGGACCTCTTAAGAGATGCTTTAGAGTCCTTAACATCTTTAGCATTCGGTGAAGGGCCCATATTCTCAGCCATAGGGCATACACCTCAACAGGAACAAAATACACCTCTTCAGATAGAGTAAGGGCAAGAAATGCCAGGGGATGTAAGACCCTTAATGTGCGATAAGAAAAACGAGCAGGAAGGAATAACGCACTTTCAGCAAAAAGAGCAGAACAATGATTATGGCAGGCGAGCACGGTCAGGAAAAAAAAACCACCTCACAAAAAAAATATCATGTGCTGCAGGAACAAGTAGGCACACACCGACCTCGAAAACAACCAATATCAAGCATAGAGCAAAGAAGCCTCACATAAGGAAGTGGCAGTGCGTCTGACGAATAATATATTAGCAGAAACCTCAAAAAGTTCTCACAATGGGCAGCACTGCAATAGGCGGAGAAAAAAATCAAAATAAGCACAAAAAAAAAATGAAAAAACGTCACCAGTTCCTGTATGACTCCATTCCTGACAGGATAGTCCCAGTAGCGTCGTCGTGTAGAGGAGAGAGTAAAACTCCCTCAGTGAAGAAACAAAATGGCGGCCGCTCGTGAAACCATCGAGCGCCACCTTAAAATGCCGATATATGGACTCTGGCCACTTCCCACCACCGAAAACTCCCTCGTAGCGCACACGGCAGTCTCACAGGCAAGATATCATCCTCTGCGCTGAGCGGGGCATTCCGCAGCGGCAGCAATGTCTCCGTCGGCCCTCGCTCTTTACGGAGCTCAAGCGCGATCCGCCATCTCGCAGCGGCGCGCAAGCCACGCCCCCATGATTTTCTTTTTTATCACCTGTGTTCACACTAAGGGTAGTTATCTCTGAACTTGACTACAATGAAGTCTTCTGATGAAAGGGTTTGTGGTACAATGTAGTTGATGTATTAAGTAGTTAAGTATCAAGACTAGTCATGTTGAATTAATAATTCTTGTCTTGTTTTAAGTTTTTGATTCACACTCATTGGGCACAGTGGCTGCCCCCTAACGTTGTAGCCCTCTGGTCCTTTTAAAAATAGTAAGAAAGTATAAGCCTGTTCGTAGACATTGCATACATGCAAACATTCTCAATTTAAGTGGGCGATACCAATTATTAGTAAAAAAAAGGTTTCATTTTAACTTTCTGCGTAGCACAACTTTTTCACTCAATGGAAGTTAATAGAGGAAAAACTTTTGCCATATATGATATGATTTTCAAGGCTGACTGGTGGCCCAGAACGATGCTGCGCAAACGCCTCTTATTCCAACGTTCAGAGCCCACCTGCGTATAAAGTCTGGTATGGTCTTCTCCTCAGAAGGTCAATCTACTCTGCAAGAAATCACCACAATGTTCACCAATCACTGCACCAATACCAAAAGCCGCCTTCTGTCTGGGCTATGCTACCAGCCAGTTACTCTCGTTCCACTGAGTTTTCGGGCAGAGGAGAAAGCAGCCCGGGTGGGTCTGTAGTCCAGATCCTGTGATCTCAACACTGAGTCTAGCAGCAGCAAATGAACACAACCTAATCTGCCCATAGGGTACTGAGCATGAAACAACTATGTTTCCTGCTTAACATCTGCCTTTCTGAACATGGAACCCTCTTTTCTCTCAGGGCCAGATGTCCGAACCACCAATTTGTGACTGCCAAATTGCGTTGCATTGGCGACTCACAAATTGGGATGTACAACAGTGTCTCAGACACTGTTTGTGATTCCAAATGGGGTCGCAAATTGCATGCCTCATTAATATTAATGAGGCAGGCGCAATTTGCGACCCCATGTGGAATGGCTAGCACTCACAGGGATGGTGGCCTGCTGGGGTCAGCAGACCTCCATGTCTGTGACTGCTTTTAAATGAAGCAGTTCTTTTATTTTAAATGCAGCCCTTTTTCCTTAAAGGAAAATGGGATTCATTTCAATAAAATAGAAAAAAGAAACTTTTCAGTTTCATTTTTTAAAGGCAGGCAATGGTCCCTGGGACCCGTTCACAGAGGATAAAGGGGTCCACGGAACCCCTTCCCATTTGCGAATAGTTTACCACCTACTTGAAGTAGGTGGTAAATTGCGAGTGTTTTGCGACCGCAATTGCGGTTGCAAAACATTCATACATACAAATGCGACTCGCTATTAGGAAGGGACGCAGTTGGCACGCCTCTTTCTAATAGAAAGTCGCAAACCTCATTTTGCGCATAGGTAAAATTTACTGATTCGCAAAATGAGGTTTGTACATGGCCATGCCCTAAATTGCAGTCGCAAACGGGCCGATTGCCCGTTTGCAACCACACTTTAGGGTCATACATCTGGCCCTCAATGTCCTCCGGGATGGCACAGAGGTACTTCTTGGCGGGCAGAGATAGCTTTTTATGTCTATGAATTCTGAAGCAGTTTGTCCCAAGTGGATATACAAGTGGAGCATTGAAGGACATTCTTCCCTGGTGCCCTTAGAGACATGTGCCAACCCCATGCCTGTACATTGGAATATGGAGTATGAAGTGCTTCGCAGGCGGAAAATATCAATATCCTGGCTGTAGAGTCTAAAGCGATGAGGAAGTGGAATTACAAGATGTTGAAGAGGGCAGATTCGAAGTAGCTCTCCCGCCGCATGAGCAGAAAGGTCGCCTACGCAACCAAAGGCTTCGCGACCAGCTGAAGTGAAGCAAACCCTTATTTCATGCCAACTTCAGCTGCTCAAGTCCCAACCAGCATGGTTCTGGGGTCAATTTACCAACAACCATGTCCTGTTTCTTGGGCCTTGCCTCAGAAGTGCAGGAGAAAGGTCTGGGCTCCCTGGATACGAAGGCGCAAATTCGCTGGTCCCTTCTTCACAGACGTATAAAGCTGCTCCATCCATGGGGTTCACGTTGTTAAATGGAAGACATGGGTGATCTGCAGCTGGAAGGCTCTGAGCAACAGATGGATGTTGAAGGAGGGGTTCTTGATGGTCATCCTTGTTCCAATCGTGGCATTTCTACACCTGGAGCCCTTACTCTGTGTTATGAATCTTAAAGAAGCCAACCTCAGCCTCCCGCCCCGGGCCCTCCGGGAAAGAGCTGAGGTCCAAGGCAGGAGGGCCCACTGCCAATACTAACTCTTCATGATGGCAATGGCAGGAGTTTATTTGTTATTGGAATGGACACCCAGGCAGATACACACTCCCTGCACAGCAGAGCCTCCCCTAGGCAGATACACACTCCCTGCACACCAGAACCTACCCCAGGCAGATACACACTCCCTGCACACCAGAACCTACCCCAGGCAGATACACTCTCCCTACACACCAGAGCCTACCCCAGGCAGATACACACTCCCTGCACACCAGAGCCTTCCCCAGGCAGATACACACTCCATGCACACTAGAACCTACCCCAGGCAGATACAGACTCCCTGCACACCAGAGCCTACCCTGGGCAGATACACACTCCCTGCACACCAGAGCCTACCCCAGGCAGATACACACTCCCTGCACACCAGAGCCTACCCCGAGCAGATACACACGCCCTGCACACCAGAGCCTACCCCGGGAAGATACACACTCCCGGCACACTAGAGCCTACCCCAGGCAGATACACACTCCCTGCATACTAGAGCCTACCCCGGGCAGATACACACGCCCTGCACACCAGAGCCTACCCCGGGCCGATACACACGCCCTGCACACCAGAGTCTACCCCGGACAGATACACACTCCCAGCACACTAGGGCCTACCCCAGGCAGATACACACTCCCTGCACACCAGAGCCTACCCCAGGCAGATACACACTCCCTGCACACCAGAGCCTACCCCGGGCAGATATATCCCAGGCAGATACACACTCCCTGCACACGAGAGCCTATCCCGGACAGATATACCCCAGGCAGATACACACTCCCGGCACACTAGAGCCTAGCCCAGGCAGATACACACTCCCGGCACACTAGAGACTAGCCCAGGCAGATACACACTCCCTGCACACCAGAGCCTACCCCGGGCAGATACACACTCCCTGCACACCAGAGCCTACCCCGGGCAGATACACACTCCCTGCACACCAGATACACACTCCCTGCACACCAGAGCCTACCCCGGGCAGATATACCCCGGGCAGATACACACTCCCTGCACACTAGAGCCTACCCCGGGCAGATACACACTCCCTGCACACTAGAGCCTACTCCAGGCAGATACACAGTCCCAGCACACTAGAGCCTACCCCAGGTAGATACACACTCCCTTCACACCAGAGCCTACCCCGGGCAGATACACACTCCCTGCACACCAGAGCCTACCCCGGGCAGAAACACACTCCCTGCACACTAGAGCCTACCCCAGGCAGATACACACTCCCTGCACTCTAGAGCCTACCCCAGGCAGATACACACTCCCTGCACACCAGAGCCTACCCCAGGCAGATACACACTCCCTGCACACCAGAGCTTACCCCGGGCAGATACACACTCCCTGCACACCAGATACACACTCCCTGCACACCAGAGCCTACCCCGGGCAGATATACCCCGGGCAGATACACACTCCCTGCACACTAGAGCCTACCCCGGGCAGATACACACTCCCTGCACACTAGAGCCTACTCCAGGCAGATACACAGTCCCAGCACACTAGAGCCTACCCCAGGTAGATACAAACTCCCTTCACACCAGAGCCTACCCCGGGCAGATACACACTCCCTGCACACCAGAGCCTACCCCGGGCAGAAACACACTCCCTGCACACTAGAGCCTACCCCAGGCAGATACACACTCCCTGCACACTAGAGCCTACCCCAGGCAGATACACACTCCCTGCACACCAGAGCCTACCCCAGGCAGATACACACTCCCTGCACACCAGAGCCTACCCTGGGCAGATACACACTCCCTGCACACCAGAGCCTACCCTGGGCAGAAACACACTCCCTGCACACTAGAGCCTACCCCAGGCAGATACACACTCCCTGCACACCAGAGCCATCCCCCAGGCAGATACACACTCCCTGCACACTAGAGCCTACCCCAGGCATATACACACTCCCTGCACACCAGAGCCTACCCCACGGCATCTGCTGTGCTCTGCTGCAGGCTCCTCACCGCCCCTGCTTTAAAGGTGGCTGGTGCAGTGGAAAGTTTGGAGGACATGCTCTGGCACATACAGTCCATCTAATAAACGTACTATGCCCATTGCAGTTCAGGGAAGGGCACCTTGGCATGGTACTGTGAACTCAATCAAATAAAGGATTGTGGACAAGTTACCTTTAGTTGTTAGTAGGCTAGGTGGCGCAGATCTGACCATGCTGTAAGCACATTTTGAGTATAAAAACAGATCGTGGATGTGTTATTGACATTTTTATCTCTCTTTGAAAACACAACATGCAACCCACACAGCAACACAACAAGCAACCCACACAACTGAAAGTGTGTGAAGTAGGATCCCCACCTACTTCATTATTACTTCACTGCCCCTCCACAGATCATTAAGGCACATTAAGGCACACCACCAAACCGTTGCAGCGAACGCAATCTGCAGGTTACAGGACTTCTTCTAACCTGTGTTGTTTTCCGTCTGGACTCCTGGGGTGGACAGAGTAATGCTGATGCATTCAAAGACAACTGGTGCATTACCCATGATTGTGTCCCAAAGTGAATAATGCCTGCTAATTACCACCTTCAATGATAGTTTCAGCCATTTTCGGACGTTTTAGCTAAACAATATGGGGGATATTTACAAAGAAGTGGTGGAGTGAGTCGTTAGCTGTCATGGCTTAACGCATCACTCCACCACTCCTGAAACGCAAGGCTGCACCATATTTATGAGGATATGGTGCAGCCATGCGTTTCCCCCTGCGCTGGCGCTACACTTAGCAGTGTAGCGCCAACACAGGCACCCTTGCGCCATAGTGCAAGGGTGTCTGCGTGCAGGGGAGGATTGTTTATATGTAAGAAGGTCTCCCTTCCTGCACACAAACAATCCTAAAACGCCATGCAGCACACATGAAAGTCACAAAATGTTGTTTTTTTCACAGATTGTTTATGTACAGTTTGCTTTTTCCTTGTGTGCTGCACAAGGCAGTACACATGGAAAAAGCAAAAACGATGAGAAATAATGCATTTTTCCTCGTTTCGCCAAGTTAGGACCAGGTTTTCCTTGGTCTTAATTTTGGCGCTGCCTCCTATGTACGCCACCCTTGAACATTGGTGGCAGCATCAAAAACAAGCATTAAAAATGCAATAGGTCTCGCCTTTGATTAAGTTAAAGCCATTTGCTTTGCAAATGGTATTGTATAGCAATTAGCAAAGCAAATGACTTTGACTTAATTAAAAGCGAGACCTATTGCATTTTCGATGCTTGTTAGGTCAGTCTCGGGCAATGACACCGCAAGAGAGCCAGTGACAAGGGGATAGCAAATATTGCATACCGCCGGGGCTGCTCGACATTTACCCTGTGACAATCCACAACAATAAGCAACTTCTGGGTAGAAGCCTAAATAGCAGGGGCACGCGGTGCATGCATGATTAATGTAGAGAATGTCAATGCATAGTGCACAGTTCTAGTCCCTGTCCATCTGAAATACAACTGGGGTAATGTAAAGTAGAGTGCCACTAAAGCGGCGATAATTTTATCTCCTGTCTTGATAATATGCCCCTTTACACCTACTGACCTAGCACTCATGATTGACAGCAGAAAATGATATCCAAAGAAGGACTATTTTCAATATTTTTCTGTATTTAAAAATAAATACAGACAGTAAAGTAAATAGTTTTCTGTCTGTATTTATCTGTAAAAATCAGTGAAAACGAAAGACTGGGAGCCCCAATTTTAGAGCTTTACGCAGAGAACAGCTTGGATTCACTGTCCAAACGAGGAGCTCAGACATTTGCCACAAGTGAACAATAAGTCCCCTGTGAGGAACTGATCACCACTAGCTTCAGAAGAGCAAGAAATGGAAGGTAGAGGGGTCCAATGAACTCCCTATTACTGTATTAAAACGACGCCCAGTTGTTTTGGAAAATATCAGAATCCTACAAGTTATTTTGGAAATAAATGTTAAGGGGAAAAGGCACCAAGTTCAGTCTACATTTATCCATTTTCCACAGCTTTTGATAAAGTATAGAAGACAATTCTGTGGAGTGAGCTGGCTGCCAGCTGCATTCCAGCAGGCTTGCTGAGAGTTTTAAACCCCCCCCCCCATGCAGAGGCTTGGGTAGAAACATTCACAGTGAACCCAGCAGGAGCCACAGATAAATATTGCATAGAGAATAGCTTAAGACAGGTAGCTTGCAAGTCACTCCTTTTCTTTTGACATATTTATGATTTACTGAATCCATTAGATTATTTTGTGTCTCCAGCTCTGGGTGGTTTGAAGACCAACTTCCTGTTGCATGTGGGTGTTATTATTCTGGATACGTTTTCTAGTCGTCTTTAAGGAGCCCTTGACAAACTCCATAATTAGACCTCTCTTCATTATCTAAAAATCCATACAGGGAAAAGCAAGTGTGAAATTGCTTCATACTTGCTTAAAGTGCGTCATGGCCTTTGCATTATTGCACATTAGCACTGCCGTCTTTTATTTCGATGTTTCACATTGCACATTTATCCTGGCTGCTCGCGTAAGCATAACCTCATTTTGAAGATGGCATACTTATGCGAGAACTGCACATTTAGTGATGCCAGCTTTCAACCGTGCCCTTCTGTATCTGTGTTTCAATGTCACCTCGCATCCTTCCCATGGGAAGAACTTAGGGGCATATTATCAAGGGCCGGCGACAAATATCGCAAAGCACGCTTAGCGCTTGCATATTTATCGCCGGCTATCTCTGGAATTTATCGCCCGGTTAGCGCGTTATCAACAACGCGCATCGCCGATAAAAATTCCAGAGATAGTTGGGATATCCTCGATGATAGGGCCTGTGGTCTTAGCCACACAATCCACCCCCCATGTTAGGAATGCCTTCGTCAGGAATTGAACAGACGTGAAATTCCTGCGTTAAGGCATACTTAACGTGATTTTAAATATCGCTAACCCTCCTTGATAATATCGTGAAGCTGCCTTCGTGATATTATCCCATGTTGTTTTCACAGCCACGCCTCTTTTGCATCTCATTATCAATGCGAGGTGAGGCATGTGAAAAAGGGGCGATACGTCAAGGAATCACGCGCTAGCCTGCCCTTGATGATAATGCGATAATATTATCGCCGCTTTTCGCCCGAAAACGGGCTCTAAAGCGGTGATAATATTATCGTCGCCCCTTGATGATATGCCCCTTGGCATCTGCTGGTAGCAGACATCAGGGTCTCACTCGTCCTACCCTCTGTTTGCTGCATTATGGAATATATAAAAGAAAGTTACAATTGCAATGAGTTTAGCATTCTGTGCTCCTCCTGCTCAGGCGGCAAGCTCACATTTAGAATATTTTTGCTGCTTGCTATATCTTTGCATTAAACATGTCTTAGAGTTCAGTGAGCCTCTCAGAGTGCTATTTTAATTCCAAAGAACATGATGCACTGTGTGCCAGTAAATGGCTTACATTGGACACAGTGAGGACGGGCGCTGGGCCAGACCCCGCAGAACGACCCCTGGAGCCCTGGTCAGGGAGAGATTTCTCCAGAGGAGCTGGGGTGCAGCATGGCCCCCAGCGCTGGAACTGGTAATCTGGCTGGACAGTGCAAGCACACTGAACCAAACACGTGTTTAGTATGTGTTGCATTGCATTGCTTCTGGCATGTAACATGTTGAAGCCTGCACCAAGGTGTTGCCTGGGTAAGAGACGATGGGACAGTAGACTGGTTGGGTAGGTAGGGATATTGTGAGTCCCACAGAAGAGACTCTGTGTGTGGGTGCGTGTGATCCATGGTATAGGGTGAGTGGGCTCCAGAGAACAGTGCAGGTATGGGGAAGATAAGAGGAGTGCCAGGACCCCAAGGTTACTCCTTGAAGGATCAATACTTTTGAGAAAGAGGCTCGTTCGCTAGTGCATCATGGAGTACACAATACCTTTCCTACCTCGCTCCCTCCCGCCACGTGAGCAGGTAGAAGTATTTAACTGAGGGACTCTCTTACCCTACTTTCTATTTCCTTCCAACTCCCATCCACAAGATGACCTTCAGCCCAAAACCAGCAGACACCTTATTGTTTTCCAGATATAAGTTAAGGAAATGTTATGGTGGCAGAAAAATGTAAGCATTATGGATCCCCACAGAAAGGGAATCCTGCCTGTTCTGTGTATCAGACAACGTCCCACTGCTGTTGCTAGAAAAATATCAGCAAACAATAAGGGGTGTATTTATAAGAGCCTTGCGTCATGTTTGCACCACGCAAAGTGGTGCATGCGTGTCACATCACAAGGCTCCGAGTGAGATTAATGAAGACATTGCGTGGCTTTGAGTGGCCTCATAGATCTTGAGTAAGGCAACACAGCGCAATTCGCTGCATCACGTTACTCTGTGCAAGGGAGGTGTTCCGTGGGTGTTCCCATACAACACACACGGATTGTTACGCATTCCCAGATATACAAGGACTTGTAAACCTGGAAATGCGTCAAAATCTTATGCCTCCCCAGCTGAGGCGTAGCTCCTCATTTTTTCCTCTTTCTATGTGTGCTACAGTCTGCACCTCACACATCTCAATAGATTGTTTCTATTCAGGAAGGTGCACCGACAACACAGGCACCCTTGCACCACGGTGCAACGGTCCATGCATTGGCGCTACTCTGCCGAAACTGTGCCAGCCCAGAGGGAAAGGACAGGAATGCCCTGTGTTGGATGAATTTGTTGCATTCCTTGGTGACTTGCTGTGCTGCCCTATGCCAAAAAATGCACATATGTAAGGCCTGAAGTCTCTCTTTTCTCTAAATTTACACTTACTTGACCAGGAACTCAGCATAGGTGTGCTTTTCCTTGAAGTGCCTCTCAGCGAAAAATGAAACTTGCCGGGATCTGTTGTACCTTGGGCACCTTCTGCCTGACAGTGCAGGCCCCTCTACAGGAGATATAGATGATTTCTCTGACACCAAATATTACTTCATCGCAGACTTATCTTGTCTTACTCCTATTGTGGAGACTTTCATGAATATTTAGCTGTATGTAAGTGGAACATCTTTGTGGGGGAAAATGAGTGTGACACTGTTCTGGAGACTCTGTTATCCCCTTGGAACACCGCTTTCACACTGGCACGTTGTTTCATAAGTGTTGTTTCTGAGAGAAGTATGTCCATTTCACTTGCAGCAATTACCCTTATCCCTAGTTACTCTGCGACTGACTGGGGCTTGTTACCCTGGATATGAGACCCGTGCTTTCAGACACATTCCAAATATCCCCTTCAACAACCATGAAGGTACGGTGAAGAATCCGAAACAGTGTTTAATTTGATCCGGTGGTTTACAGTGTTCAATACTGGCACTTAATCATCAACACCGGCACGTTTCATGAGCACCTGTTAATGACACATTCATTTACGGGGAGATTAAGTAATTTGCCCAGAATCACAGGATGTTGAGCCAACGCCGAGACTCGAACTTGGTTCCCCAGCTCTGAAATCAGCAGCTCCGGCCATTAAGCCCCACCCTCTCCCAACTTTCATGGTTAGTAGTTGGTTCTATGTTACTCGGTGATAACAAGGGAAATGAGCTGGTGTAAGCTTCCTCCTGATGAGAGCCCCGGCACTGATGGTTTTATTTTATTTTACAAATTAACCACTGATCAGAAACAAACAGATTTTTCTCAATTCTGTTTCCTAATTATGATGTGGGCAATGAATGCTATCCTCAAAAAGAAATGAAATGCCAAACTAATAGAAGAGATCACCAATGCTACCACCGTTTCTTTATTCTGAATAACTGAATAGCTAGATTCCCCGATCATGCAAAATAAAATGGCCCTTGATGTTGTCCTCTCTGCCAAGGGGGGAGTTTGTGTCATAGACAAGTCCACACGCTGTACACACGAGTAAATAGACTACCTCAAGAGCATCAGGTAAACATATAATGAAATGAATGGAAGGCTCATCTCTTCTTGGCTATCAGCAATATTTGTGGACTGGGAGATGGAGATTTCTTTAAAATAATACACATGATATTTCTTGCTACAATAAGTATTTACATTTTTATTATGTATATGTATCATTCAGCGTATTAGCAGAAATAACGTCATTGCCCCTGCTTATCAGCTTACCATTGCAGAAGTTGTTAGCAGTTAGAAATTGGACAATGCAATGATGTTAGATTACATGCGGGAATTGTTAGATTTTGATGTTGTGCGTTGCACGTTTATAGCCATATTTATGACTCGGTATTCGCCACTCTTGCACCATGCAATGAGGTGCAAGAGTGGCGAACTCAACCTCTGAAAGAATCACAAACGCATTGTAGGACCCTGGAACGCAGATGGCGCCAGAACTACGAGCAGACTAAATTAACCAAATTTAAAACGACTCTTAAAAATTACCACTCCCAGATTAAAATAGCCAAAAATGCCTACTATACGGAAGTACTTAAAAGGGCAAACTCTAACCAAAAAACTATCTTTAAGATAGATAATACTGTTTCTAACCCAAAATCATTCCAACAAGAGATTCACCCATCACAATCTCTTTGCGATAGCATAGCAGACTACTTCGAACAGAAGGTTCAAGCATTACAGCTAGATTTTACTGTATCCCCTGGTCCTTCTACCAACAACATCATCGTCTCAGGCAAAAATGGACTGACTCTACAAACGTTCGAGCCTATTAGCCTATTAACCAATCCCGCCAGGCGATTCTTGCTATTAAATCTGGCTCTCCCTTTGACCCCTGTCCTCCTTCAAGTTTACACGCCATAATTGATACTGTAAACCCATTCATATATGAAATAATTAATGCCTCCCTGTCATCAGCGAAAATCCCAACAGAATGGAAGCTTGCAGCAGTCAAGCCACAACGAAAGAAACAACTTGCTGACCCCACCCTCCTTACAAATCTCCAACCTATCTCGTTACTCCCATGTCTTAGCAAGATCGCCGAAAAACTTAGCAACCACCAACTCCACCTACCGGGAAAAAGCAAACATCCTACACCTGAACCAATCTGGTTTAAGACCGAAGCATACGGCAGAATCAGCCCTACTGTACACGGCCGAATCTCTCAAAGCCGCCCTTGATCAAGGAAAGAATGCGGTTCTGGTTTTATTAGATCTATCGGCCGCATTCGACACGTCCTCACATGTCATTCTCGTAGACCGTCTCAAATCTTACGGCATCTCCCACATAGCCCGAGCGTGGCTTAAAGGGTTCTTGCAGAACCACTGACGAGTCATCACCCTTGGCCAATACAAGTCAACAGAAAAACCCCTGCTCTCCGGAGTCCCTCAGGGGTCCATTCTCAGCCCGGTGCTCTTTAATGCCAACATGGCCCCATTGATCAGTTTGATATTGTCCTTTAACTTTGAAACCATCTCATATGCGGACGACACACAGGTAATCCTGGTCCTAGATAAAAGCACCACCCAGGCGGACGAAAATATCCGCTTATGCCTCACTGCAACTTTCCAATGGATGAAAACCAAACCACCTAAAGTGCAACTCAGAAAAGACGGGAATTCTACCTTTGGGACCAGGGAACGCTTCCTCTCCCAATATATGGTGGCCAGCTGACACTCCCCCTCCCCCAAATACAGTAAAGGTAGCCAGAAACCTGGGAACTAAATTTGATGCTACACTATCCTTCAACCAACAATCAGTAGCTGGGACCTGCTTTAATATAGCCTTATAGCCCGCCGTAGCAGGCTATACCGGCTGTTAATGGCCCGCTGCAGCGTTAAAGGCCCGAGCCGAAGGCGAGGGACTTTAACAACAGCAGCGGGCCATTAACAGCGGTATAGCCCTGCTACGAAGGGCTATAAGGCTATTAGAACATTCTGCCACTAGAGGGCAGAATGTTCTACCAAAACAAAGCCCTTCAGGGAGCGCGAGGGGATTGAAATCCCCTCAGGCTCCCTGAAGTCTTTGTTCACAGCCAGAGCTGTGAACAAAGACACATTGGAATGTTGGTGCTCCGGGCTTATACCAGCCAGTATTAGCCCGGAGCGCTCCATTGTCTTCAATGGAGCTGCCAACGTTCCAATGTTCTAATATTATAAAATTAATCAGAAAGCTTTTCGATTTGCTCCCCATTACAGCCAGACAGGCAGTTGCTGTGGCCCTAATCACGTCTAGATTGGATTACTACAACAGCCTCTATGCAGGGGCCAACTAGTCAGTCTTTCATAAACTCCATATTGTTCCATATGCAGCAGGCTGTTTAGTGCTAAAATGGCCGAGGAGATCATCTGCATTGGCGGCCCTAGAAACACTACACAGGCCACCTATCCATAAAAGAGTCCTGTTTAAGATTCTGATCATCACTTTCAGAATATTCCACTCCTCAAGACTACAATATCTCCGGTCCAGATTTACGCGTTATCTACCTGCTTGGAGCCTTAGATCATCTAACGCTAATCTGTTAAAACCACCAGCGTTTAGATGTGTCTCAAAAGGAGGAAAATCGCTTGCAGTGATAGGCTCCAAAGCGTGGAACCAACTTCCCAAGCACCTCCGGCATATCCAATCTGAAACTCTCTTCAGGAAGGCCTTAAAAACGTGGATCTTTTCAGCCTCCGACGCTCTATGTAGAGCACTTATCTAACTCCTCCTTTTCACCTCAGACACCCAGTTTATGTTTCCAACTCAGCGAACCACCCAGCTTCATGATGCTCCCCGGAGTGACAGTTGCGCTTTACAAATGTCCGATTACATTACATTACATTACAAAAGCGACGCAAACCTGAAGTCAGGTTTTTGAAACAAGCAAAGGCTGCAAAAATCTGGAGTGAAGCAACGTAGTGCAAATCACTGCGTTGCATTACTCTGTCCTGGGTAGAAGTTCCTTGGGCATTGCAACCCCCCTGGTTTTTGAGACATTCCTAAATTTACAAGGCCTAGTAGTAACGCTAGGAAAGCAGCAAAAAGATATGCCACCCCAGGCGAGGCGCAACAAGTAAAAAGTTCTCCTTGTACTTCCTCTTTCTATGTGTGCCGCACACATTGTAAGAGGAAAATGAAACACCACTGAGGATTGTTTTTGTTTGAGCAAGGTGTCCCTTCCTGTACAAAAACAATCCTGGATGCAACACAGGCGCTCTTGCACCCTGGTGCAAAGGTGCCTGTGCTGCTCCAGCACAGGGGGAAAAAGTCAGGAATGCGCCATATGCCTTAAACATTGGACTTCAAAGCCCTTTCCCAATGACGCAGTGCAGTGCCGCAAGGAGACTTGCTGCGCTGCACTGCGCTACTATTTCATAAATATACCCCTAAGTCTGGATAGCTTTCTGACGTACTCTCTGTATCTATGTTTAAAGGCATCACGGTAAGAGGTAGGTTCACGCTTGTTAGCATCCATCTTGAGTTTACAGCGCATCACATGTTCTACCCACTGCTTGCTAATACTTTAACGGCTCAGACGTCGAAACGCTGGTCCCTTGAGTTTGCAAATTCACAGTAAGGCTATTTTTGCTGTCAGTTATATTTACAGTACACATTAAACATGTATCAGACTTCAGTGGGACCCTCAGAGAGTTGTTTTACTTCTACAAATTGTAATGATCTTCACCCCCCACACGCAGAAAAAGAAATTCAGTTTGGATCAATCTGGATATAGCCCCCAATTATGAATACAGGAATATCTGGAAGGTATTGCATCACAAAATCTGAATCCTAGACCTCATATTGAGTGATTGTAGGTGAAAGGCCGCTCCCACTCAGCCGGAACTGTAACATTACAAGGGGACGGCGCTGTGTGACATACCATAAGAGTATAGAATGATGGTCTTGTGTGGAGCGGAGAGTGTACCTGTTGATACACAGTCGTTTTCAGGAAATATATTGGAATCATCATTGAAAATCAGGAAAAGTCTGTTTATTTATTATTTATTTATTTAAAGGTTTTATATAGTGCTGGCTGGACCCTGGGGTATCAGAGCGCTTTACAAACTCAAGAGTAAGGTAATCATCAAAGGTACAAGAATTGAGGGCGTGGCTAGCCGGCGAAGGAAATGGCCGCTGCTTGAAGCCGCTCCGGACCCCCACAGCCATCTCAAGTCATCCGCACCATTATCCGCTACCCCTCACCGCATGTAGGCGGTGATATCAGCAACAGAAGACCCCGGGCGCAGGCCCGTGCACCAGAGGTGGCGTGCAAGTGATCCTAGCGGCCGTCGCGCCATGTATGAGATCTGCGGCCTACATACGGGATAGAAACCGGGGCTTCGAGTGGGGTGCTGACCCACGGTGGCGAGCGTGCCTGGCCCGTGTGATCCGTGACTGACGTGGCACCATATAGCGGCAGCGGTGGCTTGAGGAGCACAATGAGGTGTACCTGGTGGATCGGCGTATCCTGGTCAGCGTGCCCCCCCCCCCCTTTCTACAGATGAAGTGAACGCATTTCCTCCGAGGCCCAAGTGATAGCCGGAGAAAGGACGCCACGCTGGAGATCACTACCTCTCACCATACTTGGTAGAACCTCACTTTTTGAGATGATGGCTCCCAGATTCCTCTATGCCCCCTACACAATACTCCCTTTTGTATCCCTGCATCCTACTTCAAAGCCATAGATTCAGAAGTGAATAACCTCCTATGGGATGGGAAACCCACCAGGATCGCAGCAGCAAAACTGGTCAAGAGCTGGTATGACAGCGGTATCGCACTCCCGAATGTGCAGGCATACTACTGGGTCTCACAGTTAGCTGTGATTAATCAGTGGCTTCACATACCTCACACCGGCCTACCGACTTGACAGACATACCCTAGGACTGGGAGGGATCAATAGTGCACTCTATAATGAAAAGCGGAAATCAGACCTGGTAGGACCGACCATGCATACCGTTAACACATGGCATACAGTGGCACGATATCTAGGCTGGAGTGGGAAACTAACGCAGCACACCCCATTATGGCATACAGGTAAGCTAGGCAAACTGGGCAAAAGCAAGGGGTTTCAACAAAGAGACACTATAGGGATCTCACGTCTAGGAGACCTCTGGAGAGGGGGTGGAGTTGTCACGAAATGGCACCCACTGAAATGTTCCGCTACTTACAGATTAAGCACACACTTGAAGAAGCCGTTCCATGAGATACGACCCTCCCGAAAGCATTACCATTAGAGGACAGACTCTTGATGGAATATTTAGCCAAAAAAGCGATCTCACTCACATACCGGAAGATCATTAATAATCAGCTACACCCTGTGCAATCGCTGAGGGAATCGCAAACTGATATTGGCGAATTAGACGATGTGGACTGGCAGGAGGCGCTAGAATCCCCTAGGGAGGTGGCAGTATCCTCTAGGCTTCGTCTGGTGCAGCTCAAGGTGCTACACAGGACGTATTTTACCAGAGTAACGTTATGTGAGATGGGAAGGACTACGGGTCGGTCCTGTCTATGCCAGTGAGGTGGCGTAGGCACCTTTTATCACACACTCTGGGACTGCCCTGTAATTGCAGTATATTGGACTGCAGTAATCAACACCATAACACAGGTCAGCGCCAACCCTGTTCCGCCAGAACCCAAACGATGTCTTCTAAACATTTGGGAACCAACAGATATGAATCATAGAGTGGAGGCTTGGGCAACCTTGGGGATGACAATAGCGAAACGAAATGCTGCCAAACACTGGGGGGTGGCGACGATCCCAACCCTGGAAGACTGGTGCAAAGATATGGATACGGCCATGGCAGCGGAAAAGGCTACGTTCACTCACAGAGGGTGCCCCAAAAAATGGGAGAGAATGTGGGGAAAGAGGAATGCCTTCAGGGGAAACATATGTGCACCTCCGGTAATACACTCAGACTCAGAAGATGACGTGTTATAAAAGTTCACCATTCACGACGACTGTAACATTGTATAGTAAATGTGCGATGTGCCTCTGTATTGTATGTACAACGATGGAAACTGTTATTTCGCAGCCATGCCACGCTGTACCTGTTATTGCTGCAAGTCAAAACGTCAATAAAAATGTTATAAAAAAAAGGTACAAGAATTGCATAAAATATATAACACGGAAATAATTTCACAGAGGACCACCCAGTAAATTATAAATCAAAATAAATGTAACGTCTTTAAGGATGAGAATAACTGAAATGTGGTCCCGTAACAAACAAATGGGGGCAAAGTGGGGGGGACATCATATTCACAAAAGGTTGGTGCAAGCCATGGGCTGTGAGTTGGGTTTGATAGGGACTGAAGGTAAAGTCTGTAATTCTGTAATGAGATGGGGAAATACAATACACACTGCAGAATCGAACACTCTTCAGATGGCTTTTGGGTATTGTTGGACAGGCCACATGAAGGGCTTGCTCCCTCCCCGCATGACAGGGCCCGAGCCCCGGCCCTCCAGGTGATACCCACAGAAACAACCCGCACCCCGTCTCCAGACGGGACTCCTGCCCCCTGTGGTAAATAAAAATTCCTTTACCGGGACTGAATTTGATACAGAAACATTATAAAATAGCTCAGTAAAATGAGAGGCAGAATCCGTGATATTAGAGTTTCGGAATGGGCTTTATTCCGGTGATCGATTATAATCGGATGCTTCAAGTTCCATCACCACGGGGTTCAGGAAGTGAAGTACATACTTTATTGACAAGAAGTAACTTTTATAGTACATACATTATAATGAAGTGAATACAGTAGGCGTAACAATTGATAAGGACATTGACGTTTGGTCTGCGTAACCGAAAATGGGTGTAATAATGAGTAAAAAGGAACATGATTGGTTATGATGTAATACATAGGTGGATCTATAAGATAATACTTGGCATAGATGCGCGCGCAGCAGTATGACGTGTAATTGACGTGTAACTAGGGGGTGACGGGGACTTGACATTTAGCTCTATATGTGGAGACGAGAAGTCTGGGGGGTCAAGTCAACCTAATCCCAAATCATATCTAACATCCTATGTTTAAAGAACTATGTTATCCATAAAAGAGGGACTCTCGGACAGAATCTATTCTATACTGACTGTGCGTGCGTGTACAAGCGTCTAAGTGTCTACACTGAATGCGAGGGGGTAGGAATATTCCATGGTAACAGGGCTATGAATTACTTGCATGAGGACAGAGAAGATGGGCCTTTTTGCTTGGTAACTGGAAGAATGTTTACTTAAACTACTAGGCAGGAATGCATCGGCTGAGGGGGAAGCAGATAATTCGAAGGTGAAATACAGTTCTTGGCAGAGAGTAGGCTGATGTCAGGCTTCGTGAGCCGCGCAGAGAATGAGACAAAGTTCATGGTCACAGATGCAGGCTCGGACTGGAGCTTTCAGAGGCAGAAGGCAAGAGGAGTTTTGATGACAGAATCAGGGCCTACTTGCCTGGACTGTAAAGTGGCATAAGTGAACCATATAAAGCCGGTGGCCTTTCATATTTAGGAATGGAATATCCGGCCTATTCATGGCGGATCTGTCAAAGGACATGTTGACGGTGGACGCACATGTATTTGCGTCTTCATAACTGGAACTGGAGGGAACATACATGTACTTGTGACATGCACATGGAACCGTTGGGGTCCAAGATAGGGGACATAACTGACCAGAAAAATCCATATTTCCACATTCCCTCCTTGTCCCCTACTTGCCCTTCAAGAGATGTCAATCTTCATCAATCCATTGATCTGTTCATATAGCATCATTTGTTCTTCTTTCTTCTTCCGGGATCTTGAATGAAAATCTTGATGTGGAATGCACGATGTGGCACACAGACCACAAATCGCTGGTCCACATTATAGACATAGACAGCAACTGAATAGTATGAGAAGGCCAATACCTAGGAAGGATAAAACTCTCCATCCCCAGGCTGATACCGCATTCCAAAACCAACTGGACCAAGTCCAAGTGCCTGGGTTCTGGTGTATCTGGCTTACAATCTTATGAAGGCGAGTGATGGCTTTATATACAGATGGCGAATTTTCTGGTATGAATACGCAGCAGCTTGATCCGATGACCCTACAAGCTCCGCCCCTATCAGCCAGGATGACGTCAAGGACAAGACGATTTTGAAGCACAACAATCCGCATAGCAGACTGCTCTTCCGTTAAATTGCCTAAGGCGGAAATAGTCTCATTCACTACTGCTTCAAGGGTTCTAGTTAATCTACGTATCAGCTTACTATTAGTAACAGTACCTATATAGGGAAAGATGCCTTTATTAAAATCTACATACTTGTCCCATGCCGTCTCAGTGTAATCGACAATGGGGAGATCTCTCCGTTCTCTGTTGTGTACTAAATGAATATTTCTGTAATAATCAGGAGGAGCTAGGAAAACAGGTGGCAAAAGGAATACAATGTAGCAGGTACCATCCCAATCTAGAGGTAGACGCATATATGCAGTCTGACCACATATAAAGTAGGAGTGGCGAGAAGCTCTAAATGAAGATTTTCCTTGATCACTGAATTCTACTATAGTAGTGCATTTACTATGGCCCATATGTATGGAACCAACCTTTCTTACACATAATTCACCCCTCGCTGGGAATACTGACATGGTGGGTAAGACTAGTTCAATTTCAGATACGACATTTAGAATCATGAGATTAGGTGTAAAATTACCTAATCCATATACTTCATTTTCTAGATCAGTTCCTGTTCTTTTGGGGCGACCCTCCTTGTCAGGGTAACAGACCTTGAGTAAAGCTAGGTTCAGATTTCCCCATACCCAATGATCTTGGTAAACTGCTGTGTCTGAGTCTATGGAATTAATTAAGCTAAACCATGCTCCACAGGAGCCATTATGTGTAAATGGATGTGGAAAGAAAGGCAGGACTCCTTCATAATTCTGATAGGGAGGGAGTCGGCCACACACCCAACAATTGGTGGCATTACTAGTCTGATGGGAATGATGTAACATACTAATGAAAGTGTTATTGCGCAGCGCAAGTCTATAAGACCATTCATGCGGAGGTAAATCACTAAAAGAATGTTCAGCAGCAACATTATAAACATGTCTAGAAATAGGGTAATATATGTGCAACAACATACTTGTAATGATTATTAAAAGACTCAATAAAAACAAAATTAATAATGTCACTATGCAGTGGCTACGCAGTGATTTACAATACGCCTGTCGTTTCAACATTTTTCGGGTATTTTCTCTATTCAGGTCCAAGGGATACATGTCAGAGACAATTCAACCGCTTCACCTTGGAGAGGACTTAAACAATCAAATTGCTCGACTGGTTGGGCCTAAGCTTTAGTTTGTAATTTTCAGATTTGTTAGGTTCAACAAAAGGGAGTTTTGTATCAGTCTGTGAGGGAGTGCAGGGCACAATGTCTATATCCGAGGATAGTCCATGAAATTTCTTGATATGGCTTGAATGAATCCAGCCCTTGCGGCCCTCGATCTTCACGGCTGTTCTTGTGGTCAACAGGACCAACTTGGGTGCTTTCCACCTGGGCTCCAGCTGAGTCTTTCGGTCGAAATTCCTCACAAAGACAAGATTACCCGGAACAACGTCATGGGATTTCACCTCAGTGTTGTCGGGAAAGGCTGCAGCTACCTGTGAACGAGAAGATTGTAGTGCAGACATCAAGGAAGCCAAGTAATCTGTCAGCATATTACAGTCAACATCAGTTATTTTGCGTGGTATAGGCGTCCCCCACATATTTGGTGGTCTGCCGAAGATCACCTCATACGGGGATAACCCTGTTCGAGAGTGTGCTACCATTCTCATGTAAAAGAGTGCAACTGGTAACGCTACTACCCAGTCGACACCTTTCTCTCTGCATATTTTGGACATTCTGATTTTCAGTATCTGGTTATGTCTTTCTACGAGACCTGCTGCCTCGGGGTGTCGGACACAGTGGAATTTCCACTGATATCCTAACAGAAGTGAAACGTGTTTCATTAATTCGGATGAGAACGGCTGGCCGTTATCTGAGTAAACAGCACGTGGTAAACCGTATCGTGGGAAGAATTCTCGAACCAACTGTTTGGCAGTAGTCGGGGCAGTGTAATCTGAAACCGGGTATGCCTCCGTCCAACGGGACAGAGCACAAACAACTACGAGAACATATTTGAATCCTCGACATCGTTCCATCTGGATATAATCCATCTGGAGTACTTCAAAAGGATGATTAGGGGTATGAAATCCACCCTGTTCTACGGGAACGCTTTTTCCTGGGTTGAACTGACAACAGATCATACAGGTACGGACCTTTTGTTTTGCTGCTGCTCGTAAATGTTTATTGAACCAAATGTGTTGAATGCTGTCTAGCATAGCTTTTTCTCCTAAATGTGCTGGACTATGTATAGTGTTAATTATGACTTGGACCATTGAATCAGGAAGGAACCATACAGACCTTTCCTTCATCATCCATCCTTGGTCCGTTTGGATCCCTCCTAATTCAGTCCATTTCTTTATTTCGTCTGGTGTAGCATGTGTCTGTATGTCAATTACGTCAAGAGTAGGATCTTTAACTGTCATACAATGTGTCGGTGTCGGGACTATTGTCTTTGTCATATCGGGGGTTTGAGTTTGAGCAGTCAGTTTAGCTGTTCTGTCGGCTAGATCATTGCCTTGGGAAATGATATCAGTAACCTTTGTATGGGCCTTACATTTCATAATTGATATTTCAGTGGGTAGATGTATTGCATCGAATAATGCATGAATGAGGGGTCCGTGCTGAATGTGGGCACCGTGGGAAGTTAAATAACCTCTCTCTCGCCACAGCACGCCGAAGTCATGTACAACTCCGAATGCATAACGTGAATCAGTGTATATGTTGACTTTTTTATTCATGGCTTGAATACAGGCTTGTGTCAGAGCGATAAGTTCTGCGGCTTGAGCTGACAAAGTATTTATACGATTAGTTTCAATGACCTCAGTATCTGTTGTGACTGCGTAGGCGGCTACTAACTCTCCTGTACTTGTTCTCATGCATGAACCATCTACATACAAGGTCAGGTCTGGATCTGACAATGGGACATCTGTCAAGTCTTGTCTGGGTTTTGTCGTTATAGTAATAACTTCAATACAATCGTGGGCTAGTGGGTCTGTTCCGACTACTGGTAAAAGTGTGGCAGGATTCAATGTGTTACAGCGTCTGATTTCTATATGTGGCTGAAACAATGTAAGCTCGTATCCTGTAAGTCGCGCTATAGTCAAGTGTTGTGTTTGCGTTCTATTTACAAGAACCTCTACTGCGTGTGGTACTTGAACTGTCAATGGATGTCCTAACACTATGGCATCGCTTTGTCTGATTGCTAAAGCTGTTGCTGCTACTGATTTTAGGCATGCAGGCAAAGCCTGAGCTACGGGATCTAATGTACTAGAAAAATAAGCACATGGTTTGTGTGCTCCTGCTTGTTCCTGTGTGAGTACTGACAAGGCAGTACCTTCGCGTTCTGTAACAAAGAGTGTAAACTGTTTTCTGTAACATGGCGTTGCTAAAACGGGTGCTTGACATAAAGCTTTCTTTAAGCTTTCAAAAGCTTGTGTGTGTTCCTGAGTCCAAGGGAGAACAGTCGGTGTGGCTGCCTCCTGTGTTGTCAATTGAATGAGTGGTTTTGCTAGAAATGCATACTGAGGGATCCACTGTCTACAATATGAAGTGAGGCCTATGAAAGCCCGCACCTCCTTTTGTGTCTTGGGTATTGACATGTTAGCTATCAACTGAATGCGGTCGGGTGTAAGCTGCCTTCCCTCCTTGTCCAGCGAGTGTCCAAGATAAACAACTCGCTGGACACAGAATTGCAGCTTAGAAGGGGACACCTTGTGCCCCTTTTCGGCTAGAAATTGTAAAACTGTCAGTGATGCTTTTTCACATTTGAGTTCGCTTCGGGCGGTGATCAGCAGATCATCGACGTATTGAAGCAGAGCAGTGTTAACTGGCATGTGGATACTGTCAAGTTCTCGTTTCAGTGCTTGGCTATAGATGCTGGGGCTTTCTGTAAATCCTTGAGGTGCGCGGGTGAATTTAAAGCTACGCCCATTTAAACTAAATCCGAACAAATATTGGCTTTCCGGATCTATTGGGACGCTGAAAAAGGCATTTTTGAGATCAATTACAGTAAAGAATGTTGCTTCGGAATCAATAGCTGTCAATAATGACGAGATATCTGGGACCACAGGAAATTGTGGCACAATGCATTTGTTTAACTCGCGCAGATCAATAACCAATCGATATACTGGCGGCGCTGTAGGATCTGTTCGTTTAAGAATCGGAATTATCGGTGAATTACATACATTGGAGTCTGTTTCTACAACTACTCCTTGGGCAATAAGCTCGTCAATGATTTGTAGTAAAGCCGTTACAGCATCTGGTGGTAGCTTGTATTGTCGCATTCGTGGTAGCACCACTCCTGCCTTTAGGGTGACTCGATATGGTGTAATATTCATGCAACCAACATCAGTAGGGCCTTGTGCCCATAGATGTGTAGGTAAAGTCTGCAGTCGGGGATCCATGTCTCTAGATACATAGTGACCTTTAAAATCACGTAAAAACAACCTTACTCCTTCCGGAGAACAACATATTATGGCTCCTAGGGCTTTCAACGTTTTTATTCCTAACAAGTTTTCTGGACATGATTTAGTAAGCAATAAATCTGTAGTTCGGGTCAGAGGTCCTATCGTAAGTGGAAGAGGCTGTGACACTTCATTAACAATAGGTTTTCCTGAAAAACCAAGGGAAATATTCTGTGAGCCTGAGAGGGGTGCCCCTGGGACTTCACTACGTTTTATAGTTGTTCGACTTGCCCCTGTATCGAGTAAAAATTTTCTATCTTGACCTAATAATTCACTATGTACATAAGGTCCTTCTTGATCTACAGGAATCTCGATAAGGGGTAAGTCAACTTCCCTCTCTAGGCTAGTTCATGCGTAACGTTGATACTCCGGATATTCATACTGTGCAGTCTGATACATTTGTCGTGTTGTTGTCTGTGTGGCAGCAGCAGGCAACGGTGGTGCAGCTGGCACAAACTGTATTGGCTGTTGTGCGGCTGGCATGGCCTGGGCATGCTGCGTAGCTCCTTGTTCATTCTGATCTTGTCTTAGTGGCCGTGATCTTTCTTGTGTTTTACCTATGGCGATATTATGTTTTAAAACTGGACAGTCGTGTACGTAATGACCTGGCTTTTTACAATAATTGCATGTCCCTTTTACAGGTCCTGCTGAATCGGAATGTGTCATACCCTTTTTATGTCCTTCAGCTGGAACTGTCTGGGAAACTAGCATTTTCATTTTCGTGTCTTTCATGCGTCTGTGTTCATGTTCTTGTTCCTCTTTAATTCTATTGTGGTGGTACTGTAACATTTGTAACATTTGTGTTGGAGTGTTACCTTGCCAGGTACTCTCGAATTTTAATACTCTATTCTTTACTGGGGGCAGGGCATTTTCCACTAATTTTGTTACAAACAGATGCGGGTATGATTCGCTACTTGCTCTTATGCCACTATTTATACCAAAACATTTCTCGAATCGGGCATAGTAATCGCTAGTGTCTTCATCTTGCTTCTGTTTACAGGCTGAAATTGTACCCCAATCTTCCTTTTTCGTAGTTAATAAACGTGGCAGTACCTGTACTAGTAGACCTGGTAGTGCTTTAGTTTTGTCCCCAAGCCCCGAACCTGGACCTCGGGCCCTTTCTTCTGCTTCTAATGCTGACCATTCTATCTTTTGATCACCTACCTCCCACTCTTTTTCCTTGAGTTTCTCATAAATGCCAGCAGGCATCAACACCTTTAATATTGTCATGATGTCGGGGTAGGTATACTCTCCCATGAGTAACATGTCTTTAATTTCTCGGTGAAAACCCGCTGGGTCCTTGTCATGACTGGGTACTACTTTCTTCATTTCTAACAATTCTATTTTCGATATAGGTGTATATACAAATACACGTTTAAACTGATTGTCCTCGCCTTTTATTGGGTGTACTTCTCGTAAGGGATTCTGTCTATCCAGGTGATACGTGGTTCTTTCCTTGACAGGCAATGCGACATGCTCTGAGCATACAAAAAGAATATACTGCTTTCTAGATACTAGAATTTCTTTAATTAATTTGGTACCTGGACCTCTCCATTTATTCATAAGCAATTCAGTCAATATGTCAGGTAAGGGACCAGGGTCCGAATGCTGACTCTGATATAGTATAATGAGTTGTTGAATCATATAAATCCCAGCTAACCTCTGCTCATCTGGGGTGAGATTCAAAAATGTGCGTACTACTGTCTCATCACTATATTTTCCGGGACTGTCCACCCAATGAACAGCTGCCCTCGCTAAATCTTGTTCATCCATAGAATCGAGGAAATGATAACCCCTTCGTTCTCGGAGTAGTTTGTCGGCGGTTTGGAACGAATGCTCGTTAGACCTTATGTTAATTATAGGTATTTGGAAATTCCTGTCATTATCTGGACATATTGGACGTATTGGGTCAGTATGACATCTAGTCTGATTCCTATTACAAGATCTTCCTCTACCTACATAGGCTATGGTGTCTGACTGTCCGGCGGGCAGTCCTGACCCTTCTTCCTCGCTTTGCTCGAACTCGTCTGTCTCTAATCTCTCTTCGTGTAGGCGTTCTATTTCTTTACGGATCTTTCGGCACATGGCTATTATACAATTTTGCTTATCGTGTCTCCCTTCTGATATATTCTGGCTCCATTTTGTAAGAATTTTCATTGCTTCCGGATCTACCCCCGGTCGGTCTTGATTTCTGATCACACAGTTTATGAGGAAACGCAACAGTTCCCCCTGTATCTCTACTTTCTGGTATTCCATAGCTCTGTTAATACATTCTGGATCTCGCCCTGTTTGAACAAAATGATATATTTTATCTAGATACGCAGTCATTCCTGGTAGCTTCGCTAAATACCCTGCGGCTCGTCTGATACGTAATGATGCCAGGATCATTTCGTCATCTTTACCGAGCACCGGGTCATATCTACAATCTATAAGAAGTTCCTTAAGCGTACGATCACTTACGAATTTGGGTGTACGTGAATGCGCTGACTCTTGGAAAATAAGTTTATTTATTCTAGGTGGCGTAGAAAAAATATTGGTAGCACCTCCCGTGGCCCCGTCTGGGGCGTCGGGTGTGAAAGGATTCGTCGAACGTGACACAGCAACTATAGGCGTGGACTCAGCTATAGAAATACCTGTAGGAACAGATGCAGAAACAGATGTGCTTGCCGGAACTTGTGACTCGATTTGTTGCTGTAGGGATACGGGTGCTGGATCTTGGCGTTGGACCTCCCTGGTATGCGGTCTACGTGGGGCGGAATTAGCATACTCGGGAGCTGCGTCATCTAAATATGAGGAAAGAAAAACATCCTCTGCGGTTCTAGGATGCCCCTTAGGATGTACCTTGATTGGGAATAATGGGGGTGGCAAGTCTTTCGGTATCTCTGGAGTAGCCTTAGGTAATCCTTCGGCCAGAAGGGGATACATACCATTCATAAGGGCATTTCTTTGTCTGTCTACTTGTTCTGATTTCACTCGGATACCTTCCTCAATTAATAGATTTTCTTGAATTTTGTTTGAACTCTCTTTACTCTTCTCTTCCTGTCTACGTGCTTTTTCTGTACGTCTATGAGATTCTTTACGCCATAACTCAACGGCGTCTTTCTGTGACTGTCTGACTTTCCTTTTCCATAACTCTTCCTCGACTTTCATGATGCACTCTGCATCCCAGGTTCCCGCTGCGGGCCATCTCTGACTTTCTGGTAATCCCTTGGTGTAGTCTACCCATAAATCAAGAAATAATATAGCGTCTAAGCCATGTTTGTGATACATGAAGTGCCCTGGAGTATCCCTAGGAGGAATAGGGACGGCTTCTTCAAGTACCCCCTTTCTAGTAGTGATCTGTCTTAATTTCGAGAAGAGCGGCATATTGACAATCTGATCTGATACTTAATCTTGAACACACTAAATACAAAAGCACAATAATGGACAACCATTCATACCACAATATGCAGGACGTTTAACACATTAAACATTAAAACATTAAACCTTTAACTGAAACAACAATGATGATCGTCTGCATAACTAAATCACCATGCTTAATTCTTGACACTTACTAGATACTTCGGAATACTTGATATACTGCTAAACAGTACAGATACACTGCTAAAACAGTGCAGACCGGATTTGTGTACCCAAACCCGTCTTGACCGGCACAACCTATGTGCACGTCAGAAATGCCTCCCCAGTAATGGTACTCACCGGGTAGCTTCGGAAACGGAAGGCCTCGGTAACTTGAACTTGAACCGGACTGAACTCGACTCGCCTCGTCGGAAACTGGGCTTGACTTCGAACTGGTGGGTCTCTGTGTACCTCGGATCTTGCTCTCTCAGCTAGGCTCTGGTCGGGATACTTCGCACTTCTCACCGCCTCGTCTGGGTGTTGATCGCAGTCTCAGTCGCCCCCGCTTGACCGGAGGGAGATACAGGAAATCCTGTTGGTACACGTTTATTGTCCGTCCAGCTGTGGCAGGAGACCGGGCCTGCTACTCACCGCCGGCGCGTGAGATGAGAAAGTGTCCCTGTTCGGGCGCCATCATGTGGTAAATAAAAATTCCTTTACCGGGACTGAATTTGATACAGAAACATTATAAAATAGCTCAGTAAAATGAGAGGCAGAATCCGTGATATTAGAGTTTCGGAATGGGCTTTATTCCGGTGATCGATTATAATCGGATGCTTCAAGTTCCATCACCACGGGGTTCAGGAAGTGAAGTACATACTTTATTGACAAGAAGTAACTTTTATAGTACATACATTATAATGAAGTGAATACAGTAGGCGTAACAATTGATAAGGACATTGACGTTTGGTCTGCGTAACCGAAAATGGGTGTAATAATGAGTAAAAAGGAACATGATTGGTTATGATGTAATACATAGGTGGATCTATAAGATAATACTTGGCATAGATGCGCGCGCAGCAGTATGACGTGTAATTGACGTGTAACTAGGGGGTGACGGGGACTTGACATTTAGCTCTATATGTGGAGACGAGAAGTCTGGGGGGTCAAGTCAACCTAATCCCAAATCATATCTAACATCCTATGTTTAAAGAACTATGTTATCCATAAAAGAGGGACTCTCGGACAGAATCTATTCTATACTGACTGTGCGTGCGTGTACAAGCGTCTAAGTGTCTACACTGAATGCGAGGGGGTAGGAATATTCCATGGTAACAGGGCTATGAATTACTTGCATGAGGACAGAGAAGATGGGCCTTTTTGCTTGGTAACTGGAAGAATGTTTACTTAAACTACTAGGCAGGAATGCATCGGCTGAGGGGGAAGCAGATAATTCGAAGGTGAAATACAGTTCTTGGCAGAGAGTAGGCTGATGTCAGGCTTCGTGAGCCGCGCAGAGAATGAGACAAAGTTCATGGTCACAGATGCAGGCTCGGACTGGAGCTTTCAGAGGCAGAAGGCAAGAGGAGTTTTGATGACAGAATCAGGGCCTACTTGCCTGGACTGTAAAGTGGCATAAGTGAACCATATAAAGCCGGTGGCCTTTCATATTTAGGAATGGAATATCCGGCCTATTCATGGCGGATCTGTCAAAGGACATGTTGACGGTGGACGCACATGTATTTGCGTCTTCATAACTGGAACTGGAGGGAACATACATGTACTTGTGACATGCACATGGAACCGTTGGGGTCCAAGATAGGGGACATAACTGACCAGAAAAATCCATATTTCCACACCCCGGACATCTCTGTATCATGGGGCCGAACTACTACCGGCTCCCTCGCCCGGCCCGGCCGCCATCTTGGACACTGCACCACGAGGCCGCGTGGCCTCAGCTCGACCCTAACCCTGGGCCTGGCCAGGCCCCGACATCCCGGCACCACCATCCACCCAGGAGGTGAACGGACCACTTGGCAGGTCGATGGGAGGAAGAAGTGTCAATGGCTCTCCCCCGCCAGGTGCCGATCGCCCCCCAGCTCCCCCGGGCGCTGGCTCCACCCCCCTGCTTGGTGTCTGGACTCCCTCATCCCGGACCTCCCGACCTCCAAGTGCGAGGGTCCGGACATCAAAGGGGGCCAGACCTATAACTGGGGCAGCTCCAGAGCAGGAAGGCAGTTGTATCCTGGAGTCGAGAGACACCGTGAAGAACTCATCCTTGACGGACTACCGGCGCTGCCGTAGCCCTGCTTTGTGAACTTTCGTCCTGCCTGCTGGCGCTGCCGCGGCCCTCTGCATCCTCCCTCCTCATCGGGACCTGCTGGCGCTGCCGCGGACCGTTGTGACTACCACCTTCGTCGGGACCTGCTGGCGCCGCCGCGGACCGTTGTAACGACCACCTTCACCGGGTCCTGCTGGCGCTGCCGCGGACCGTTGTAACGACCACCTTCACCGGGACCTGCTGGCGCTGCCGCGGACCGTCGTAACGACCACCTTCACCGGGTCCTGCTGGCGCTGCCGCGGACCGTTGTAACGACCACCTTCACCGGGACCTGCTGGCGCTGCCGCGGACCGTCGTAACGATCACCTTCACCGGGTCCTGCTGGCGCTGCCGCGGACCGTTGTAACGACCACCTTCACCGGGACCTGCTGGCGCTGCCGCGGCCCGTTCATCTAGAACACCGAGCTCGAGGATTGTGAGCTATCCATCATATCATCGCATCTACCAGATTGGTAACCAGACTGTCCCGCTACTCCCTTTCCCAACCAAGAGACTAGAATCAAGGGGACCCCTGAGTCCAGACCTCCTTGTACCATTCTATCGTACCTAAGAGATCGCTTATAAAGAACGTTAAACCTTATCCTTGTGTGGTGTACATCTGTGGGGGGGAAGTTACTCGTCTGTACGATCGCTGGAGACGGCTCTCCCCGGAGACCTCTCCCGTTGTCCTCGGCCGACCCTCCCGGTCCGTCTAACATTGGTGGCCAGCGGCGCGATCCGAATCAACGCGTAATCGTACAGAGAGTAGCTCACCCCACGACGAAACCACAATGTCAACCAAAGAGAGCGGATCCACCGAGAAATTCCAGATGGAGAAATTGGAAGAGTACAGCCATCGTGAATTGAAACAATTCTGCATTGAACTAGGCATTGCTACCACCGGCCTGAGTACCAAAGACGATTTCAAGCACGCCATTGAGTCGTGGGCAGAAACCGGGGCCGCCAGATCCCCGGACCAAAACATTGCAGCATCAGAGAGGAACACCACGGCTCCCGAAGAGCGAAGAACGGGCCCCTCGCAGGAAGAGATCCAAGAGAGAGAAAAAAACAGACTACATGAGTTAGAAATGGCACGGCTCAAAATGGACGGTGAACTAAAATTAGCCGAACAAAAACTGAACCTAGAGCATCTGCGGCTCCGAGAAGAACGGGAAGAAAAACAGAGGCAGAGAGAGCTCGAAGAAAAGAGATTAGCATACGAACACGAGCGCAAACTGGCAGAAATAGACCTACGGAAGCAGAACAAAGAACTGGAGGTGCCCGAGCGACCGCGCACCCCGGGAGCGACAGACAAGAAAGTCCACATCCCCAAGGATGTCGTTCGAGAGTATGTCTGAGAGGACGACATACAACAGTGGTTCAAGGCCTACGAGATCGCCATGACCTCCCACCGGATCGATCGAAGTGACTGGGGAGCCGGTCTATGGGGGAGGTTCGTCAATGAAGGCCGCGATGCCCTGTTACAGCTCCCAGACCATCTGATGTCATCCTATGACCACATGAAGGCTGCCATCCTCGCCCGATATGGGCTCACACCCGAAATGTACCGCCAGAGGTTCCGAGACTGCACCCGGATCCCGGGTACAACTTGGGTAGAATATGTCAACTATTTCAGCCGAGCCTTCGAGGGTTGGATCAAGGGAATCCACGTAACGACCTACGAGCAACTTTTTAATCTCATGGTGTGGGAGCACCTCTCTAACAACTGCTTCGTCGAGATCAGGCAGCACCTCCTCGACAGTAAATTAACTGACCCACGGCAACTCGCCGCCGAAGCTGACCGGTGGGAAAGCACCCGAGTGGGCCTGAGAGGGCCGCACGAACAGAACCGGAACAACCAAGGTCAGCACCGTCCCCGAGGAGGAGGAGGAGGCCAGGGACGAGGAAGAGACACCGTCCCGGCCGCTCCCGCTGCCAGCACCCCGCCCCCGGCCAGCCGGGGCAAACCCCCGATGCGCCCGGGGTTCCGAACCAATGTCACGTGTCACCGATGCCAGCGAGTCGGCCACTACGCCAATGACCCGAACTGTCCGCAGAACCAAACTCCGAGACCCCGCCAGGTAGCTGCCGCCGCCCTGGGGGGAGAACAAATCTCCGAAGAACAGGAAGAATACGAGCAGGAACAACAAGAGTGGGAACCGGCCGCCATGGTTCTAGCGTGCCTAGGGGGAAGAGACATGGTCCCGCGGGCTCCCCTACCCGCCAACACCAGGAAATATAGTCAGTGGGTGAACATTAATGGACGCCGGGCCGAAGCACTACGTGACACGGGGGCCAGTGTGACGGCCGTCCGCTGTCACCTGGTAAAACCAGAGCAGATCCTGCCGAACATTCTCTGCCCCGTCCGTTCAGCCGACAATTCGGAGAGTCTATGTCGGATGGCCTGCGTCCCCTTCGAATGGGGAGGAGTCTCCGGCATGTTGAAAGTGACGGTCCGAGATGATGCCCCCGTGGACTGTCTCCTGGGGAATGATCTTGAGAGTTCCCCGTGGGCCGCCGTGGAAAGAAGAGAGCACCTGGGGATGTTGGGCCTCCCGGACTGGGCGTGCGTAACCACCCGGTCCATGGCCGCCCGTGCAATCCCCCGACCAGAAGAACCAGAATGGCCAGCACCTCCTCCCCCGATCGCTCCAGTAGAGGACACCGACCATACCGACCCCCCAGAGCAAACCCCCGAAGGGCTCGCTCAGCCCCAGGACCTTCCCAACCTGGCTCAGTGGCGTCAAGAAGGGGGGCCCACTCAGGAACAGTTCCGTCAAGAACAGAAGACCTGTCCCTCCCTCGAGGGACTCCGCCAGCAAGCCCTCGCCCAGAGCGCAGGGGACACCACCGGAGCCCATTGGATCTATTGGGACAACGACCTATTGTACAGTGAACAGAGAATCGCGGAGTTAGGGGCCAGTCGAGTGCTGGTGGTGCCCCTCCGTTTTAGAGACTTCCTGTTAAATTTGGCCCACGATGTCCCTCTGGCTGGACACCTGGGCCAGGACAAAACCTACAGTCGCCTGGTGACCCACTTTTTCTGGCCAAAGATGAGAAACGACGTCCTCAACCACTGCCGGTCCTGCCCCACGTGCCAGGCCAGCGGGAAGAGCGGCCGCAAACTCAAAGCACCTCTGCAACCCTTCCCAGTTGTCACCACCCCGTTCGAGAGGGTGGGAATAGACATTGTGGGGCCCCTGGACCCCCGTACAGCACAAGGACATCGGTTCATCCTGGTACTGGTGGACCACGCCACCCGCTACCCCGAGGCTGTGCCCCTGCGAACTGTAACAGCCCCGGTGGTCGGCCGGGCCTTAATGGGGATCTTCTCCCGGGTGGGCTTCCCCCGAGAAGTCGTCAGCGACAGAGGCACAAACTTTATCTCGAAGTATATGAAGTCCCTCTGGCAACAGTGCGGGGTCACCTACCGCTTCACGACCCCCTATCACCCTCAAGGAAACGGACTCGTCGAGCGGTTCAACCGCACGCTCAAGGGAATGATTGGGGGGTTGGAAGAGCCCCTCCGTCGCCAGTGGGATGTACTCCTTCCGTGCCTCCTCTTCGCCTATCGAGAAGTTCCCCAGAAGTCCCTCGGCTTTAGCCCTTTCGAACTCTTGTACGGGCACCCTGTGCGAGGGCCCCTCAGCCTAGTCAAAGAAGGTTGGGAGATGGCCCCCCTAAAGACCCCTCCAGACGTCTTCAAGTACCTCCTGACCCTACGCAATCAGACCAGGCGATTCAGAGAAATGGCGAAAGCGAACCTTGAGGCCAGTCAGGAGGACATGAAAAAATGGTACGATCAAAATGCCTCCTCCATCGAATTCGAACCTGGCCAACAAGTGTGGGTGATGTCCCCCACCGAACCATGTGCCTTGCAGGACAAGTGGACGGGGCCCTTCAAAGTGGTCGAACGCAAGAGCCCCGTCACCTATCTCATCGATATGGAATCTCCACGGAACCCCCTCCGGGTTCTCCACACCAACAGACTCAAGCCCCACTTTGTGCGCTCGGAGCTCAGCCTCCTGATGGCTACAGACAGTGGAGCGGAAGAAGACTCCGAGCCTCTCCCTGATCTCCTGAAGACTCGTGAGAAAGATGGTTCCGTGGACGGGGTCCGGCTCTCCGATGCCCTCACCCCGGAACAGCGCCAAGGCTGCCGGGACCTCCTGCTGCAGTTTGCTACCTTGTTTTCCCTCACCCCAGGGGTCACCCCCTGGTGCTTGCACGACGTGGACACTGGGGACAGTCCCCCTATCAGACACCGGGCGTACCGCGTACCAGATCGGGTACGGGCCTGCATCCAAGAGGAGGTATCAAAGATGCTCACGCTCGGGGTCATCGAGCCCTCGGACAGCCCCTGGGCCAGCCCGGTCGTGCTGGTCCCCAAAGCTGCTGCCCCCGGCACCACTCCTGAGCTCCGATTCTGCGTCGACTATCGGGGCTTGAATGCTGTTACCAGAACCGACGCTCATCCCATCCCCCGAGCGGATGAACTGATCGACCGCATGGGGGCTGCCCGCTACCTCAGCATCTTCGACCTGACAGCGGGCTACTGGCAGATCGGTCTCACACCCCGGGGCCAAGAACGATCCGCCTTTTCTACCCCTGATGGCCACTACCACTTCAAAGTCATGCCCTTCGGCATGAAGAATGCCCCAGCTACTTTTCAGCGACTGGTGAACCAGGTCTTGGCGGGGCTCGAGGAGTTCAGCACCGCCTACCTGGACGATATCGCTGTGTACAGCCGCCACTGGTCCGACCACCTCCACCACCTCCGAGAGGTCCTGCAGGCCCTCCAACGGGCCGGCCTCACAATCAAGGCCGGCAAGTGCCAAATTGGTCAGGGGTCCGTGACCTATCTCGGACACCTGGTGGGAAGCGGTCTGGTGGCCCCTCTGCAACTCAAAATCGCTGCCATCCAGTCCTGGCAGCCCCCAGTCACGCAGACCGAGGTCCGAGCCTTCTTGGGGCTCACCGGCTACTACCGGCGGTTCGTGAGGGACTATGGCAGCATTGTGGGGCCCCTCACGGGACTCACATCCAAAAACCACCCGAAGAAGATCAACTGGACCCCAGACTGTCAAGCGGCCTTCGAGAAGCTGAAGGCCGCCATGTGCACTGCCCCTGTGCTCCAGGCCCCCGACTACAGTCGGGAATTCATCGTACAAACAGATGCCTCCGACCATGGCATCGGGGCGGTCCTCTCCCAGCTGAACTCCGAGGGACTGGACCAACCGGTGGCCTTCATCAGCAGACGCCTCCTGGCCCGAGAACAGCGCTGGAGCACCATCGAGAGGGAGGCCTTCGCAGTGGTGTGGGCCCTCAAAAAGCTCCGGCCCTATCTCTTCGGTACCCACTTCCGGGTGCAAACAGATCATCGACCCCTGCAGTGGCTAATGCAGATGCGGGGGGAAAACCCCAAACTATTGCGTTGGTCCATCTCCCTGCAGGGGATGGACTTCACTGTGGAACATCGACCGGGCCAAGACCACGCCAACGCAGATGGCCTGTCACGCTTTTTCCGCCTCGACGAGGAGAGTCCCCAAGAGGATGGGTGACTCTCCCCGCCTTCAGCTGGGGGGGACGCATGTTGGACAGGCCACATGAAGGGCTTGCTCCCTCCCCGCATGACAGGGCCCGAGCCCCGGCCCTCCAGGTGATACCCACAGAAACAACCCGCACCCCGTCTCCAGAAGGGACTCCTGCCCCCGGACATCTCTGTATCATGGGGCCGAACTACTACCGGCTCCCTCGCCTGGCCCGGCCGCCATCTTGGACACTGCACCACGAGGCCGCGTGGCCTCAGCTCGACCCTAACCCTGGGCCTGGCCAGGCCCCGACATCCCGGCACCACCATCCACCCAGGAGGTGAACGGACCACTTGGCAGGTCGATGGGAGGAAGAAGTGTCAATGGCTCTCCCCCGCCAGGTGCCGATCGCCCCCCAGCTCCCCCGGGCGCTGGCTCCACCACCCTGCTGGGTGTCTGGACTCCCTCATCCCGGACCTCCCGACCTCCAAGTGCGAGGGTCCGGACATCAAAGGGGGCCAGACCTATAACTGGGGCAGCTCCAGAGCAGGAAGGCAGTTGTATCCTGGAGTCGAGAGACACCGTGAAGAACTCATCCTTGACGGACTACCGGCGCTGCCGTAGCCCTGCTTTGTGAACTTTCGTCCTGCCTGCTGGCGCTGCCGCGGCCCTCTGCATCCTCCCTCCTCATTGGGACCTGCTGGCGCTGCCGCGGACCGTTGTGACTACCACCTTCGTCGGGACCTGCTGGCGCCGCCGCGGACCGTTGTAACGACCACCTTCACCGGGTCCTGCTGGCGCTGCCGCGGACCGTTGTAACGACCACCTTCACCGGGACCTGCTGGCGCTGCCGCGGACCGTCGTAACGACCACCTTCACCGGGTCCTGCTGGCGCTGCCGCGGACCGTTGTAACGACCACCTTCACCGGGACCTGCTGGCGCTGCCGCGGACCGTCGTAACGACCACCTTCACCGGGTCCTGCTGGCGCTGCCGCGGATCGTTGTAACGACCACCTTCACCGGGACCTGCTGGCGCTGCCGCGGCCCGTTCATCTAGAACACCGAGCTCGAGGATTGTGAGCTATCCATCATATCATCGCATCTACCAGATTGGTAACCAGACTGTCCCGCTACTCCCTTTCCCAACCAAGAGACTAGAATCGAGGGGACCCCTGAGTCCAGACCTCCTTGTACCATTCTATCGTACCTAAGAGATCGCTTATAAAGAACGTTAAACCTTATCCTTGTGTGGTGTACATCTGTGGGGGGGAAGTTACTCGTCTGTACGATCGCTGGAGACGGCTCTCCCCGGAGACCTCTCCCCTTGTCCTCGGCCGACCCTCCCGGTCCGTCTAACAGGTATGAATTAATCAAGGATGCAAGCCAAGATCATACACTTTAAATCAGTAAAAATCTAACCTTTGCTGCAGAGAAATTCAACCAGCAGCAATAACGTATGCCAGCAGGTGTATCTCATTATTGCTACAAGCAGTTCATTAAAAAGGCAATATCAGTAGCACATTTTAATTACTGTAGGCTTGGAGTTCGACAGGAAATTGTAGGATGACGTGATATTTAAAAGGATGCCCCATACCCAGGTGTCCGCTCTGTCATGAAGGTGTTCAAGATCTTAAACAGGTTCTATGTGAGTGTGCTTTAATGTCTGACTGACTACAGGCTTAAATACACCCTGGACATGTTTATTAAGCAGCACGTCCACTAAAGTTAAAATGTATGTAATCCAAAAGTCTGAAACGTGTTTTTAGGATTTATAAATGTTTTAAATGTTCTTTACTTATAGAAATTGGGGTGACCATCTGTCTGTTACTTACAGGGACTGCCCATTATTTGGGGCGCATGTCCATCGTGGCAGGCACCCTGGCAGGAAGGTTTGTTACTTCTTTTGTACTATTGTAATAGTCTCTACCTTAACCTTGCGACAGGTCCCCTGGAGAGACGCCCGACTCTACAAAATGCAGCTGCACGCTTCCTTTTTAAAATTCCGAAGGAATGGAGGAGCCATTAGGAAACTCCACTGGTTACCAGTTAGACAACGCTGCAGGTTCAAAGCATTATGTTTAGCCTTTAAACCACTGCACGGCCAGGGATCAGTCAGTTTCAAGGAGAAGCTTCATTGGTAGATCCCCGGGAGGACTCTACGCTCAGGCTCGTCCATGACCCCGACTGTCCCCCATTTAAGAGGACCACTTGGGACGGAAAGAGCTTTTTCAGGTCCACAACAGTGCTCTGGAATAGCCTCCCTTTGACACTAAAAGCTGCTCCATCCCTACTCGCCTTCATAAAAGGTTTAAAGCCTGGCTTTTTTCGCAAGAGTAGCAGGCACCTAACCCCAGAAAGAAGCCTCACCGCTTTCTACTTATCTGCCTTAGACCTGTCTCTGACAAGCGCCAAGACGCCCTCGGGCATGAGTTCACGCTCTACAAATTACTTTTAAATTACATTACATTCTTTAACTTTCTGTCCGTCCTCTCACTACACAGAAAGGTGCCTGCTCCTTCTTTTTCAGCACATCAAGTGTGCAGCTATTATTTTAACTTCTATCACGCTTTTTGAGTCGTGTTGTATCATATTTTAATCTGATGGGAATTTGATGTGTGGTGGGTGGTGGGAATCGAACCCTGAGAGGGAGAAATCAGGGTGAAATTGAAGATCCCGCCATTTTGTTTAAGGCGCGGTCTAGTTACTAACCCTGGGGCCTTTAAAACGGGACGCTGCGCAAGCGCCCTCGAACCCGTGGTATTGCAGTCCGCTGCACCTCGTCGCTGCTGCTCCTGCTGAATAATTGCTTCTTTGCACATTTTGTTTCAATCCTGTGTGCTGCTATTATTTTAACTTCTATCACGCTTTTAGCGTCAATTGTAAAAACGTGTTGTATTATATTTTAATCTGATGGGAATTTGATGTGTGGTGGGAATAGAACCCTGAGAGGGAGGAATCGGGGTGAAATTGAAGAACCCGCCATTTTGCCATGGCAGAGAAAGTCTGATTGCAATAGGTAAGTGTGTGAGCTGCCGCTCCCACTTCTCTCTTGCTGCTGACCCAGGTCAAACAGGATTACTTTAGAAGCAATCCCAGAGTCATTGGATGATCATCCAACTACTCTAGAAGTCATTTTCACATCATCAGACATCATCAAGCTCTTGAAGTCATCAGCAGAGTTTAGAAACTTGAGCTCGATGACTTGTGGATGACTTGAAAATGAGCATCTGATGACTTCACAAGGTGTGACTATTCCTGATGACTTCAGGAGGATTTAAGAATGAGTATGCGATGACTTCACAAGGTGTGACTATTCCTGATGACTTCAGGAGGATTTAAGAATGAGTATGCGATGACTTCACAAGGTGTGACTATTCCTGATGACTTCGGGAAGACTTAAGAATGAGTATGCGATGACTTCACAAGGTGTGACTATTCCTGATGACTTCAGGAGGATTTAAGAATGAGTATGTGATTACTTCATAAGATCCAATTGTGCTTGATGATTTGAAAATAAACATCCAAATCTCCACAAGCATAATTTCTTCTTAACCTCTTCAGTGCCCATGACGAGATAGTCTCGTCATGGAGCACAGTTGCGCTGTGCCCATGACGAGACTATCTCGTCATGAACCCCACCCACTAGTGCAACGCCCGGCACAGGAGGGGGAAAGGGCGTGGCACTGAAGGGGTTAACATGATGAAATTTCTCCTTATGTTTTGAGAATGATTATAATTCTAGTGCAAGAGGTAAACACAACTAATCTTTTACCACTACTACCATCACCCCGCATACCATCACAATGCAACTACCATTACGCGGCAATGCCATTACAACGCATGGCATTACAATGCATATGCATTTACCACACATGCTTTTACAACGAAATTTGTTGTAAATGCATGAATGGTAGAAGCATATGTGATTAATATGTAAGTATAGGGTTTGGGTTTTGGAGTGTAGGGTTATATGTTTTGGGGTTCAGGGGTAATTTTAGGGTTAAGGAGTTTGGGGTGCTGGGGTATTTATAGGGTTCAGGGTGGGTTTAGGTTTTGGGCTGTCTGGGTATTTTTAGGGTTCAGGGTGGGTTTAGATTTTGGGGTGCAGGGGTATTTTTAGGGTTCAGGGTGGGTTTAGGTTTTGGGGTGCAGGTTTATTTTTAGTGGTCAGGAGTAATTTTAGGGTTAAGGGCATGTTTGGGTTTTGGGATGCTGGGGTATTTTTAGGGTTCAGGGTGGGTTTAGGTTTTAGGGTGCAGGGGTATTTTTAGGGTTTAGGTTTTGGGGTGCAGGTTTATTTTTAGTTGTCAGGGGTAGTTTTAGGGTTAAGGGCAAGTTTGGGTTTTGGGCTGCCCAGGGTATTTTTTGGGTTCAGGGTGGGTTTAGGTTTTGGGGTGCAGGGGTATTTTTAGGGTTCAGGGTCGTTGTAGGTTTTGGGGTGCAGGTTTATTTTTAGTGGTCATGGCTAATTTTAGGGTTAAGGGTATGTTTGGGTTTTGGAGTGCTGGGGTATTTTTAGGGTTCAGGGTGGGTTTCGTTTTTGGGGTGCAGGGGTTTTTTTAAGGTTTAGGTTTTGGGGTGCAGGTTTATTTTTAGTGGTCCGGGGTAGTTTTAGGGTTAAGGACATGTTTGGGTTTTGGGGTGCCCAGGGTATTTTTGGGGTTCAGGGTGGGTTTAGGTTTTGGGGTGCAGGGGTATTTTTAGGGTTCAGGGTCATTTTAGGTTTTGTGGTGCAGGTTTATTTTTAGTGGTTATGGGTAATTTTAGGGGTAAGGGTATGTTTGGGTTTTGGGGTGCTGGGGTATTTTTAGGGTTCAGGGTGGGTTTAGTTTTTGGGGTGCTGGGGTATTTTTAAATGGCATGGTGGGTTAGGGTTTTGGGGTGTAGGGGAATTTTTAGGGTTCAGGGTGTGTTTGGGTTTAGAGGTGCTGGGGGATTTGTAGGGTTCAGAGTGGCTTTAGGTTTGGGGTGTAGTAGAAAATTTAGGGATCAGGGTGTGTTTTGTTTTTGCGGTGCTCAGGGTAATTTTAGTGTACAGGGTTCAGTTTAGGTTTTGGGGTGCTAGGGTAGTTTAAGGGTTTAGGGTGGGATTGGGGGTGCAGGGGTATTGTTAGTGGTCAGGGTGTGTTTTAGGGTTCAGGGTGGATTTGGGGTGCCAAGGGTAATTTAAGATTTTAGTGGGCATGGGTATTGGGGTGGTATGGGTAATTTAACAATGTTAGGGGTGTTTAGTTATTGGGATAAAAAAGGCCTTTTTTTGTTTTTAGTTGTTTTTAAAAAATAATTAAAATTAAATATATATATACATATCATATTAAAAAATATATATATATTTACCATAAACACTTTTACAAATTTTATGCACTCACCGTGCACGCCTTTGCGTTGTCATGGCATGCGTGGTAAAGGCATATGCGGAGTAAAAGCTTGCGGGGTGATTATATCGCGTGGTTGTGCAATTTAATACAAAGGTGAAAAATTGCTTTGCAATTTTTAATAAACAAAAAGGGCAGAAATGGTGCTGTGCATGAATAGCAAAATGTATGCAGCGTTAAAGGTTGGAAATAGAATTTCACGCACCTAAAAGTGGAAAGACTATGATGCCTCTATCATAGCTGCCAAGGTTTCAGAGTGCGTATGTGTGACATTTTCATATTTCACTGTAATTAGGAGTGACATTCAACGACTATGAGTGACACTTTCCTGGGAACAAAAATCAAACAATGAAGATGAGGGAAATATATAAATAACAGAAATTAGATCCATTTGAGCAACCAGAAACACTAAAAAAAGTCTCAATAAAGCTGCTAAGCACTAGAAATGGAAGGGCACCAAGCAACATGAAACACAGGGCGCTCTGGCACTAAGCAGGCCACTTGTTACTAGTAGCAAGTCTCATCTTCCGTACTCACAACAATACCAGTGGGCACTCGTTTTTGTGCCTCTCTGTCCTCTGTCCCTCTCGTTTTTCCCTCTTTTTTTTTGTGCCTCTCTGCGCCACTCGTTTTTCTCTCTTTTTCTGCGCCTTTCTGCCCTCTGCCCCTGTCGTTTTTGGTGCCCTTCTGCCCTCTGTGCAACTCGTTTTTGTGCCTTTCTGCCCTCTGTGCCGCTCGTTTTGCTCTCTTTTTCTGTGCATTCCTGCCCTCTGCTCCTGTCTTTTTGGTGCCTCTCTGCCCTCTGTGCCACTCGTTTTTCTCTCTTTTTCTGTGCCTTTCTGCCCTCTGCTCCTGTCGTTTTTGGTGCCCTTCTGCCCTCTGCCACTTGTTTTTGTGTCCTGCCCTCTGTCCCTCTCGTTTTTCCCTCGTTTTTTGTGCCTCTCTGCGCCACTCGTTTTTCTCTCTTTTTCTGCGCCTTTCTGCCCTCTCCCCCTGTCGTTTTTGGTGCCCTTCTGCCCTCTGTGCAACTCGTTTTTGTGCCTTTCTGCTCTCTGTGCCGCTCGTTTTGCTCTCTTTTTCTGCGCCTTTCTGCCCTCTGCCCCTGTCGTTTTTGGTGCCCTTCTGCCCTCTGTGCAACTCGTTTTTGTGCCTTTCTGCCCTCTGTGCCACTCGTTTTGCTCTCTTTTTCTGTGCATTCCTACCCTCTGCTCCTGTCTTTTTGGTGCCTCTCTGCCCTCTGTGCCACTCGTTTTTCTCTCTTTTTCTGTGCCTTTCTGCCCTCTGCTCCTGTCGTTTTTGGTGCCCTTCTGCCCTCTGCCACTTGTTTTTGTGTCCTGCCCTCTGTCCCTCTCGTTTTTCCCTCATTTTTTGTGCCTCTCTGCGCCACTCGTTTTTCTCTCTTTTTCTGCGCCTTTCTGCCCTCTCCCCCTGTCGTTTTTGGTGCCCTTCTGCCCTCTGTGCAACTCGTTTTTGTGCCTTTCTGCCCTCTGTGCCACTCGTTTTGCTCTCTTTTTCTGTGCATTCCTGCCCTCTGCTCCTGTCTTTTTGGTGCCTCTCTGCCCTCTGTGCCACTCGTTTTTCTCTCTTTTTCTGTGCCTTTCTGCCCTGTGCTCCTGTCGTTTTTGGTGCCCTTCTGCCCTCTGCCACTTGTTTTTGTGTCCTGCCCTCTGTCCCTCTCGTTTTTCCCTCGTTTTTTGTGCCTCTCTGCGCCACTCGTTTTTCTCTCTTTTTCTGCGCCTTTCTGCCCTCTCCCCCTGTCGTTTTTGGTGCCCTTCTGCCCTCTGTGCAACTCGTTTTTGTGCCTTTCTGCTCTCTGTGCCGCTCGTTTTGCTCTCTTTTTCTGTGTTTCCTTCCTCGATGCTGCCAGCACGATCTAGTCAATTTTGGTGACTAACACTCTTGACTATTTGTGAGAGCCAAATTCTAATAAAGTTGGAAAGTTAAAAACAAATTTACAAGCAAAAAAAAGAGCCAACTTAATTATGAATACCATTGAAAATTGTGTGTTCATGGGATCGGCCACTTGTGCATTGGCACAATTTGGAGGTATCAATGAAGCTGAGCTAAACATTAGCCCGGGGGACTACTTTTGTCCTTCTTCAATTTCAAGTTCTTCATACCGGAAGTTGTACTCAGCCGGAAGTGGGTCTCAAGCAACACCAGCGAGGCGAGGCGAGGGGAGATTAAGTGCTGGTGTGCCAAACCACCGACTATTGATTACCGGTGCCTTCTGTGCGTGTTTGCCGGAGAATGGAAGGGATATGCATTGCTGAATGTCGTCGGTATTTGTTTTTAGTAGAGTGGTTTATGGCTTGCCACCTTAATTTACACTTATGGGCTTCTTCCTCAACTGCGCTTTCAAAGGCGGGAATCTGTAATCATGCCGGCTGAAGAATGAGGCGCCAAAGGTGATGCGAGACCGAGCGGACTCTCGTTCAGCATCACATCACTGCAGTGAAACAGAGAGTGGGCAAGTATACATCGGGTAATATTGGCGAAATGTACTACTAACCTGACTACTTTCCATGCTCTCCGTGTCACTGCAGCAGACGTGGGAGAACCCAAGATGTCCGGTAAGACTATGTTTGGGCTGCCAGTGGAGTAAACACGGGAGTCCAAGCCTCCCAGCTGCTGAAAACTTACAAGGCCCAGTTATGGTGCGAAGCGGGATGGGGTATTTGTGCAAGACCAGTCTTGTATGTGCATTGTATCCTTGGTACCAGTGCAGCGTTTGAGTCATTCGTGGGTGAAAACAAAGTTGACCTTTCCCCTCTGCTTTTATGGACGAGTTCGCATTCAGGTTAAGGATAAAACGATCCTACTTAAGCACATGGGAGGCTGCTAAGAAATATGCGTGCAATGTTAATAGGAATATTTTGAAAACGAGCACCCTCTTTCTAGGGTTACATAAATCAAGGTTAATTTGAATACAAGAAAAGCCTGCATTATGCGGCTGGCAGACAGTATAGTCGTGAATCAGATCATGCTCTGTGCAGCGTATTATTCACACTGTTCGCCAAAATTAGGGCCATGCTATGCGTCTGAAATTTAGCAATGTCCACAAACATTTTGGCCACAAACAAGGTCTCCGTTAAGTGGCACCGGCAGCTCTGAAGAAGCAGGTGCTGAGATTGGTCCCTATCGGACTCTACATTTTTTTGCCCTCGGGGTGAAAAAAAGCCAATTCTGCGGCAGTATACACTTTTGATTTTCTTGCAATTGTATATTGCGCGAACTTGACCCAAAGGTATTGGAGCGCTTCACATGGGTAATAGTTACATGACACAAATACATCACTCCATATTATTTTTGGTAGGCACAGAGTTTAGTGATTTGCCTAGAATCACGGAATGGTGAGCATACGCCAAAACTCGAACCTGCTTTTTCCCAGCACCAAAGTCGGTATCTCTAGCCGTTAGTCTACAACTTCTACCACGAGGACTAACCCATTTTCAATATTCGGTAAAACGAAGCCGTGGTTGTTGCTTATACATCTTATGCAAATAACAAACATTGCCAAAGCCGATAGTCCTCGCATGTTGTAGGTGTAATGTTACTTGTTGTATCATATATCTGGCTGCAATGACAGAAGAAGAAACATACCAGTCGGGTGACACACTTTGCTAAGCTTAAGGGTTTTCAAGCCACCCTCTACTTCGGTCACGCCCCAATGAGAAAACCCTAGGTTTTTCATTCCACTTAAAGCCCTTCTTATCTCATATATATCACTCGCTCCATGGCTTCTTAAGCGGTGGGCACATTTTCTCTTTCGATTTTCTCAGTGTGGCAGATGAAAAGCCTCCATTTTACAGCCGTAATCATATCAAGAAACCGAATATTCTCAACATTTTTGTTCGTTCCTGTTAGCCCATACCTTTAGTAGGTTGCACTTCTCATCTACTGTGCTTACATTGGGGCATATTAACAAGCCAGGCGATAAAATTATCGCGGCTTTAGCGGCAGAAAACTGCCGCTAAAACAAAGATAATGGGCTTGATAATATGCTCCGTGGAATTCCAATTGAAACCCATGTTAAATGTGAAGGACATCTAACATGGGCTTCAATTGGAATTCCATAGAGCATATTATCAAGCCCATTATCGCTGTTTTAGCTGCAGTTTTCTGCCGCTAAAGCGGCGATAATTTTTTCGCCTGGCTTGTTAATATGTCCCTATGAACCGCCCCCACCGTGCCCTGGTGATTTATTGTACTAAATAAGCAGAGACACGGGAATTAAGCGGTAGGGACGGTCCACATTATGCAGCATGATGACTAACTTAGGCGGTCACAAAACAAGAATTATGTAGCATAATGGGTCGCATTTTTTTGATAGTATTACTTCGTTATTTTGACATCTGTGCATATGTTAACACTGTCTGTGCAAATGTTTCGCCTCATTACTTTTCAAATTAACACTCAAATACAGCAATAAGTAAAGTAAAGGTGACTGGACAGTATTTGTTACAGGCTTTCCACTGTGCCACAATACGCACTACTCTCCTTTTGGTAACTTTGATCCATTTGAGCTAGAATCAACTTTTTAAAAAAAATCTGCAGTTTATGCAGCATATGATGGATTATGTGGCAAATTACGTGGAAAACGCAGCAGTTGTAGAATATTATAATTCGAGTAGCCCTGTATATAAGTTACATAAATGCAGGACCTGTCAAAACCTCGACAATATGCTGTTTGAAGAGAGAGCTTCATAAATGTGCCAAATCTTAAGTTTGAAACTTCTGCATAATGTTGTAAGTATACAAACGCTGCTTTATGATTTGATTTCTACCCTTCATGATAGTCTTGACAGCCCCCATAACACTCCACTCTGACTCTCCACTCTCCTTTTCCCCAGTAACTTTAGCCAGGCTGAACAACAGCCACGCTGGTGTACAACATGGCTGAAGCATATGGCAAAGCCAATAACTCTTGCATAGGCAAGACCTATTGGCTTTGTCTATGCTTGTTATTGACCTGGCGCAAACATCTTTATGAAGTGGGGGCAGTAGTAATCCATGTTCAATGACCTACTACACAAGCAGTTCAAAATATAGGGCAACACATTTGCTCCATTTTTAGGTCTGTTAGGCAGTGCATAAGAGACGTATTGTTAGCTTCTGATGGCTTAGAGCCAGTATGTTGGTTTGCCAGTTGGCTTCATTGCCACTCTGAATTGCTTACTTCTTTTTCGTTAGTGTTTTTTTTGGCTTTCTCCCCGCTTTTTGTATTTGCCCCTCCTGGAGCATGGAAGTATTTCTGTGCCCTCGCACTGCTCACCTTTCCTAGTTTTAATTTTTCTTCTTGTTTAAGCACTCTGCGTGACTGCATGGTACATCTGTCTCACTATTGAGCTTTTCTACCATTCTCTCTATTCTCCCTTCACTCTCTGCTCTGTCTGCAATTTTTCTTTTGCTTCGCTTTACCCTCACACTCGCTGCATTTCATTATTCTCCTTCCCTTCCACTCTCCTTCATCGTTTTTCCCTCTTTCTTCTTTCTTCGCTCCTCTTTTCACTTTTTATTCTCACCATGTTGTAGCCCATTTTTGCACTCCTAATCTCAGCTTTCCCAGTTCTCTTAACATACTTTTTCTAACGTATTTATCTTTTCCTTCGTACTTCTCCATACTTATTTTCCCTTTTGTTTTTCCTTCTTGCATATATCTTTCATGGTGTCCACCTGTCTGATTCCTTTCTTCTTCGTCACTATTTTTCCCTACTCCTATACCTTAGAAAGTGTTTGCACATTGTAATCCAGGTCTGGTACGTTATTACGACGACAGTCCATGCACTGTGGGGGTAACTTCAACATTTTATATACTACTATCATCAGAACGGTTTGTTCAGGACTCACTTGCCAGCCCAACACTCACTCTTCTCCAGACAGTGCAGATAGCAACTAAAAGTGACCCCAAATTGGCCCACTACCCCAAATCTCTTCCCTTGGGCCACTCGATCACTAAATTGCAGGCCACCCCTTGCATAGTCACACAACTTGGAATCACTCTCCTACGGTGACGCTACTCCCTTACAATGGTCTTTTCTATGCCACAAAGTGACACAACTGGGTTTGAACAATTCAAAATATTAAACAAGCAATGGCAAAGCCAAAAGTTCTGCCATTGATTACCTGCCATTTGGCTTTGTCACCGTTTGTTTTATTGTGTTTTTTGAAAAACATTGTTAGGGGACACGTCAGGCGCACATGAATCTAAAACAATAATTGTCTAAAAGCAAAAATACTTTAGGTCTTAAAATCGCACATTGCCTTATAAGGTAAATACTTGGGGTGTGTGTATGTGTTTCTTGTGCCGTAATACCACTGCGCTTCAAAGTTAAGAAACGACCACACCTTTCACGGTGCTCAAATTTAAAGGCCGTGGCCGGTGCACGTTAATCAACTACATGCGCGCTATGCAAGAGTCTGTGCGCGCTGGTGAAATGCACTGTGCGCGCATGTTACAGGGAATGATGGCCTTCACCTCTATCTTTTCTCCTGGTAAGGTTTGAAGGTGGTGGGATTGGGAAGGTAGAGAGAGTAGAGCAGCAGCGGCTCCTCCGTAATGGCAGAGGAGCGTTTCCCCACTGCTAAAAGCCAGCTGATTAACAATAAAACATAACAAAACTATGAATTATCCTTTTATTTTTTCCTGGATAGGCAGAGTCCGCTAAGTGGCCCAGTCTAGGACGGGGCAATCCTCAAGGGACAGTAGCAGGGGGGAGGAGCGGTGGGAGCAGTTAGTTTGCATGTTGGTTTGGAAGGCCGTCTTAGGGCGGCCAAACCAACATGCGCACTTACATTTCTACAACCATCCTGTGTTGTATCTCCGGGTGGAGAAAGGCCACAGGCTCCCTGTGCCTGAGTGAGCGTTAAACCAGCCTGCTCAGCCAATCCCGGCACTGCTGTCATGCTGGGTAATAGCATGATAGTAGCTTTGGGATTGGGTGGGAAGTGTCGAAGCTGGACTGCGCTTCTGGAAGAAGCTGGACTGTGGCAGGTAAGTAAATTTATTATTATTTTTTTTTAAATACAAACTCCCCGCTGCCCCACCACTTTCTATTGAAAGCAGCCACTGGAGTAGAGGCTTCTACACGACGGTGCCTGTCTTTGGCATAATTCTGGGTCTGACTGAATAGTTGTCATTCTTGACATATTGTGCCCCTTTGTTACATAGTGGTGCCCACACATAGCATAATGGCATTCCTGGAAATAAGGTGGTAATTCTTAGCTTATGATTGGAATAGTTTGCACAGTGATTCCCAACAATGGCAAAGATTTCACATGACCTGCAATTTTAAGTTAAGAGATTGACAGGTATGCATTTGTCACTGATAAGACACCTTCTGCCAGGCCCTTTGGACAACCCTTCGTAGTTTGATAAATTCTGGCCAGGACTTGCATCCAAACCCTGTGGGCCCCCAAAATCACGCTGCCCATTGCCTTTGGCAGTGTGAGGTTGGGTGCCCAACTTTGAGCGGGTAGCCAACTGCCTGCTGCACTTTGGCTTTGTGCTGTAGGGGTTGGCCACAGGGCCTGGCCTATGGCCACACACACACTGCACCCAACACCCTGTAGCTGCCAACCACCTCACAAGCACCCACCCCATGCTGTGCACAGCCGAACAGTCATGTGTATCAGTGGGTTGACCTGTAGCAAACCCACACTGCACATGGCCTAATGTCTGCAAAGTGGCGATTAGTTATAGGGTCTTGCATTTTATTTTTGAATGTTTTATCGGTACCACAGTGGCTGCAGCAATAGAGCTGCTTCTTTTGTTGACTTTTTAAAATTCTCTTTCCTTACTTTTAATGTTATCCTGAACAGTATACTATCTCTCTTTGAGGTCATGTACACGCTTTGGCGAAATAAAAGCACACAGTGAGAAGTAATTTCAGATCCATTTATTTGAACCAATTCTTTGTTCGGTGTATTGCCACAGGTCACCATATCAAAACTTAGAGTGACTTCGTTTAGCTCAAATGAAGACCTGTCACAGTTAGTATGGGGGAAAGGTCATACGTTGCAAGGCTGCTACTCAATGCAAATGGTATTCTTACCAACGCTCCTCACAAATTCAATTTATATCATTGTCCTTGTTTAAAGAAGGATCCTGTTTTAAACCCATACAGTTTTCTTTTTTAAAGGGACACCATGTTTCACCCAAGTATTTCATTTCAAATTTGTTTTTAAATTAGACTTGAGTAATCCAGGATGAAGGAAAGGACATTTGGAAAGTCTGTATTTAAACATTTAGGAGTGATCTACAAGCATCGAGAACATTTTATTAAACCATTCTGAAGTAATCCCCATTTGCAATAGCCAAGAGTGCCCATCCAGTGGATACTCTTGGATGTTACGAATTGGGATTACTTCTAAATAATTCCACTGAGTACTCTTGGTTGTTAGGCAGTGATGAGGGGATGTACTGTAGTGTTTTCCCAATACCCTTGTGTACATTAACTCCAATTTGAAGTTGTCATAAAATCATACTACAGTAATGCATAATAATTCCGTAGATGTTAGCAAATCATCCAGTGGTTGTAAACTAACCATGAGGTTGTCCTGAAATCATCCGGTAGTATTTCAACCTCATCCTGCACTTGTCAGTTAGTATTCCTTGAGGTACAAGATCATCACGCATTTTTAATTGAAGTAATCAGGACACCATCCTGGAGTAATTCACACTCATCCTGCAGTTGTCAATTAGTATTCTTGGAGTTGTAAAGGATCATCACGCATTTTTAATTGAAGTAATCAGGACACCATCCTGGAGTAGTTTTTGTGATTACAGTAAGAGTCATCTCATTTAAATATTTCTCCCTGTGGGCAGACTTCAGGATGGCTTGGGATGACTTCCCCAGATAATTACAGGAATAGCCTGGCTGAAGTCATCGGATGACGCTAGAATGAGTCCAGGATGATCTTCCTTTTTGACTTGGGGACATAGAGGGCCTTAGATGTAGTGACTGCCAATGGGCGGCTCTCTCCTCCTCAGATGTAGGATGTTTAGCGAGGTCAGGGACTTCGGTCAAACTTGCCCCCCCCCCCCCCCCCCCCCCCCGTTTCAGAATTTAGGGACCGTGAACGATCTAAAGTCAATGCTCCTGAACACACGCTCTATGAAAAAGCAAGAGTTCCAAATTTTTGACATCCTTAATGATCTTAAACCTGATGTTATGTTTCTGACCGAGACATGGCTAAACGAAGGTTCCAACCCCACTATCGCGAACGCGATTTCGGCGGCTATCTGTTAATTAGGAAGGATAGGCCTGGAGGTCGGGGTGGGGGAGCAGATATTATCTATAAACCCTCATTGGTTGACCTTAGGTCAGGAAATGAGGGAAGCCAGCTGTGAGACCGGCCTCGTGGCGTGGGCCCTCCCGACCAGCAAGTCACACTACAAACACGCCGAACCTCGTGTGCACGGCCTTCCGGCTTCCGTGGACCAACATCCCGAGGGCCGACCAGATCCCCAACACGCATGCCCGGCCGAGGGAGAACGAGACCCCCCCAAACCAGACCGAGAGGCGCCGACTCTGTCACACCTCTGGTCTCTTCCCCGAGGGAGGTTTTGATCGGCCACCAGGCCCCCGGTGAGCGGGCGCCTCTCCTGCTGGGCGTCTGGAGTCCCTCCCGGACACATCTGAACAGATAAAGGGGCTGAGCGTCAGGAAACCCCGACACACCGCCCCCCAGGCACCAGACCCCTCTCCGCGAGGACTCCAGACTTCAAAGAGGAGGGGGAGTATAACAAGGGGTGCTGAAGGGACGAGAGACAGAGAAGACCTGGACTGACGAGAGCCTGCTGACCTGGTCGCGGCTCGATCGCTCACCGAACAGAAGAACGCTACCCGAACTCTGAACCATCCGAGCCCTGCTGACGCAGTCGGGGCTCCCCGAACGCTGAACCATCTGAGCCCTGCTGACGCCGTCGCGGCTCCCCGAACTCTGAAACGATCTGAGCCCTGCTGACGCCGTCGCGGCTCCCCGAAATCTGAACCATCTGAGCCCTGCTGACGCCGTCGCGGCTCCCCGAACTACGGACCTCCGGTGCCCGCTGAGTGACTCGCGGCCCGCTCCTCCAAGAGAATCGGCAGCGATTGCCAAGAGAAGCAACATCCCCTCAGCTCGAGGATTGAGAGCTGTGCGCCGGATACCTCGCAGAGACACTGATTGAAAAGACTGTCCCGCTACCCCTATCCCTCCATCACGAGATCGCTGCCACTTGTGGCATTATTATTATTATTATTATTTATGGTTTATAACGCGCTAGAATCGACTCTATAAAGAGTATATCTGCGCACAGGGATATTAATATTGCACCTGCCTGCCGGATCATAAAGATCCCTGACAACTACCGATAAAAGTTTATTGCCTTATAACGACCTACTGTGTGGTGTCCCTCTATCCGAAGAGAGAGTAAGCGCAGCGCGTGCGATCCTAGGTGCAAGACCCTTCCAGGAAGGGCCTCCCTGCTCTTGCTCGGCCTAGATTCTGGGAAAGGTGGGCCTCAGGGTGGTCGGGAACGCATTCCGCAGCCTCCCCGGGGAACACCTTCCAACAGCAGCAGTCCCAACCTTGTCACAGAGTGGGATTGGGTCAGTGAAACTGCTGGCCCCACTCCACTCTGTGACGAAGTGTGACAGATTGACACTTGACCCTGGGTGCTTCAGGGCTTAAACCTGAAGCACCCAGGTCCGAGGCACAGAGCGACACTACCCCTCATCACCAGGGGGAGAGCCACAAGGACTCTTACTGGGCTGAGAAGGTCACGCCACAGGAGCTGTGACATTCTCAGCCCAGCAAAGTTTGGATCAGGCATCCAGGATCCTGCACATTTAGCGCATGTCTTGCTCATGGCTGCCTGACCTAAAAATGAAGAGTGTCTGTCAGGCCAACCCTTGCTCAACCTGATAGACACTGTTCTTGGGGGGCAAACGGTGAGGGGGCTTGGCCCCTTAGCCCTAATGGACCAGACACAGCTGAAAGTACATGTTCTACTTTTTAAATACACTGCACCCTGTCCTCTGGGCTATCCAGTGCCTACCCTAGAAGTGACTTATAGATATTGAAAAGGAAGATTTGGGCCTGGCAAAAGGTTTATTTTTCTGAGTTGAAGTGGCGGTTTAAAACTGCACACACAGGCTGCAATGAGACATGTGTTAAAGGGCTACTCAAGTGGGTGGCACAACACTTGCTGCAGGCCCTCTAGTAGCAAATCCTCTACAGGCCCTGGGTGCTTGTAGTACCACCTTACTAGGGATTTGTAAGTAAATTTAATATGCCAAATAGGGATAAGCCAATGTTACCATGTTTTAAGGAGTGAGCACATGCACTTTAGCACTGGTTAGCAGGGATAAAGTGCAAAGGCCGGCAAAAATAAGATCAGCAAAAACAGAGAAAAAAGTTGAGGGAGGACGCTGCAGAAGGGGGCAACTCCAACAGAGCCTTTGTGAAACAACCAGAAAAACATAATGAGGAATTCAAAAAGGTCATAATGCATTGTAATTGCATTTGTATAGCACTTACTAACGAGGTGTTGAAGCGCTTTATGGCGAATGTCATGCTACTCTGGAAGCCACGGTGGTTCAGCTGCCGTTATCGGTTATTGTTGATTATTGGTGATTAGTCTTGTGCTTTAAATGCATTTACTTCAGTGTTTAGTGCAGATTGCTATGAGTTAGGGGTGATCACTAGTGGGGTACTTGAGAAATTGCACGTGGTTGGTTGGATGAGTAGATGGGTTATTCATCATCAGTACTATGCACCCTTGCTCATCATCAGTACTATGCACCCTTGCCTGCTCATCATCAGTACTATGCACCCTTGTCTGTTCATCATCAGTACTATGCATCCTTGCCTGCTCATCATCAGTACTATGCACACTTTCCTGTTCGTCAGTACTATGCATCCTTGCCTGCTCATCATCAGTACTATGCACCCTTGCCTGCTCATCATCATTACAATGCACCCTTGCCTGTTCATCATCAGTACTATGCACCCTTGCCTCATCATCATCAGTACTATGCATCCTTGCCTGCTCATCATCAGTACAATGCACCCTTGCCTGCTGATCATCAGTACTATGCACCCTTGTCTGTTCATCATCAGTACTATGCACCCTTGCCTGTTCATCATCAGTACAATGCACCCTTACCTGTTCATCATCAGTACTATGCATCCTTGTGTGCTCATCATCAGTACTATGCATCCTTGCCTGCTCATCATTACAATGCACCCTTGCCTGTTCATCATCAGAACTATGCACCCATGCCTGCTCATCATCAGTACAATGCACACTTGCCTGCTCATCATCATTACAATGCACCCTTGCTTGTTCATCATCAGTACTATGTATCCTTGTCTGTTCATCATCAGTACTATGCATCCTTGCCTGCTCATCATCACTACTATGCACCCTTGCCTGTTCATCGTCTGTACTATGCATCCTTGCCTGCTCATCATCAGTACTATGCACCCTTGCCTGCTCATCATCATTACAATGCACCCTTGCCTGTTCATCATCAGTACTATGCACCCTTGCCTGCTGATCATCAGTACTATGCATCCTTGCCTGCTCATCATCAGTACAATGCACCCTTGACTGCTGATCAGTACTATGCACCCTTGTCTGTTCATCATCATTACAATGCACCCTTGCCTGTTCATCATCAGTACTATGCACCCTTGCTTGTTCATCATCAGTACTATGCATCCTTGCCTGCTCATCATCAGTACAATGCACACTTGCCTGATCATCATTAGTACTATGCACCCTTGCCTGTTCATCCTCAGTACTATGCACCCTTGCCTGTTCATCACCAGTACAATGCATCCTTGTCTGTTGATCATCAGTACTATGCATCCTTGCCTGTTCATTATCAGGACTATGCATCCTTGTCATCATCAGTACTATGCATCCTTGCCTGTTCATCATCAGTACTATGCACCCTTGCCTGTTCATCATCAGTACTATGCATCCTTTCCGGCTCATCATCAGTACTATGCAGCCTTGCCTGTTCATCATCGGTGCAAGTACTATGCACCCTTGCCTGTTCATCATCAGTACAATGCACCCTTGCCTGTTCATCATCAGTACTATGAATCCTTACCTGCTCATCATCAGTACTATGCATCCTTGCCTGCTCATCATCAGTACTATGCATCCTTGCCTGTTTATAATCAGTACTATGTATCCTTGCCTCTTCATCATCAATACTATGCATCGTTGCCTGTTCATCATCAGTACAATGCACCCTTGCCTGCTGATCATCAGTACTATGCACCCTTGTCTGTTCATCATCAGTACTATGCACCCTTGCCTGTTCATCATCAGTACTATGCACCCTTGCCTGTTCATCATCAGTACAATGCACCCTTACCTGTTCATCATCAGTACTATGCATCCTTGTGTGCTCATCATCAGTACTATGCATCCTTGCCTGCTCATCATTACAATGCACCCTTGCCTGTTCATCATCAGAACTATGCACCCATGCCTGCTCATCATCAGTACAATGCACACTTGCCTGCTCATCATCATTACAATGCACCCTTGCTTGTTCATCATCAGTACTATGCACCCTTGCCTGTTCATCATCAGTACTATGCACCCTTGCCTGCTCATCATCACTACTATGCACCCTTGCCTGTTCATCGTCAGTACTATGCATCCTTGCCTGCTCATCATCAGTACTATGCACCCTTGCCTGCTCATCATCATTACAATGCACCCTTGCCTGTTCATCATCAGTACTATGCACCCTTGCCTGCTGATCATCAGAACTATGCATCCTTGCCTGCTCATCATCAGTACAATGCACCCTTGACTGCTGATCAGTACTATGCACCCTTGTCTGTTCATCATCATTACAATGCACCCTTGCCTGTTCATCATCAGTACTATGCACCCTTGCTTGTTCATCATCAGTACTATGCATCCTTGCCTGCTCATCATCAGTACAATGCACACTTGCCTGATCATCATTAGTACTATGCACCCTTGCCTGTTCATCCTCAGTACTATGCACCCTTGCCTATTCATCACCAGTACAATGCATCCTTGTCTGTTGATCATCAGTACTATGCATCCTTGCCTGTTCATTATCAGGACTATGCATCCTTGTCATCATCAGTACTATGCATCCTTGCCTGTTCATCATCAGTACTATGCACCCTTGCCTGTTCATCATCAGTACTATGCATCCTTTCCGGCTCATCATCAGTACTATGCAGCCTTGCCTGTTCATCATCGGTGCAAGTACTATGCACCCTTGCCTGTTCATCATCAGTACAATGCACCCTTGCCTGTTCATCATCAGTACTATGAATCCTTACCTGCTCATCATCAGTACTATGCATCCTTGCCTGCTCATCATCAGTACTATGCATCCTTGCCTGTTTATAATCAGTACTATGTATCCTTGCCTCTTCATCATCAATACTATGCATCGTTGCCTGTTCATCATCAGTACTATGCACCCTTGCCTGCTCATCATCAGTACTTTGCACCCTTGCCTGTTCATCATCAGTACTATGTATCCTTGTCTGCTCATAATCAGCACTATGTATCCTTGCCTGTTCATCATCGGTACAATGCACCCTTGCCTGCTCATAATCAGTACTATGCATCATTGTTCATCATCAGTACTATGCATCTTTGCCTGCTCATCATCAGTGCTATGCATCCTTGCCTGTTCATCATCAGTATTATGCACCTTTGCCTGCTCATTATCAGTACTATGCATCCTTGGTCATCATCAGTACTATGCATCCTTGCCTGCTCATCATCAGTACTATGCACCCTTGCCTGTTCATCCTCAGTACTATGCACCCTTGCTTGTTCATCATCAGTACAATGCAGCCTTGCCTGTTCATCATCGGTGCAAGTACTATGCACCCTTGCCTGTTCATCATCAGTACAATGCACCCTTGCCTGTTCATCATCAGTACTATGCATCCTTGCCTGCTCATCATCAGTACTATGCATCCTTGCCTGCTCATCATCAGCACTATGCATCCTTGCCTGTTTATAATCAGTACTATGTATCCTTGCCTCTTCATCATCAATACTATGCATCGTTGCCTGTTCATCATCAGTACTATGCACCCTTGCCTGCTCATCATCAGTACTTTGCACCCTTGCCTGTTCATCATCAGTACTATGTATCCTTGTCTGCTCATCATAAGCACTATGTATCCTTGCCTGTTCATCATCAGTACAATGCACCCTTGCCTGCTCATCATCAGTACTATGCATCCTTGCTAATCATCAGTGCTGTGCATCCTTGCCTGCTCACCATCAGTGCTATGCATCCTTGCTCATCATCAGTACTATGCATCCTTGCCTGCTCATCATCAGTGCTATGCATCCTTGCCTGTTCATCCTCAGTACTATGCATCCTTGCGTGCTCATCATCAGTACTATGCATCCTTGCTCAGCATCAGTACTATGCATCCTTGCCTGCTCATCATCAGAACTATGCACCCTTGCCTGCTCATCATTACAATGCACCCTTGCCTGTTCATCATCAGTACTATGCACCCTTGCCTCATCATCATCAGTACTGTGCATCCTTGCCTGCTCATCATCAGTACAATGCATCCTTGCCTTCTGATCATCAGTACTATGCACCCTTGTCCGTTCATCATCATTACAATCACCCTTGCCTGTTCATCATAAGTACTATGCACCCTTGCCTGTTCATCCTCAGTACTATGCACCTTTGCCTGTTCATCATCAGTACAATGCACCCTTGTCTGTTGATCATCAGTATTATGCATCCTTGCTTGTTCATCATCAGTACTATGCATCCTTGTCATTATCAGTACTATGCATCCTTGCCTGTTCATCATCAGTACTATGCATCCTTTCCGGCTCATCATCAGTACTATGCACCCTGCCTGTTCATCATCGGTTCAAGTACTATGCACCCTTGCCTGTTCATCATCAGTACAATGCACCCTTGCCTGCTCATCATCAGTACTATGCATCATTGTTCATCATCAGTACTATGCATCTTTGCCTGCTCATCATCAGTGCTATGCATCCTTGCCTGTTCATCATCAGTATTATGCACCTTTGCCTGCTCATTATCAGTACTATGCATCCTTGGTCATCATCAGTACTATGCATCCTTGCCTGTTCATCATCAGTACTATGCACCCTTGCCTGTTCATCATCAGTACTATGCATCCTTTCCGGCTCATCATCAGTACTATGCAGCCTTGCCTGTTCATCATCGGTGCAAGTACTATGCACCCTTGCCTGTTCATCATCAGTACAATGCACCCTTGCCTGTTCATCATCAGTACTATGAATCCTTACCTGCTCATCATCAGTACTATGCATCCTTGCCTGCTCATCATCAGTACTATGCATCCTTGCCTGTTTATAATCAGTACTATGTATCCTTGCCTCTTCATCATCAATACTATGCATCGTTGCCTGTTCATCATCAGTACTATGCACCCTTGCCTGCTCATCATCAGTACTTTGCACCCTTGCCTGTTCATCATCAGTACTATGTATCCTTGTCTGCTCATAATCAGCACTATGTATCCTTGCCTGTTCATCATCGGTACAATGCACCCTTGCCTGCTCATAATCAGTACTATGCATCATTGTTCATCATCAGTACTATGCATCTTTGCCTGCTCATCATCAGTGCTATGCATCCTTGCCTGTTCATCATCAGTATTATGCACCTTTGCCTGCTCATTATCAGTACTATGCATCCTTGGTCATCATCAGTACTATGCATCCTTGCCTGCTCATCATCAGTACTATGCACCCTTGCCTGTTCATCCTCAGTACTATGCACCCTTGCTTGTTCATCATCAGTACAATGCATCATTGTCTGTTCATCATCAGTACTATGCATCCTTGCCTGTTCATCATCAGTACTATGCATCCTTGTCATCATCAGTACTATGCATCCTTGCCTGTTCATCATCAGTGCTATGCACCCTTGCCTGTTCATCATCAGTACTATGCATCCTTTCCAGCTCATCATCAGTACTATGCACCCTTGCCTGTTCATCATCGGTGCAGGTACTATGTACCCTTGCTTGTTCATCATCAGTGCAATGCACCGTTGCCTGTTCATCATCAGTACTATGCATCCTTGCCTGCTCATCATCACTACTATGCACCCTTGCCTGTTCATCGTCAGTACTATGCATCCTTGCCTGCTCATCATCAGTACTATGCACCCTAGCCTGCTCATCATCATTACAATGCACCCTTGCCTGTTCATCATCAGTACTATGCACCCTTGCCTGCTGATCATCAGTACTATGCATCCTTGCCTGCTCATCATCAGTACAATGCACCCTTGACTGCTGATCAGTACTATGCACCCTTGTCTGTTCATCATCATTACAATGCACCCTTGCCTGTTCATCATCAGTACTATGCACCCTTGCCTGTTCATCATCAGTACTATGCATCCTTGCCTGCTCATCATCAGTACAATGCACACTTGCCTGATCATCATTAGTACTATGCATCCTTGCCTGTTCATCCTCAGTACTATGCACCCTTGCCTGTTCATCACCAGTACAATGCATCCTTGTCTGTTGATCATCAGTACTATGCATCCTTGCCTGTTCATCATCAGGACTATGCATCCTTGTCATCATCAGTACTATGCATCCTTGCCTGTTCATCATCAGTACTATGCACCCTTGCCTGTTCATCATCAGTACTATGCATCCTTTCCGGCTCATCATCAGTACTATGCACCCTTGCCTGTTCATCATCGGTGCAAGTACTATGCACCCTTGCCTGTTCATCATCAGTACAATGCACCCTTGCCTGTTCATCATCAGTACTATGCATCCTTGCCTGCTCATCATCAGTACTATGCATCCTTGCCTGCTCATCATCAGTACTATGCATCCTTGCCTGTTTATAATCAGTACTATGTATCCTTGCCTCTTCATCATCAATACTATGCATCGTTGCCTGTTCATCATCAGTACTATGCACCCTTGCCTGCTCATCATCAGTACTTTGCACCCTTGCCTGTTCATCATCAGTACTATGTATCCTTGTTTGCTCATCATCAGCACTATGTATCCTTGCCTGTTCATCATCAGTACAATGCACCCTTGCCTGCTCATCATCAGTACTATGCATCCTTGCTAATCATCAGTGCTGTGCATCCTTACCTGCTCACCATCAGTGCTATGCATCCTTGCTCATCATCAGTACTATGCATCCTTGCCTGCTCATCATCAGTGCTATGCATCCTTGCCTGTTCATCCTCAGTACTATGCATCCTTGCGTGCTCATCATCAGTACTATGCATCCTTGCTCAGCATCAGTACTATGCATCCTTGCCTGCTCATCATCAGAACTATGCACCCTTGCCTGCTCATCATTACAATGCACCCTTGCCTGTTCATCATGAGTACTATGCACCCTTGCCTCATCATCATCAGTACTGTGCATCCTTGCCTGCTCATCATCAGTACAATGCATCCTTGCCTTCTGATCATCAGTACTATGCACCCTTGTCCGTTCATCATCATTACAATCACCCTTGCCTGTTCATCATAAGTACTATGCACCCTTGCCTGTTCATCCTCAGTACTATGCACCTTTGCCTGTTCATCATCAGTACAATGCACCCTTGTCTGTTGATCATCAGTATTATGCATCCTTGCCTGTTCATCATCAGTACTATGCATCCTTGTCATTATCAGTACTATGCATCCTTGCCTGTTCATCATCAGTACTATGCATCCTTTCCGGCTCATCATCAGTACTATGCACCCTTGCCTGTTCATCATCGGTTCAAGTACTATGCACCCTTGCCTGTTCATCATCAGTACAATGCACCCTTGCCTGCTCATCATCAGTACTATGCATCCTTGCCTGCTCATCATCAGTACTATGCATCCTTGCTTGCTCATCATCAGTACTATGTATCCTTGCCTCTTCATAATCAGTACTATGTATCCTTGCCTCTTCATCATCAGTACTATGCATCGTTGCCTGTTCATCATCAGTACTATGCACCCTTGCCTGCTCATCATCAGTACTATGCACCCTTGCCTGTTCATCATCAGTACAATGCACCCTTGCCTGTTCATCATCAGTACTATGCATCCTTGCCTGATCATCATCAGTACTATGCGTCCTTGCCTGCTCATCATCAGTACTATGCATCCTTGCCTCTTCATATTCAGTACTATGTATCCTTGCCTTTTCATCTTCAATACTATGCACCCTTGCCTGCTCATCATCAGTACTATGCACCCTTGCCTGTTCATCATCAGTACTATGTGTCCATGCCTGTTCATCATCAGCACTATGTATCCTTGCCTGTTCATCGTCAGTGCTATGCACCCTTGCCTGTTCATCATCGGTGCAGGTACTATGCACCCTTGCCTGTTCATCATCAGTGCAATGCACCCTTGCCTGTTCATCATCAGTACTATGCATCCTTGCCTGCTCATCATCAGTACTATGCATCCTTGCCTGCTCATCATCAGTACTATGCATCCTTGCCTCTTCATAATCAGTACTATGTATCCTTGCCTCTTCATCATCAATAATATGCATCGTTGCCTGTTCATCATCAGTACTATGCACCCTTGCCTGTTCATCATCAGTACTATGTATCCATGCCTGCTCATCATCAGCACTATGTATACTTGCCTGTTCATCATCAGTACAATGCACCCTTGCCTGCTCTTCATCAGTACTCTGCATCATTGCTCATCATCAGTACTGTGCATCCGTGCCTGCTCATCATCAGTACTATGCACCCTTGCCTGTTCATCATCAGTACTATGTATCCATGCCTGCTCATCATCAGCACTATGTATCCTTGCCTGTTCATCATCAGTACAATGCGCTCTTGCCTGCTCTATATCAGTACTATGCATCATTGCTCATCATCAGTACTGTGCATCCGTGCCTGCTCATCATCAGTACTATGCATCCTTGCCTGTTCATCATCAGTACTATGCACCCTTGCCTGTTTATCATCAGTACTATGCATCCTTTCCGGCTCATCATCAGTACAATGCACCCTTGCCTGTTCATCATCGGTGCAGGTACTATGCACCCTTGCCTGTTCATCATCAGTGCAATGCACCCTTGCCTGTTCATCATCAGTACTATGCATCCTTGCCTGCTCATCATCAGTACTATGCATCCGTGCCTGGTCATCATCAGTACTATGCATCCTTGCCTGTTCATAATCAGTACTATGTATCCTTGCCTCTTCATCATCAATACTATGCATCGTTGCCTGTTCATCATCAGTACTATGCACCCTTGCCTGCTCATCTTCAGTACTTTGCACCCTTGCCTGTTTAACATCAGTACTATGTATCCTTGCCTGCTCATCATCAGCACTATGTATCCTTGCCTGTTCATCATCAGTACAATGCACCCTTGCCTGCTCATCATCAGTACTATGCATCCTTGCTAATCGTCAGTACTGTGCATCCTTGCCTGCTCACCATCAGTGCTATGCATCCTTGCTCATCATCAGTACTATGCATCCTTGCCTGCTCATCATCAGTGCTATGCATCCTTGCGTGCTCATCATCAGTACTATGCATCCTTGCTCAGCATCAGTACTATGCATCCTTGCCTGCTCATCATCAGAACTATGCACCCTTGCCTGCTCATCATTACAATGCATCCTTGCCTGTTCATCATCAATACTATGCACCATTGCCTCATCATCATCAGTACTATGCATCCTTGCCTGCTCATCATCAGTACAATGCATCCTTGCCTGCTGATCATCAGTACTATGCACCCTTGTCTGTTCATCATCATTACAATGCACCCTTGCCTGTTCATCATCAGTACTATGCACCCTTGCCTGTTCATCATCAGTACAATGCATCCTTGCCTGCTCATCATCCGTACAATGCACACTTGCCTGCTCATCATAAGTACTATGCACCCTTGCCTGTTCATCCTCAGTACTATGCACCTTTGCCTGTTCATCATCAGTACAATGCATCCTTGTCTGTTGATCATCAGTATCATGCATCCTTGCCTGTTCATCATCAGTACTATGCATCCTTGTCATCATCAGTACTATGCATCCTTGCCTGTTCATCATCAGTACTATGCATCCTTTCCGGCTCATCATCAGTACTATGCACCCTTGCCTGTTCATCATCGGTGCAAGTACTATGCACCCTTGCCTGTTCATCATCAGTACAATGCACCCTTGCCTGTTCATCATCAGTACTATGCATCCTTGCCTGATCATCATCAGTACTATGCATCCTTGCTTGCTCATCATCAGTACTACGCATCCTTGCCTCTTCATAATCAGTACTATGTATCCTTGCCTCTTCATCATCAATACTATGCATCGTTGCCTGTTCATCATCAGTACTATGCACCCTTGCCTGCTCATCATCAGTACTATGCACCCATGCCTGTTCATAATCAGTACTATGTATCCTTGTCTGCTCATCATCAGCACTATTTATCCTTGCCTGTTCATCATCAGTACAATGCGCCCTTGCCTGCTCATCATCAGTACTATGCATCATTGCTCATCATCAGTACTGTGCATCCGTGCCTGCTCATCATCAGTGCTATGCATCCTTGCTCATCATCAGTACTATGCATCTTTGCCTGCTCATCATCACTGCTATGCATCCTTGCCTGTTCATCATCAGTACTATGCACCCTTGCCCGCTCATCATCAGTACTATGCATCCTTGCTCATCATCAGTACTATGCATCCTTGCATGCTCATCATCAGTACTATGCACCCTTGCCTGTTCATCCTCAGTACTATGCACCCTTGCTTGTTCATCATCAGTACAATGCATCCTTGTCTGTTCACCATCAGTACTATGCATCCTTGCCTGTTCATCATCAGTACTATGCATCATTGTCATCATCAGTACTATGCATCCTTGCCTGTTCATCATCAGAACTATGCACCCTTGCCTGTTTATCATCAGTACTATGCATCCTTTCCGGCTCATCATCAGTACTATGCACCCTTGCCTGTTCATCATCGGTGCAGGTACTATGCACCCTTGCCTGTTCATCATCAGTGCAATGCACCCTTGCCTGTTCATCATCAGTACTATGCATCCTTGCCTGCTCATCATCAGTACTATGCATCCTTGCCTGCTCATAATCAGTACTATGTATCCTTGCCTCTTCATCATCAATACTATGCATCGTTGCCTGTTCATCATCAGTACTATGCACCCTTGCCTGCTCATCATCAGTACTTTGCACCCTTGCCTGTTCCTCATCAGTACTATGTATCCTTGCCTGCTTATCATCAGCACTATGTATCCTTGCCTGTTCATCATCAAAACAATGCACCCTTGCCTGCTCATCATCAGTACTATGCATCCTTGCTAATCATCAGTACTGTGCATCCTTGCCTGCTCATCATCAGTGCTATGCATCCTTGCTCATCATCAGTACTATGCATACTCGCCTGCTCATCATCAGTGCTATGCATCCTTGCCTGTTCATCATCAGTACTATGCATCCTTGCCTGCTCATCATCAGTACTATGCATCCTTGCTCAGCATCAGTACTATGCATCCTTGCCTGCTCATCATCAGTACTATGCACTCTTGCCTGCTCATCATTACAATGCACCCTTGCCTGTTCTTCATCAGTACTATGCACCCTTGCCTCATCATCATCAGTACTATGCATCCTTGCCTGCTCCTCATCAGTACTATGCATCCTTGCCTGCTCCTCATCAGTACAATGCACCCTTGCCTGCTGATCATCAGTACTATGCACCCTTGTCTGTTCATCATTATTACAATGCACCCTTGCCTGTTCATCATCAGTACTATGCACCCTTGCCTGTTCATCATCAGTACTATGCATCCTTGCCTGCTCATCATCCGTACAATGCACACTTGCCTGCTCATAATAAGTACTATGCACCCTTGCCTGTTCATCATCAGTACAATGCATCCTTGTCTGTTGATCATCAGTATTATGCATCCTTGCCTGTTCATCATTAGTAATATGCATCCTTGTCATCATCAGTACTATGCATCCTTGCCTGTTCATCATCAGTACTATGTATCCTTGCCTCTTCATCATCAATACTATGCATCGTTGCCTGTTCATCATCAGTACTATGCACCCTTGCCTGCTCATCATCAGTACTATGCACCCTTGCTTGTTCATCATGGGTGCAAGACGTACTATGCACCCTTGCCTGTTCATCATCAGTACAATGCACCCTTGCCTGTTCATCATCAGTACTATGCATCCTTGCCTGCTCATCATCAGTACTATGCATCCTTGCCTGCTCATCATCAGTACTATGCATCCTTTCCTCTTCATAATCAGTACTATGTATCCTTGCCTCTTCATCATCAATACTATGCATCGTTGCCTGTTCATCATCAGTACTATGCACCCTTGCCTGCTCATCATCAGTACTATGCAACCATGCCTGTTCATCATCAGTACAATGCACCCTTGCCTGGTCATCATCAGTACTATGCATCCTTGCCTGCTCATCATCAGTACTATGCATCCTTGCCTGCTCATCATCAGTACTATGCATCCTTGCCTCTTCATAATCAGTACTATGTATCCTTGCCTCTTCATCATCAATACTATGCATCGTTGCCTGTTCATCATCAGTACTATACACCCTTGCCTGCTCATCATCAGTACTATGCAACCTTGCCTGTTCATCATCAGTACTATGTATCCTTGCCTGCTCATCATCAGCACTATATATCCTTGCCTGTTCATCATCAGTACAATGTGCCCTTGCCTGCTCATCATCAGTACTATGCATCATTGCTCATCATCAGTACTGTGTATCCGTGCCTGCTCATCATCAGTGCTATGCATCCTTGCCTGTTCATCATCAGTACTATGCATCCTTGCCTGCTCATCATCAGTACTATGCATCCTTGCCTCTTCATAATCAGTACTATGTATCCTTGCCTCTTCATCATTAATACTATGCATAGTTGCCTGTTCATCATCAGTACTATGCACCCTTGCCTGCTCATCATCAGTACTATGCACCCTTGCCTGTTCATCATCAGTACTATGTATCCTTGCCTGCTCATCATCAGTACAATGCGCCCTTGCCTGCTCATCATCAGTACTATGCATCATTGCTCAACATCAGTACTATGCATCTTTGCCTGCTCATCCTCAGTGCTATGCATCCTTGCCTGTTCATCATTAGTACTATGCACCTTTGCCTGCTCATCATCAGTACTATGCATCCTTGCTCATCATCAGTACTATGCATCCTTGCCTGCTCATCATCAGTACTATGCACCCTTGCCTGTTCATCCTCAGTACTATGCACCCTTGCCTGTTCATCATCAGTACAATGCACCCTTGCCTGTTCATCATCAGTACTATGCATCCTTGCCTGATCATCATCAGTACTATGCATCCTTGCCTGCTCATCATCAGTACTACGCATCCTTGCCTCTTCATAATCAGTACTATGTATCCTTGCCTCTTCATCATCAATACTATGCATCGTTGCCTGTTCATCATCAGTACTATGCACCCTTGCCTGCTCATCATCAGTACTATGCACCCATGCCTGTTCATCATCAGTACTATGTATCCTTGTCTGCTCATCATCAGCACTATTTATCCTTGCCTGTTCATCATCAGTACAATGCGCCCTTGCCTGCTCATCATCAGTACTATGCATCATTGCTCATCATCAGTACTGTGCATCCGTGCCTGCTCATCATCAGTGCTATGCATCCTTGCTCATCATCAGTACTATGTATCTTTGCCTGCTCATCATCACTGCTATGCATCCTTGCCTGTTCATCATCAGTACTATGCACCCTTGCCCGCTCATCATCAGTACTATGCATCCTTGCTCATCATCAGTACTATGCATCCTTGCATGCTCATCCTCAGTACTATGCACCCTTGCCTGTTCATCCTCAGTACTATGCACCCTTGCTTGTTCATCATCAGTACAATGCATCCTTGTCTGTTCATCATCAGTACTATGCATCCTTGCCTGTTCATCATCAGTACTATGCATCATTGTCATCATCAGTACTATGCATCCTTGCCTGTTCATCATCAGAACTATGCACCCTTGCCTGTTTATCATCAGTACTATGCATCCTTTCCGGCTCATCATCAGTACTATGCACCCTTGCCTGTTCATCATCGGTGCAGGTACTATGCACCCTTGCCTGTTCATCATCAGTGCAATGCACCCTTGCCTGTTCATCATCAGTACTATGCATCCTTGCCTGCTCATCATCAGTACTATGCATCCTTGCCCGTTCATAATCAGTACTATGTATCCTTGCCTCTTCATCATCAATACTATGCATCGTTGCCTGTTCATCATCAGTACTATGCACCCTTGCCTGCTCATCATCAGTACTTTGCACCCTTGCCTGTTCATCATCAGTACTATGTATCCTTGCCTGCTTATCATCAGCACTATGTATCCTTGCCTGTTCATCATCAAAACAATGCACCCTTGCCTGCTCATCATCAGTACTATGCATCCTTGCTAATCATCAGTACTGTGCATCCTTGCCTGCTCATCATCAGTGCTATGCATCCTTGCTCATCATCAGTACTATGCATACTCGCCTGCTCATCATCAGTGCTATGCATCCTTGCCTGTTCATCATCAGTACTATGCATCCTTGCCTGCTCATCATCAGTACTATGCATCCTTGCTCAGCATCAGTACTATGCATCCTTGCCTGCTCATCATCAGTACTATGCACTCTTGCCTGCTCATCATTACAATGCACCCTTGCCTGTTCTTCATCAGTACTATGCACCCTTGCATCATCATCATCAGTACTATGCATCCTTGCCTGCTCATCATCAGTACAATGCACCCTTGCCTGCTGATCATCAGTACTATGCACCCTTGTCTGTTCATCATTATTACAATGCACCCTTGCCTGTTCATCATCAGTACTATGCACCCTTGCCTGTTCATCATCAGTACTATGCATCCTTGCCTGCTCATCATCCGTACAATGCACACTTGCCTGCTCATAATAAGTACTATGCACCCTTGCCTGTTCATCATCAGTACAATGCATCCTTGTCTGTTGATCATCAGTATTATGCATCCTTGCCTGTTCATCATTAGTAATATGCATCCTTGTCATCATCAGTACTATGCATCCTTGCCTGTTCATCATCAGTACTATGTATCCTTGCCTCTTCATCATCAATACTATGCATCGTTGCCTGTTCATCATCAGTACTATGCACCCTTGCCTGCTCATCATCAGTACTATGCACCCTTGCTTGTTCATCATGGGTGCAAGACGTACTATGCACCCTTGCCTGTTCATCATCAGTACAATGCACCCTTGCCTGTTCATCATCAGTACTATGCATCCTTGCCTGCTCATCATCAGTACTATGCATCCTTGCCTGCTCATCATCAGTACTATGCATCCTTGCCTCTTCATAATCAGTACTATGTATCCTTGCCTCTTCATCATCAATACTATGCATCGTTGCCTGTTCATCATCAGTACTATGCACCCTTGCCTGCTCATCATCAGTACTATGCAACCATGCCTGTTCATCATCAGTACAATGCACCCTTGCCTGGTCATCATCAGTACTATGCATCCTTGCCTGCTCATCATCAGTACTATGCATCCTTGCCTGCTCATCATCAGTACTATGCATCCTTGCCTCTTCATAATCAGTACTATGTATCCTTGCCTCTTCATCATCAATACTATGCATCGTTGCCTGTTCATCATCAGTACTATGCACCCTTGCCTGCTCATCATCAGTACTATGCAACCTTGCCTGTTCATCATCAGTACTATGTATCCTTGCCTGCTCATCATCAGCACTATATATCCTTGCCTGTTCATCATCAGTACAATGTGCCCTTGCCTGATCATCATCAGTACCATGCATCATTGCTCATCATCAGTACTGTGCATCCGTGCCTGCTCATCATCAGTGCTATGCATCCTTGCCTGTTCATCATCAGTACTATGCATCCTTGCCTGCTCATCATCAGTACTATGCATCCTTGCCTCTTCATAATCAGTACTATGTATCCTTGCCTCTTCATCATTAATACTATGCATAGTTGCCTGTTCATCATCAGTACTATGCACCCTTGCCTGCTCATCATCAGTACTATGCACCCTTGCCTGTTCATCATCAGTACTATGTATCCTTGCCTGCTCATCATCAGTACAATGCGCCCTTGCCTGCTCATCATCAGTACTATGCATCATTGCTCAACATCAGTACTATGCATCTTTGCCTGCTCATCCTCAGTGCTATGCATCCTTGCCTGTTCATCATTAGTACTATGCACCTTTGCCTGCTCATCATCAGTACTATGCATCCTTGCTCATCATCAGTACTATGCATCCTTGCCTGCTCATCATCAGTACTATGCACCCTTGCCTGTTCATCCTCAGTACTATGCACCCTTGCTTGTTCATCATCAGTACAATGCATCATTGTCTGTTCATCATCAGTACTATGCATCCTTGCCTGTTCATCATCAGTACTATGCATCTTTGTCATCATCAGTACTATGCATCCTTGCCTGTTCATCATCAGTGCTATGCACCCTTGCCTGTTCATCATCAGTACTATGCATCCTTTCCAGCTCATCATCAGTACTATGCACCCTTGCCTGTTCATCATCGGTGCAGGTACTATGCACCCTTGCTTGTTCATCATCAGTGCAATGCACCCTTGCCTGTTCATCATCAGTACTATGCATCCTTGCCTGCTCATCATCAGTACTATGCATCCTTGCCTGTTCATAATCAGTACTATGTATCCTTGCCTGTTCATCATCAATACTATGCATCCTTGCCTGTTCATCATCTGTACTATGCACCCTTGCCTGCTCATCATCAGTACTATGCACCCTTGCCTGTTCATCATCAGTACTATGTATCCTTGCCTGCTCATCATCAGCACTATGCATCCTTGCCTGTTCATCATCAGTACTATGCATCCTTGCTCATCATCAGTACTATGCATCCTTGCCTGCTCATCATCAGTGCTATGCATCCTTGCTCATCATCAGTACTGTGCATCCTTGCCTGCTCATCATCAGTGCTATGCATCCTTGCCTGTTCATCATCAGTAATATGCACTCTTGCCTGCTCATCATCAGTACTATGCACCCTTGCCTGCTCATCATCAGTACTATGCATCCTTGCTCAGCATCAGTACTATGCATCCTTGCCTGCTCATCATCAGTGCTATGCATCCTTGCCTGTTCATCATCAGTACTATGCACCCTTGTCTGCTCATCATCAGTACTATGCATCCTTGCTCATCATCAGTACTATGCATCCTTGCCTGTTCATCATTAGTACTATGCATCCTTGCCTGTTCATCATCAGTACTATGCCTCCTTTCCGGCTCATCATCAGTGCTATGCATCCTTGCCTGTTCATCATCAGTACTATGTATCCTTGCCTGTTCGTCATCAGTACTATGCATCCTTGACTGTTCATCATCAGTACTATGCACCCTTGCCTGCTCATCATCAGTACTATGCACCCTTGCCCATCATCAGTACTATGCATCCTTGCCTGCTCATCATCAGTGCTATGCATCCTTGCCTGCTCATCATCAGTACTATGCACCCTTGCCTGCTCATCATCAGTACTATGCAGCCTTGCCTGCTCATCATCAGTACTATGCATGCGTGCCTGCTCATCATCAGTACTATGCATCCTTGCCTGCTCATCATCAGTACTATGTATCCTTGCTCATCATCAGTACTGTGCACCCTTGCCTGCTCATCATCAGTACTATGCATGCTTGCCTGCTCATCATCAGTACTATGCATCCTTGCCTGCTCATCATCAGTGCTATGTATTCTTGCTCACCATCAGTACTATGCACCCTTGCCTGCTCATCATCAGTACTATGCATCCTTGCCTGCTCATTATCAGTACTATGCACCCTTGCCTGCTCATCATCAGTGCTATGCATCCTTGCCTGTTCATCATCAGTACTATGTATCATTGCCTGTTCGTCATCAGTACTATGCATCCTTGACTGTTCATCATCAGTACTATGCACCCTTGCGTGCTCATCATCAGTACTATGCATCCTTTCTCATCATCAGTACTATGCATGCTTGCCCTCATCATCAGTACTATGCATCCTTGCCTGTTCATCATCAGTACTATGTATCCTTGCCTGTTCATCATCAGTACTATGCATGCTTGCCTGCTCATCATCAGTACTATGCATCCTTGCCTGCTCATCATCAGTACTATGTATCCTTGCTCACCATCAGTACTATGCACCCTTGCCTGCTCATCATCAGTACTATGCATTCTTGCCTGCTCATCATCAGTACTATGCATCCTTGCCTGTTCTCATCATCAGTACTATGTATCCTTGCCTGCTCATCATCAGTACTATGCATGCTTGCCTGCTCATCATCAGTACTATGCATCCTTGCCTGCTCATCATCAGTACTATGCATCCTTGCCAGGTCATCATCACTACTATGCATCCTTGCCAGGGGATGGGTGGGTTTGTTAGCCATCACCTTGAAGATGTTGCCCAGTATTATTCTTTCAGCTGCATGCTGGTTTCTTTCTTGCAAAAACAATTGGCAGAAAAAAATGAAAACAGGGCTCCATGGCTACACACACACACACACACACACACACACACCCATACACACGCAAACACACGCATACACACGAACACACACACGCGCCTAATCAAATATCAACAAACTAGAGGAGCGAAAGGGAGAAAGTGCAGAAAGTTCCAGAAAGGTTTTTTTTAACTTATCTAGTTGCTTTTATTGCAACTGGGTCACAAAACATGGTACCAGCAATGTCGCCACGTATTCAAATCACTCAGGACTCACTCATAACTGAGTAAAGAAACTTCAAATACCTAAATGTTTCTAAGACCCTTTTGAATTCCACAGTTTCAGACACTTTGTGCTCTGCTCTTCCCGAAGCCGAGGGAGTATAGAAGTGCTTGATAGGACCAGACACGTGACACATAATAGGAGAAAAGACTGCACACAACAGTGAGAAAATAGTGCACCACGGCCAGACCTGCCTGCAGTGACCAGACACATGGTGCATAACTAGGAGAAAAGACAGCAAAAAACAGTGAGAAAATAGTGAACAGACTGCACAACAGTGAGAAAATAGTGCACCACGGCCAGACCTGCCTGCAGTGACCAGACACATGGGGAATAACTAGGAGAAAGGAATGCACACAACAGTGAGAAAATAGTACACCAGGGCCAATTCACAGTCTGTACTCAAACACATTGGACAAAGCCTCATGCATTTTAATCTTACAACTGAAAAAATGGAGGAGTTTGTTCCAGGCAATTTGTGGATTATTTACGGTGCGGCCATGTATCAACTTCCCAATAAGATTAAAAACCAATTTCCATAGAAGGAAGCTGACTAGTCACAAGCTGGGTATCTTCCAGATGCAAAACCACAGCCGCAGCAGTGCTCAACATTGTGTGCCAGTTTTGGATTCTGAAACAATGACCAGATGAATAGTAAATTACTATGGCACTATGTGAGTGGGTTAATCTGAAAGTAAGGGCAGTCTATGCTGACAGACATTGTGGCCAATTGCGACTTTTCAGCGTAACAGTGGTGTTGCGGTGCTAACCGCTACGCCACCACTCTGCCGTGGGTCGCAGCCCGCCCGCCTGCCAGGTCAAAACGTACAAGTAATCTGGCAGGCGGTGCCTCTTTTAAAGCTGACAGTGCCATTAAAAAAGGCATCGCAATGGGAGCGCACTTTAAGGTTCCTGCACGGCATGGACTCGAAAGTCCATGCCGTGCAGGAACCAATGTGCATGCACACAGGGGGGCACATGTTATGCCCCCCTGTGGTGCATGCACGTGCGGTTGAGGCACAGGGTCGCACTGTAGGGCTCTCTTAATTTCCTCTCCTCCAAGGTTTATATGGAGGAAAACCCTCCATGTAAACCCTGTGTTATGTACCGCAAACTAGGCCTAAGTAGCAAATGTCCTTTCACCTACATTTGTCCTACCTTGCTCTGCAGAAGGGTCCTAGAATTGACCTTGTAACCAGTTATGTGCTGAATGAATGTCGATCGATTTGCTTGAAACCAGCTTTATTCATTATGCAGGAGGATTCTTGGAAAAGTCCCTTGCACATGACACACATAACAGGATTACCATACTCTGTGTAAAAGCCTTGGTCATCTTCATCCTAGGGCGAAAGAACTACTTTGCATATTTGCAGGTATCGATTTAGGCTCATTTACATAATTGTACTCACAACATATCGATTGTGGTAGGAACCCTGAGGCTATCATTATGGTATAAAAGAGACCAAACTTTCACTAGAAACACAGAGGAGAAGCTTCCACGCTGACACAAGGTACTGAGGTCCCTGCACGCAGAAGCTCCGGCGCGCAGCGGTCTGACATCCCTTGCGGGGTGTCCAACTCGAGAACCAGACGGGGTCCTTCATTCTCTCCCAACTGGTAATGGGGGTGGCTTTTTCCTAGGGGATTCTTGGCTTTACACCCACATACATGCTAGGTACACTTAGGTAGGGTTGCATCGTAAGAGTACTCCTCATTATTGCCATATTTATATGTCTGCATATATTTACTGTTTAACACCATCGTAGAATTCTACCTTTCATTTCCTCTGCTGGTGCTTGTAATCTTTTACATTTGCTTCTGTCTAATGATTGTTGCAGCAAACATGTTTTATACTTGAATGACGCTGGTTCAATAAATGCTTATTGAATATGTCCCCATTGTTTATTCTGAGTATCTCTCTGAGACTAAGTGAGTACGATTGACTGAGTGAAAAATACCATACTGTTTCCACGATCCATTAAGGATCATGGGTTGTCATGTTCGATAGTTGCCAGAAACTATTTGCTCCTTGGTAAGGTTAGGGAGCCTATAGTGGCATTGTGAGCCAACTGGTCTAAAGGCCAACATATGCTTTGGGGGTGTCCGGAATCAGTCTAGACAGCAATCACTTAGTTTATGTTGTCTAAACGCACAGATCCTATGTATTTTTAGGAATTACACAACACCTGGAGGAGAGTAAACTCTTAATATGCTTGGCAGGACCACGGCAGTCCCATCAAGCATAATGCGGTCTCTGTCCGCCACTCCAACTCCAGGGAACGTCAGTTGCCCGGCAGAGCCAGCGGTCACAGAGTGATCTGACTGACAAAGTTGTAATTAATTGTGGGCAGAGGGCTCTGCTCCGCTGGCGGATTTTTGCATACTCCGTGTTCCGCTGGTCAGTTTATGCAAAAGTCCAACTCCGCAGCAGAACAGAGTTTAGCTCCGGGCCCCACTGTAAGCTCCCTGCCTCCACCCACCCCCAACAAATATAAAAAAAAATAAACACACACTTACTTTTATCATGGCGTCTCCAGGCTGCCGTCCTCCTCCTTGCCGTGGTCTCTCCTGCAGAGACCCCTACATCAGACGTACGTCATGGTAGGATTGCGCATGCGCGCGCAGTCCTGGCATGCGCAGTCCTACTACGATGTACGCCTGACGTAGGGGTTTCTGTTTGCAGAAGAGACCAGTGTAAGGAGGAGGGCAACCCGAAGACGCCGCGATAAAGGTAACTGTGTTTTTTTATCTATTTTTTTTTAATATTTACTTATGGGGGGGTGGAGGCGCGGAGCGGAGCTCCATGGAGTTTTTGCCCAACTCCATGGAGCTCCGCGTAGTGCAACTACACCAGCTCCGCCCGGGCTTAGTTGTCATCAGGCAGTCGGAGGCTGGATCCACCACTGTCGTGCCACCAAGAGACTGATGGTCCCAGGACCACCAGACTCGTAATAGGGCCCCAGTGTGTCAACACAGACTTCCCTTACTTTGGGAACAATAGTATTTGATCAAACATATTAAAATGTATTTAGAGACCAGAGGCAATGCATAATTCTGTACCCTACTCTGTGCACTTGCCCCTGCTTGAACAAGTCGACAAACGCATGATTGGGTTTTGATCGCCTTAATACATTAATAGGATAATATGAAGCCAACCCCTAATAAAGACTGAACTTTATTTGTAAGGGAAGTATTTCATAGACAGCTGTACCTTATAAAAACTGGCAGGGCTGCCGCGGTGCCTACATATCCCTGAAAGTGATTCCGGTGTCTGTAGGCCACAGCGGACGTGCCAGAGCGCCTTGTAGGGTTGGTCTCACTCCCCCTCTACCACGACAAGCTTCCCTTTAGGTAATGTACAGGAAGCTGTTCCTAACCTGGCACCCCAGAGGGTGCATTTCTCGCCTGAACCGCTGCATCGCCTCGGCTGGAAATGCCCATCAGAATGGCCGCTTCATCTTCCCATATTAAGCATCTGTCGGCACCTGCTGATCGCATAAACATCTCTGGAGGAAGAAATGAAGCAAATTCCACTTTGAAGGAAATCGAGCGCTTGACAGCTTTCCCTCGCTGCTCATCTGCTGTGACTAATTTCAAATCTTGCAGGGAACTATTTTGAAATCAGAAAAATAGACCCTATGATTACCTTTTCTATAAACACATCTTTTGACGTGTTCCCGCCCTTCCAGCTGCTGTGAAATGCCCCCTGGGCGCACTGCAGCAGCCCCCAGACATACACATGGCTGCACTTCAGGGTGGCAGACTGACTCACGATTCCAGTCACACTGTCACCTTCAGCAATCAACAATAACACAACACACTTATACTGCACAGCTTCTAGGCAGCGAGCATAGGAGCTGCTGTAGTTACCTCAATCCAGTGGTATTCATGTTATCGACTTTGGTATAATGGTACCACGAGTCTGCCCTGCCGGGGTGTGAACACGTCACATGCTCATTGCACAGGTAACTCAGCGGCTGGCGCGTCAACACGCTGAGCCATATTATCAGCTGATGACTATGAACACCACTTGCTTGGCACCGGCCTTCTAGAGCCACCGGTGGAATATAAGAGTGTGCATGCAGTTTCATATCACACAAACAAGATTGATTTATGGCATAAAGTACCCCCTACCATGCATTATAAGACTATCAAGTCATCGAGGAGCTCTGTTCCAGTTGGAGGAGCGAAGCCAAGGCTATGTGACTCCGAGGTGGCCTGCAATATCCTTATCATGTACAGCAAGGGGTTCTTCTTTCATTATAATACTTGGTTACATCATCGCCCTTCCCACACATCTCTTCAATCATTGGCGTCTTACTCTTTCACATGAAAGCGATAGTATGGTTGCAGAAACGAAGAATAAAAGCAGAATCTGCAGTGCAAAGTTACACACACTCAACACCCGTGGCAGCCGGCACAGGTAAGAGCGGTGAGGCGGGGATGGGCGGGGTGAGGTGGAAGTAGACAGACAACGGTATAGGGTAAAATTAAATAAAAAATAAGAAAAAAACACTTACCTTGCGCTTGCCGCTTCGCAGAGTCGGCGATGCGGCGAGCGCAAGGTACATATTTTTATTTATTTATTTATTTAACTTTACCTATCCCGTTGTCTGTCGGCTTCACTCCCCACCGTTTCTCCAAACTGTTCTTACCTGTGCCGGGCGCCACTGCTCAAAACTCCAAAAAGCAGGAGTTTGTTGCACAAGCATATTGGAATCAGTTAGATGTAAATTAGATGTAAATTGGATTAAAAAATGGATTGTAGCTCAGAATGAGAAGTAAAATACAACAATCTTCTTTCTTTCTTGTAATGAACTATGAGAGAAAAATAAATGTATTGTCATAAATCTATCCTTAAAGCTGATCACTGTTAACAAATCAAAAGAACGAAAAGCCAGTGTTGCTTTTCGTTGTTTGACTGGATGCCCTATCACAAACAGGTATTATGAGGTGAGAACTCAACTGTAATAACTTATTACAGTGGAGCAGTTATGCCATTTTTTACAGGTGACTACAGATGTGTTTTGCTTTCGCCTATCAGATAATACAGCTTCCACACCATGGCTCAACACTCGGCGAGACAAAAGACATTGAAACACCAAACAAACAACACCTTTAGTAAAGGGTTTCATCTTACAAAATGCAAGGACTCTCTCTCTTAGAATAAGGCTGGGCGTTTTATTTTACACAATGCAAACAGAAAGGCTTTCCCAGATGCCAAATGCACACCATTCAAATACGCAAAGAGATATATATGTTTATATGCAAAGAATAATAACACACTTGATAAATGCAACAGTTAAATGCATGAGTAATACCATGAAGAAACAAGCAGCGATAATATGGGATAACACTGAAGAAAGTATATATGCTGGACGTCCTGCAAGAGCTCAGAAAGATATATACACACTAGAAACATCAAATGATTACTTTGGATGTGCACCTCAACTCACTCACACGTCACAAAGAAAACACCTCAAATGATCAAAGCCACTGGCCAAACATAACAATGACAATAATCAAAACTCAACGCTTCAAATGACCACAGCCACTGGAACCACGCATCACAATGGCATTAGTAAAAACTCAATACTTCACCTGATGCAAACACTGCATTTTAGCCGACTCCTGACAGGGGGAATTAAACAGCCGTGGTTAAGAGCCTCAGCAACCAGGGTCCCAAAGTGGACGCATCCGTCCCCGTTCGGATTCCAAACTCTCAGTTTCTAAGTCAATAACCCTCAGCTTTATAATCTCAAAACACACTAGAAGGTTCAAGAGAAACCTCCCCCGCACCAGAGGAATCTTACCAGAAATTGCCAGCTTCCAAGCAAGCATTCCATGGCTGGAAGGAGTTCTCACTTTCCCTCCTCCAATCACGCATGTTCCAGCCTTTATCTTGACAAAGCTCACAAATCCTTCCAGGGTACATTCAGCAATCTCTCACAAAAACAATCCTTGAACGGGATTAACCCAAACGACTTGCAAGCGCTGCTGTGCACACAAATAAAGCTCAAGCAAGGCAGATTCAGAAAACAGGATGACATGAGGCCATGCCAAAGCCAATAGTAAGAACTTCATAATCCTACCAATGTACAATACAATACACATTTGTGCACACGCTGCTTATAGCATCACATACTACATCTCTCAATGTCCTATAGAATCACATACTTCATCTTTCAATGTACAACACCGAGCACATTTGTGCATCATGGTCACAACACTGCACTTCGAGACCAAAAAGTACATTCCACACCTCTCTCTCATGCTTTAGAATGCACCTCCCACACGTTCTATTCTTGGCAAGGCTGTTCTACTCTGTGACAGCTACCACTTAAAGACTGCAAGATTACAAGAAATAAACTTTTAAGAGAAGCAAGGCATATGCAGGACGTCGTACATTCAGGCTAGGATAAAATAACACACCAAAGTCAATTAAAATAATGGTAGTCAAAGGTCATCACAGGGTGTCAGACCACAAGAGTGCCTCTATGACATTGAAGGCTTTCATGTATTGGATGGCTGTCTGAAAGAATATCAACAACAACATTTTTTCAATACACAATCACAGAAAAAGTGCATTATAAAGTCCAAGAATATCTACTAAATAAATATAGTGAACACCAATATTGACATTACATAGGTAAGTGTATATTTACATACATATATTTAACTATATTTTAACTTTGAAAAAATATTTATTTTATTTAAAATGCAATGTATAATATAGAGTCATGGAAACATTAACAACTTGAAATAATGAAATTTATACATATACATGTAACTTTAAAATAACTTAAACAAATACATTCCAAAATTAAATTATAAATTAAAATTAAAATACATCTGTTAAGTATATAATACATTTTTAAACAAAATATAAAATTAATACTTTATATTATCTAACAAAATACAATATATATATATATTATATTCACTGAAAAAACCACCACTGGTTTTAGGGACGTTATAGTTAGTCTGACATTTCACTCATACAAAACCAGAGAAATTCAGCCATTATAGTTAGCTGAGCTGAGATAACTATAACACGTGCCCCCGCAACGCACTGCTGATGACGTCAGATGTTACATCACTCATGACATGGTCAGTGACATCACTGATGACATCTCAAATAACATCACTGATGACATCATTCAGTGACTGTGTGTTTCTAAAAAGTTTAAGAATGTTATAGATATACACGTCAACTTGTATTGAAGAATGAGTGGGTGTATGAGTGTCTGAATGGATGATTTAGTGGGTGCGTAACTGACTGTATAAGTGAGTGATTAAACGTGTCTTAGTGAATGCATGGTTTAATTACTAACCTGTGTGAATGTCAGCTGGTCTGTAAGTGGCTGCATCGGTTGGAGAGGAGCTACATGAGTATCTATATGGGTTAATGATTGGTTGTCTGATTACCTGTATGGGTGCCTGAGTGTCTGGGTGGGTGGGTGGGGGCTGTGTGTGACTCCCTGCATGGATGTGTGAGTGGGTGATTCAGTGGGTGTATGGGTTCATGAGTGCATCTGCGAGGGACTCTATGGGTGAGTGAGTGTGCGTATGGCTGGGTTGGTGAGTGAATGGATGTCTCAGTGGTATATGTGTGAGTAACTACATATGTGAAGGCAGTATATGTGAGTTTTGGAGTGTATAAATGACTATATGTGAGAGTGAGTGATTTTGAGAGTGGCTGTATGGATGAGTGTGTGCTTGTATCAGTGATTGTATAAGAGAGTAAGTATGTGCTAGTATCTGTATGAATAAGTGAGGGGTGTGTGTATAACTGTATAGGTGAGTAAATGGCAGTGTGATTGAGTCTTTGGGTGACTTGACTAGGTGTGTGAGTATCTCTGTGGGTGAGTGGTAGTATGCGAGTGTCTATGTGGGTTTATAAGTGCATATATCAGTGGCTGTACTGATGAGTGACTGCATGTGTGACTGTATGGTTGAGTGAGTTGATGCATGTGTAGACCTACGAATCAGTGAGTGGGAATGTACTAACTGGTATTGGTGTGTCTATGGTTTCAAGAATGGTAATCTGTATTTTACAGTGGGTGTATGAAAGTTTATATTAGGGTGTGAGGAGGTGCATCACATATTAAGTGGATGATGTCATCAGTGATGCCATTTAAGATATCATCAGTGATGTCATCAGTAATGTCGCTGACCATGTCATGAGTGATATAATATGTGACGTCATCATCAGTGCATTGAAGGGGCGCAAGTTACAGTTAGCTCAGCTAACTATAACAGCCAAATTTCTCTGGTTTTGTACAAGTGAAATGTCTGATTAACTATAAAGTCCCTAAAACCTGTGTTTTTTTTGGTGAATTTCTAAGGTTTTATAAATGCTAATTACTAACTATAACGTCCCTGAAACCTCTGGCTTTTTCAGTGAATTTCAAAGGTTTTTAAAATGCTAATTTCTAACTATAACTTAGTAGTCACGTTTGCAGAGTGGTGCAGAAAGGCGGCTGGGCCTCTGACCAGCGCTCAGGAATTCTGCTGCATTGAACTTACAGGAGGTACCAGGAGGGCTTCTTGGCTCCCAAAGTCCCTCAGGAGTTAAGTGGACTTCATCCCCCAACCGGTTGTGTGCCAGGAGGCGCGTTTGCAGAATGGCCTCCGAAGACCTCTTAGCAATCCCACTGTGTGGAACTTACTGTGGGTAACAGGAGGGGTAGTTGTCCCCCAAGGACAACCTTTGGGCCAACTACCCCTCCTATTACCTCCAGTAAGTCCCACACAGCAGCATTGGTAAGTTCTCCTAGAAGGCCACGCCCCCTTTGCCCACCAGTCTGCAAACGCACTCCGTGGCATGCTCTTGGATGGGGATTAAAGTCACCTTCACTGCTGAGGGTCTTTAGGGACCAACTAGCCTACCTGATACCTCCAGTAAGCCCAAGATAGTGGGATTGCTGAGAGGTGAACACAGGCCACACCTCTTTTCTCCACCACTCTGCAAACGCACCTTCTGGTGCGCTCTTGGTTTGGGGATTAAGTTAGGGTGACCAGACGTCCCGGTTTTGCCCGGACGGTCCCCGTTTTTTGTGAAATGTCCCCGTGTCCCGACACTGTACTCCAATGGAGTCAAATGTCCCCGTTTTAGAACAGTGTCCGGGTTGAACAAAGAAATGTCCCGGTTTTTCACTGTTCCGGTTGCGCGCATGCTCTGTTTGCACAGCTTGGTGACGTCACTGAGGTGAGCGCTGTAGCAGGAAGGGAAATCCTTTGAAGAGAGACATGTTCTCTCGGGATTTCCCTTCTCTTTGTCTACACAGCGCCACCTACGTCATCATGCAGCTGGTTAGAACCACCTGCGACCGGCATGACCCTGATTTTACAGCCTGCAGCAATCCACCATGACCCTGCTCTGCCTTAAAGCGAGCGAGGGTCGGACAGTCTCAAACTACAGCAGAATCCAGCAGCAGCTTCGTGACGCCTCCCCAGCCCTACCAGCACCGTCGGGACACTGCCTTGCATCAGAGCTGCATCATCCAGGAATCCTTGCCCTCCCAGCCTGCAAGCCCGCAACGTGTATTTTAACCCTGAGAGTTTTATCCGCACCAGTGCTGGCTTCCTGGGGGCGCCGTGTAGCGTATCTTTCCCCCAGCAATTACCAGGCCTCACATAAATGTCAAGAGTGTGATTAATTATCTTCCTGGAGAGAGATCAGCATTTTGTATAGTTGAGGTTTTGACTTGGCTGAAGTTAGTGCAGAGGGTTAATATGCCTGCTGCAAAGAACGTGTACCAAGTAGATTACAGAGTGCGTATGATGTAAACAGATCAGCAGGGTTACTGCTTTCAAAAGAGACATTTTTTTGCTACTTGCAATTTATAACTTGAAGTCCTAATATAGAATAGTGAGCTATTAACTTTCATCCTAGAACTGCATACACACTGCAAAGTATACATTATTAGAACATTGATTAATGTTTCAAAAAGGGTTAATCTGGCTAGAAATCGATTCTTAATATTAAAGAAAACTCCCAACTATGCTGTTTCTTTTTCGACTCTGCGTTTGTGCTTCTCCACACCAAGCACTCTTAAACTATACTGCCTACCAGTATGGATGACATGTGACTCCTACACTTTCAGTCCTTTGGCTTATGTAACATTTCCTATACACTGATTTACACACGTATGATTTATTGTCTCTGTGTAATGTGTGTGTGATGCAAAGTGCTTGGACACCCTACACTGGTATGAGTGGCGCTATATATAATGCATCTGATAGAGTGTGGTTATGGTGACTTGGTCACTGTTAAAGGGTGCTAGTGAGAGAATCCGTGGTGGAGGTGGTCATTGGGGGGGGCGCCAACAAACATTGTCGCACAGGGCGCCACCAGCACTAAAGCCAGCCCTGTCTTATATGTTCTAAACTATTTACTATGCTAATGTGCGTAAATGTTTCCACGTAAATAAAGCAAACATTATTTATATTTCAGTCAACTGCGCTGAACGTAGGGGGAGTGCTTTATGGGAAGTAGTATTCTACAAACAGCAGTATCTGATTTTGACGATGACAGAATGTGTGTGTGTGTGTATATGTGTGTATATATATATCTATCAAACTCGCTAGCGATGCACTCGTTCACTTCCTCGTGGCAAAAACAAGAGCACAAACTCCTCTTCGATTGTGCAATTTTCTTTATTGTTCAGTTAACAATCCCAATATATATACTTATCTAATAAGAAAACAAACTTGGACTAAAGCAAATGTTGAGGCAAAGTCTGTTTAAATGGAATTAATGCTTACTGCCGATAAAAGACCTCTGATTTGTCATCTGTAATGCTTCATCTCGGTATTGGAGGGAGCTGTCGTAGTCCTTTTTCTATGTTTATCACAGCTGTCAAATAGTCCTACTTTTATGTTGGTGGTTACTGCAAATCGTAGTCCTACTTCTATGTCTATGACCTGTCCCCGTTTTTTGTTTTGAGAATCTGGTCACCCTAGATTAAGTCCCCTTGCCTTCCGAGGGTCCCTGGGGGCCAACTAGCCCTCCTGTTATCACCAGTAAGCCCCACACAGTTGAATTGCTGAGAGCGGTCAGAGGCTACTCCCCCTTTTTACACCACTCTGCAAACACGCCTCCTGGCACACTGCTGCTCGGTGGATGAAGAATTCAAGGAGACTTAATTCCCCAACCCAAACCGCGCCAGGAGGCACATTTGCAGAGTGGTGCAGGGAGGGGGCAGGGCCTCCAGAGAGAATTAATATTTTTTAGTCACTGGGGACCCCATCCCCCAGGGCCTGAGCCATTTTTAAAATGTTTTTTAATAAAAAACTGGAAGGTGGACGCGAATCCCCCCTCCTGGGGTCGATTTTGGCCCCAGGGACCCCATCCCATGGGGCATGGCCACTTGTTTAAAAAAAAAAACTACAATTAAAGGAGGGGGCCCACCTGGACCCCTTCCTGAGGCCACTTTTGGACCCGGGGACCCGATACTCCAGGCCTGGGCTCATGTTGGGGATCGCTGAGGGAGCCCCAATGCCCCCGCGGTCCCTATCGGCTCCCTGCCTCCTGCGGGAGCTGGCATTGCTTTTGGACAAAGGGAGCTGCAAACATGCAGCTCCCTTTGCCCAAAAGCAAATCTCCTTTGCTTCATGGAAGCAAGAGCAGTTTTCCTGCTCTCGCTTCCATGAAGCGAAGCAGATGTTTGCAATGGCAGGGCGGGAGCAGTGCTCCCGCCCTGCCTTTGCAAACTGCAATGTCCATGGGTGGGCACCCCAGGACATTGCTGGAGCCGTCCCTGGGGGGTGGGGGTCCCCAGGGCTAACAAGGGCTCTTGGAGGGGGGCCACGCGGCCCCTCTCCCAAATTGAACATAGCCCCGGGGAGGTGGTGGTCCGCAACAGAACCCCATATTACAGTAAAGTGGGCCTCAGGGAGGTGGCGGTCCCTGGGGCAGTGGGAGGAGCTTGAGCCCCCCACACATAATTTTTAGATTTAGCCACGGGGAGGTGGCGGTCCCTGGGGCTGCGGGGGGGCATGGGGTCCCCCTGTATTTAAACATTGAAGCCCCAGGGAGGTGGCGGTTTCAGTGGCTTGGAGGGGCTACGGGCTCCCCCATTATTTTGAAATGCCCGGGGAGGTGGTGGTCCCTGGGGCAGTGTGGTGGGCAGGAGCTCCCCACGCTTTTTTCAAAAATATCCCCAGAGAAGTGGCGGTCCCTGGGGCTGCTTGGGCCCACGCGGCCTCTGCATATATTTTGCACATTGCTGTGGGACCTGGCCCACCTGGGGGCTTATTAACACAAAGCGCAGGACAGCGCGCTTCATTTTTTTTTATTTCAGCGAGATTCACGGACCCTACGTGAATTCCGCTGAAATCTTTTTGGAGTGGGCCCTCTGGGTCCCTGTAGGACCCCCTGAGCAGGCCTAGGGGGTCAGGGGGGTTCTCCCCTGCCCCCTTTTCTTCATTTTTAACCTTTTTTGTTGTGACTCCGTTCAACCGAGTCACAAGATGACTGCCAACACTTCTTGGTTTGAAGTGTTGGCAGCCAATCGAGCACGTGCTCGGGAGGGTTTGAGGATCCACTGCCGCAGCCAGATATCAATAGCTCTTTATTTTTGAATTTCTTAGGAACTACTGAACGGATTTACACCATTTAAAGCAAAGAGTGCACTCTGGACACAGAGACTGCTCTGCCAAATTTGGTGTAATTCCATTCACCAGTTCGGGTTGTCGCTGCAACAATAGTTTCATATGGAAATTAACATGGAGAAAATGTGTTTTGGAACCCCCCTTTTTTCTCAGCCCCCGCTTGACGAATCACCCCGAAACATTCAATACAGGAGCTGACCGGAGCGCCCCGTTAGTTTTGAAAATTTCCCAAACATCCGTCAACCGGCGCCAAAGATATTGGCAAAAGACAAAAATGCTTTTCCTATGGAGACTAGGTCCTTACTATAACTACCTACTGGCGACCGCCAGTAGGTAATATAATCAAAAAGCCATTAAAATACATTATAAATGATTGACTAAAACTAAAATTCCCCCAAACGTAAAACACATACTTTGCTTTGAAAAAATCAAAACACAGTTAAAAAAAGAAATACAATAATTTCAAACATTCATTATAGTACATTGAGTACCATTAAAATAAAAATATATTAAAGGAATTTAAATATAGCAGTCAAGCTCCAATTCAAAATCATTTTGTAAATGAAAATATTAACAAAATATTCAAATAAACTACTATAACTACAATAACTTCTAATATTGGAAACAATACATACATTTTGGTGCTGGGGAGAATCTGGGTGTCAGGAGTGAAAGGATCAGACAGGCCCAAGGCAAGGCAGATACTTTATTGGGCTGTTGCAACTACATCTGATTCATAGGAGACTACGCCGAGTCTTGTCCATGTCCCAGGTCTCCTTGTTGATGCGGTTTCTTCTGGGTTCGTGGCCGCGGAATTCCAAGATGGCCGCCGGCTACCAATGCAGAGATTATCGGTCTAGTCTTTTGACTCGCGAGCGATCGCAGCCGTCCTAGCGCTCGCTCGCGATTACTGTGGCGCACTTCAACGGAATTCCGGAGAAGAAGACAGCGTTTCAGAGGAGCGCTGTATTCCAGTCACAAATTCAACGCTTTCCAGTGCAGTGAACATTCTGAGAAAAAGACAGCTAAGTCATCTTTGAGTATTTTGGCAGTTATTAGATTTATGGAATATTAGGAACATATTCGGGCTGAGTAGAATTCAACTATTAGAGACTTCAGCATAATCTGACATATAACCGCAACAGCTTTAGATGAATATAGAGACTACTGGAATCCTAATTTAGCGAACAAGCTAGTAGACTAGAAATTGAAGATTCTTCCTTTTCAGGGTTTAGGGAGAGTCACTTGGCATTCGACTATTGGTACAACTGGAGAAGAATGGAGATAGGATTATATATATATATATATATATATATATATATATATATATATATATATATATATATATATATATATAAATTGTACTTACCATCATTCAGCCTCTTCATCGACAACAATAAAACAAAGAGTAACATCAATTAAATTAGTCCTTTCATCTGCTGCTTGACACAATAATATCCTTCTGCAGTAAGGACCGGACATATGGATAAGTGAAAGAAAGTTTTCCATAAGTCGTCTCACAGATTAGAAACAGGTAACTAAAGGTAACGAGAGGAAAATATAGTGGTGGGAGATATTTAAAGACAAGAGGTTACATATTATTTGTATTACAGAAATACTTCTAGACGATGCTAACACCTGACCAGTATAGAATAGAGCTAGATCAAGAAGTATCGATCAGCATATCAAGAGAGCAGCGAGGCACTGTGGGAAGACAGGTACTTAGAAGTATAAGTGGAGTATACAGTTAGTGGGAAGTGAAGACTGAGGTTACATGCAAATAATATTATTTATTACAGGGTTCAACACAAAGAAAAGTAGAATCCAGTCAGAAGAAGACGAAGCAGTGCAGTCTCTCTTTCTCATTCCAACTCCCCTTTCCCCCTCGCTCCTATTTGTGAGTATCAAGACTCGCAACTAGGGAAGTCAGGAATTGAGGAACTCACATCGGCTCCTGTGGAAGCTACAGTTTGGTTTGGTACTTGAGAGATTGAAATGCCCTCCCAAACTTCCACCTGAGCAGGATAGCTGAGGGAATCGATGTAAAGACCTTAGCAGCTGTGTTAGACGGCATACAGAAACAATTGGGAGATACAATAGAAGAAAGTAAATCTCTTAGAGAAGAAGTAAGACAGTCTCGTCAGGAGGCTTTGTTTTTGCGTCAACGCTTTGAGGAGTTTGCCTTGGGTACACCTTCCTTGTCCAAGGAGTAAGACGACATCTTTCTCTCCTGCAGCTTCGGTCACAGAGTTAACAACTCAGGTCATACATGCAATCTCCCCTACAGTTCCTTTAGCTGCCCCGGAACGATTTAGTGGGGATCCTCTTAAGGCCCAGATTTTCTTTACTCAGTGTTCTTTGCACTTCTTGTGTAGAACGATAATATTCAAGGAGGATCAGTCCAGGGTTGCCTTCATATTGTCTTACCTGAGCGGAGATGCTACGGCGTGGTCTATGCCTTTGGTGAACAACAACCACACCATTTTGTACGATTTTGAAGCCTTTAAGAAAGAATTTCTATGCCTTTTTGATAGGCGATCCATATCACAAGCTACCGATAACGAACTTTTAGATTTAAAGCAGGGTAATCGAGATTTGGTTGCTTATCTGGCACAATTTAACAAATTGACTGTCGAAACAAATTGACCTGAAGAAAAGAGAGCCGCCATCTTTTACAGAGGGTTGAAAGATGAGTTAAAGGATCGACTGGCGCAAATTCCTAAACGGCCTACGGAAGTTTCTGAATTAATAGATTTGGTTTTGCAGATCGACCAACGCCAATGTGAAAGGTAGAACGAGCGGCGTAAGGATGTAAAATATATCCATCCACGACTTGACAGAACAAAATCTGAATATTCCAAACCCAAGGCAGGTAGTAGTGAAGAAGAACCAATGCAAATTGGGTGCGTGCGGGGACTTTTGACAAACGAAGAAAGAGAGAAGAGAAGAGTGGGCAAGCTTTGCATGTATTGTGGAAACTTTTGTGATATCAGATTTGCTCAATCTTTGAAGATTCAATTTCTGAAGAAGAAGAAACCAGAAGCGGTCCGGGCAGTGGATGGTACTAATCTATCTACTGGTCCCATTGTTTTTGATACTGAACAAATTTCCTTGAGGGGTCCTGGA